>NC_090436.1:618201623-618507404 GCF_031143425.1 Pleurodeles waltl
GAAGCAGGATGAGGGTGGGTACTCATGAATAGAAGGATGTCATTCCAGATCCTGCCTGAATAGCAGGAGAAGGGCTGTTGCCTTGTTTTTACTTCTTTGAACTTGTCTGTCAACAGTCCGAGGCAGTGCTGTGCTGAGAGCCACTGAAGATGGTGAGCATGTCAGCCAGATGTGGAGGGTTGCTGATTGTGATGGCCTTATATAATACACCTGGTTTTGAAGATGGTGTGATCCTTCAAGGGGAGCCAGTGGGGCTCCTTCTGTATGGTGGTGACATGGTCATATTTCTTGAAGCCCTGGATGAGAGGTGGTAGAGAATGTAGCATGCACTTCAGTGTCAACACTGTGGAGTCTGGGAGCCCATGGAGCAACAGATTGGCATCATTCTGATGCAACAGTATGTATGAGTCCTTGAACAGGAGTTCTGAAGTTGCTTTCTTTGAGTTATGGTATCATTTTTCAGTAGAGATAGCTATTACCAGACTTACTTTTTTTGACAATGTGTTCATTGAGGGTGAAATTGGTGTTCAGAGTGAATCCAAATGGTTGGTTAACAGCTGGGGTTTGAACCTGTCCAGATCTATGTCATTCAGCCAGGTTTGGACTAGTGTGTGCTTGTTGTTCTTGGCAAATACCAGGGATTCAGTCTGGGTGTGTTTTCGCTTTAGGTAGGCCATTTAAGTCATGATGAGGTTCAGGCAGTGTTTGAGGCAAAGGCTATCTGGTGCAAATAAGCCTTTAAAGTAGTGTTGTGTTTCACCAGCATTGTGGTTCTTTTATCAGTGAGTAGAGCATCAAGGTCTTTCATGTCATAGTTTAACTTCACTTGTGCACTATACAGCATGCCTCTGCCATGAAGGAAGTGTAAGAAGTTGGCATTGCCTGTGTTTCACAACCTCTCTTACTTTTTTAACTTTAGTCAGTTCCCATATTTACACAACTTTCAAAGTTTTAAAAAGAATGAAAAAGTAAGTATATTTGTCTTCACGTCATAGATGAATACATTTGAGAAAATGTATTATGTGAGTATATAAAAGTGTACTTTTTCACTTGATGGATTTATAAATGGAAGCACAAGACTTTAGAGACTATCAGTCAAAGATTACAGACTTCCATGTCTGCGACTGATCTCACTGTAGAGTAGTGGCCAAGGAAATGACAGCCTTTGGCTCGGAACGCTTTACAGGAGGAGGATGGCTTGACTGGAATGGTTAAGGCACAGAGAGTTCTTATGCAAACATCTGTGGATGTGGACTTGTCAACCACCGATATTTAATGTTAGGTAGTGCCTAGTTCGTGTCTGAAAAGTGATTTAGGTTTTGATGTACTCAGCATACATCTGAAAGTTAATGTGGCATAGATTGCTCACGTAGGTCACTGGTCTTATGTGCAAAGAGGAAGTGATACAGTGCTAATCCATTTAGTATACTGCAAGAAATACTGGCACAAAATATAACGATGACTTTCAACACAGGTGCCATCACCATTAGGGCGACATATGTCTCAAACACAACAAAAGCAATGATCCTTTTACTGGTAGGGTCTACAGCCCCCATAATTACCATCATCTACTTGTAAGATTAATACAGTGAGAATTTGCAGAAACCTGTTCGACAAAACTATTCTCACAGTCAAACACTCGCATTCCTTCGAAAAACACAATAACACCAACATGTCAATGTTTTCAAAAGTTTGCTGACATTCCTAATATAGAAAGTACAATTAAAAAAGTACTTAAATGAGAGTTAAACAAATGACAACAAACATTAACCACGTATAAAAAGATGATTCACCCAACGCTCCAAACAGCAAGGCATCGGCTTCTTTCTGCATAATGCACATAGTCATACTGCTCTATTATGGTTCCATCGGCACAGGGTCATGATATCCACAAGCCTGGATACTGCATTCTTTCGGATGGCACCCTGCTACATAGCTACAGCATGGAGCACTTGCTAGTCACTGGTAGGCCATGGGTTACTTTTCAATGTTCAACAATTGTCTAGGCATTTTTAAAATGTAGATTTTGCTTCAGTAGTCCAGTCGACTGTTATTAAACTGACTTCTAAGCACAGGTTCCCCCATTATGCCTGGTTCCCAACCAGCAAATCACTACTAGTGCTACTAGTACTATTACCGTTAACATTAATGTAACTCACAATATCCCACAGGGCCTCTAGGCGCTGAACATCTTGTGACCTCTGTGTGGCTACAAAAGAAAAGCTTTAAAATGCTTCAAAGAAAGTTGCCTGGGATGTCGATCTGAACACGTTAAGTGTGGTATATGTCAGGAAGAGGGACTGGAGGTACTGCTTACTTATTTGTATGGCCAAAGCCCGTGAGGGTGGTACACTAAATCCGCTCAAGCTGGTCCCTTACAGCTAAGAGAAGATTGGCGCCGGTGCTAATAGTACACAGACGATGCGCTGTGCGGCAGCACGTGGAAATGAACTGTGATTCCCAGCAGGCCACAAACTCTTGTGTACCCTAAAGAGAAGGCGGCTGTCTTTGATAATTGGGTATAATTCTCCTCATGGTTCATGGCATCCTTTGTTAGGTGTTTGGGATATAATGCAGTTACTACATTCAGGATCTCACTGCATGAATTCTGAATTTCCTTGCAAGGACCTGCTAATTTTCGAATAACTGGAATGAAATAACTACTAGATTCAGAGAATTAGTCTAAAATAGTGCTGTTGATGATAACAGATATTAAATTATTATCTTCAACGTTTGTGAATTATTAGACTAGGGTTATAGAATAGTAGATTACCCTGTGGAACAAACTCCAGGGAAAACACTTGAAGTGGACTATTGCATATGTATTTATGAATCTGATATTTAAGGCATTAGAGTTTCTGTAACCTTCTACAATTGACAAGATTAAAGAACAACAGGATGTTGATGGTACCGGTTATTTGCAATTTGCAATTCTCCATAAATCAGGTAGAAACTATAACTCATTTTCCACCAGTAGGGACTGTAGCGACGAAGCTTGACATGGTTATCTTGGCCATTTGAATAAATACTAATGCACATGTATAATTTGAGATACTTAGGGGGTCATTCCAACCCTGGCGGTCAATGACCGCCGGGTTGGAGGACCGCGGGAGCACCGCCGACAGGCCGGCGGTGCTCCCAAGGGCATTCCGACCGCGGCGGTAAAGCCGCGGTCGGACCGGCAACACTGGCGGTCTCCCGCCAGTGTACCGCCGCCCTTTGGAATCCTCCAAGGCGGCGCAGCTAGCTGCGCCGCCGAGGGGATTCCGACCCCCCCTACCGCCATCCAGTTCCCGGCGGTCCGCCCGCCGGGAACCGGATGGCGGTAGGGGGGGTTGCGGGGCCCCTGGGGGCCCCTGCAGTGCCCATGCCACTGGCAGGCGCACTGCAGGGGCCCCCGTAAGAGGGCCCCTACAAGTATTTCACTGTCTGCATGGCAGACAGTGAAATACGCGACAGGTGCAACAGCACCCGTCGCACCTTCCCACTCCGCCGGCTCGATTACGAGCCGGCATCCTCGTGGGAAGGGAGTTTTTCCCTGGGCTGGCGGGCGGTCTTTTGGCGACCGCCCGCCAGCCCAGGGAAAAACTTAGAATACCCTCCGCGGTCTTTCGACCGCGGAGCGGTATTTCGGAGGGGGGAATGACCCCCTAAGTTTCTATATATTTCATTTTTTCAGGAATCATCCACCCCATTTTGAGGTACACAGTGTGGCTTACATCGAGATAGCGCTCAGGTATATCTGTTCACAATTGCAGTTATGCTTAAGTTTCTGAATGTCAAGACACTTAAGGTATATTTTTGTCTTGTATGGTTTTCAATACATTCTGCAGATCTCGTTGAGCAGCCAAGTGACATGACAGCACTGGTGGAGTCCTGTGCGCATAGGCCGATGAACCTTTTGATTTGCATGGAGTATCCTAGCTAAGGTGTAACCAATGTCCATCAATAATCAATACTCAAACCAATAAGTAAAACATTAGTCAGTAGTTAATGACGCCAATATTAATAGAAAAGTCAATATACGTTTTAACAATTTTATTTTCCTATTAGCTACAATACTAATTCATGAGGTTAATTCAAAACTTTATTCAAATCCACTCAAGATTTATTCATTAGTGACCACCAATAACATAACCTAATCAGAGCTTGAGAAAATATGCATTCTAATGCCTCAACTTAAGCCAATAATGATGGCTATGTTAACATGAGTAGCAGAGTTCAGCAAATCAGTCCGTCAATCATTTGTCATCAATATATGTCAGTGTCTCAGAATAGGAACCCTACGTAACCATGATTAGCATTAGCATGTGGGACTTCATGCAAAAACAGTTTAGAACATGAATTTGGAAAAACATCTAGCTAAAAGAAAAACTATAAAACAGCGCAGTTAGTACCTAGAAAGGAAAGGCACAAAAAGTCAATCAGTCACATTGTCATAGCTACCTATCCACGGTATTGATCAGCAACAAAGTCAGTCTTCGTCCTCAGGTCATCAACCGATCAGCGTCACACCAGGCTCTCAATAACTTGAGCCCAATTACAGAATCTTGAATCTCTTCGAACATCCACACCTAACCTCAAACATCTATTCTCTCCATCTGTTCTCCTGTCCTCCCCCTTTGTCACAGCATTATATCAAAGTCACCCAGACTATCCCCCAAATCCTAATTGGTCAATTAGTCACCAGCTATGGCTCTACCCAATAATTTCAGTTTTTCAAATCTGTGTATTCTAGTATTACACGATTCTCAAGATGTCAATTGGTTCACTGTACGATGTTCTCATCACCCAGCTTGTAAGGTATCAAAAATGTTGCATCTTCTTCTCCAGTCAGTGTCTCCATTGTTCGAGTCCTGGGAAAGTACATCTCGTCTGCTCTACACAGTCCTTGTTACATTTATGATTCCATCATCCCCTGTCCGTCGGTTCATGCATAGGATTTTTACTGAGCAGATTTGTATTAAACAATAAGCAGTTCAGGGTGAGTTCAGCACATTAACTTCTCTACATTGCGCTAGTAATTCAGCTTCTGCATGAGGCCTGCCAAAACTAAGCCACAACTTTGGTTAATTAAACTCTACAATATAATGCAAAACATACGTTAAATATCTCAGTATGACATACTACTGCATAATTTTAATAATTTTTCTATATTTCATACATGTTATTCATTTTATTAGTACATTTGTGAATCTTGGTGACCACTCTCCAAGGGCACATTTTAAAACATAAACATGCGCATTATTTTCTACATTATTCTTTTCTACATTTTATTATTATTATTCAAAATGAATAAACACCTCATTAATATCTTTTATCAATATACTTGCTTCAACAGTCCCTGCTCTGATGACTAAATATGTCATCACACAAACCTTTCCCATTAACATTTCATAGCTCAATTTCTTCTGTATTTTGTCTCCTTCTCAAATCTTCCCTATAAAGTCTTTCCCTGTTTTGTTCTTCCCTCCTCTGATTATTTTTAGACCTTTTCAATTTAATCTTTTGACACAATTTACATGAACCCCATAATCCTAATATGCAAGCAATCCCATTTAATATTCCCTGTATGATTTTTAAGAATACCCCATTCCAAATGTTACTAAGCCAATTCCCTAGTGAAGAAAATCCCTTTCCAACCTTTTCCCAAACACCTGGTTCCTCCAGTTCCTTCAAATCCTTACTTGAGTTAGTCAGTTTAGTAATTAAGGGCCTTATTACAACTTTGGAGGACGGTGTTAATCCGTCCCAAATGTGACGGATATACCACCTACCGTATTCCGAGTTCCACAGGATATAATGGACTCGTAATACGGTAGGTGGTATATCCGTCACATTTGGGACGGATTAACACCGTCCTCCAAAGTTGTAATAAGGCCCTAAGTTTCTCATCTCTTTACTACTGTTAGGAATATACAAGCAACAATGCCCAGAGTTAATCATTTTACTCCGCCATCGTTTGCTAGAAGGATGTCTAAAGCAAGGCGATTCTGAAGCGTCATAGCTCTATCCACAGCTAATTCTGTATCTATCAGTAGTATTGCCCCTGTAAAATTTGTCAGCATGTTATCCACAATAATAGACAACTTTCGTAACTTGATTAAGCTCAGAATGACTCCCAGTGAAGGAATCATCACACCAAATATATCTCCAACAATAGCAGAAGAGGATTCCCTCCTCTGTCGCTTATGATGTAATACAGTCAATTTCTGAAACTTCTTTAAGTCATCTCTCTGATAACTATTTTGGGAAATCTATCCCCAAAAAACATGTCCCATACCATCCTCTTGGAAGGCGGTAATAAGCAGTAAGTCCACAAATATAATAGATACCAGGAATCGCAGGGTCCTGATGACCAGTCAACATAAAAGACCATTTACTCTGAAACAAAAACACATGCCTACATTTACTCGTTCCCACAAATAAAGTGTCAGTGCATGATTTTGGCCTGAATATACAAAGTTTCCCTATGTGTAATGCATCTAAAGCTAATTTCCCTTGCGTCTTAATTGCAGTGTAAGCATAATCATTCTTGTAGGAACTTTTCTCTAAACCTTTTTCTAATTTCTCCTTTAGTGCCTTTCTTCTATCATCAGTATGCTCTATAAAGCTCTTTTCAAAAGGTGTAAGCAAGCAATTGAGATTATTTTTTTGCGCGTAAGCAGTTCCAAATGTTAGTGTAGGCTCAAAGAATCCTCTAACTAATACTATGGGGGTCATGACGACCCTGGTGGTATAAGGCACTAACCGCCGTGCAGAAGACCGCCAATACACCGCCACGGCGGCGGTAGACCGCCACAGCTATCATGACACACATCACGGAATCTGCCGAAATTCAGACACCCACACAATACCGCCACACCAAAGGTCAGCGATAAACATGCAGAAACAAATCCTCCACCTCCACGCCAAACATAAACACGCCCATGCTATTACGACCCACGAATCCACGCGGCGGTATTTCAACAACAGTATTCCATTGGCGGTACACACCGCTGCGCTCAAAATTCACACACATCTCCAAAACACCACCACATTGGACATTTCGAAATACACACACCTGAGATACATTCACACACCACACCCACACATCCAATACAATATAAAACACACACACACATCACCCACAAACCCCTACAACCAGAAATTCTGAGAGGAGGCCAGAGAGAGAGCACAGAATAGACAACCCCATCACACAGAGGCACACAACACCATCACCCACACAACATCCAAGCACAAAATACCACATATCACTACACTCACCACACTCATCACCACATACACCACCCCACACATCACACACAACACCCCATGTCACGCCAAAGACACCCCCACTTCTCCGAGGAGGAGCTCAGGGTCATGGTGGAGGAAATCGTACGGGTAGAGCCACAGCTATTTGGCTCACAGGTACAGCACACATCAATTGCAAGGAAGATGGAGCTATGGCAAAGAATAGTGGGCAGGGTCAACGCAGTGGGAAAGCACCCAAGAAATAGGGAGGACATCAGGAAGAGGTGGAACGACCTACGGGGGAAGGTGCCTTCAACGGTATCCAGGCACCACATCGCGGTACAGCGGACTGGCGGCGGACCCCCAGCTCCTCCCCCTCAACTAACAACATGGGAGGAGCAAGTCTTGACCATCTTGCATCCTGAGGGCCTCGGAGGAGTTGTTGGAGGAACGGACACTGGTAAGCCAAATCTTAACTATCACATCCCCCACCCTACCTGCATGCTATCACACACCCCGACCCTCACACCCTCCGCTATCACCCAAACGCATCACTAATGTACTAATAACACCAACTACACATCCCAACCCCAAGACCTGCATGACACAACTAACCATGGACACCCATCACTAAAGCATGCCCACTGCACATACCCAGAACACCCCCCAACCATCAGCACACAACCCCACACACAGGAATGCCTGCACTGGGGTTCACCCACACCCAACCATTGCACACCATTACACACACACATGCAATAATCATGTACTCATACCCCAGCAGGAATCCGAAGGAACGTCACCACACCAGAGGGTCCAGACAACACCACTCCACCCCCAGAAGAGGCCCACAGTGACGACAGCAGCTCTGCCCTACTGGATCTTGATGACCAGCCCGGACCATCATGGGCCTCAGGACAGTCGGTTCCCCTTGCCCAGCCACAGCCCAACACCGAACTTCCACCCTCTGCTAACACCAGCACAGCACCCACCCAGCGGGCCCAAACCTCCCTACCCAGGACAGGTCAATCAGCGGTGTGTCCACCACTACAGGGCACCCAAGCTAACCCACCACCCCAACAACAACAGGGACCTGGGGGCAGTGGTAGTGGGCACACGGTCCAGGGGACGGAGGCACAGGAACACAGGGGAACTGGGAGGGCTGCTGTGCGACAGAGGGAGGACAGGCCAAGGGAACCAACTCTCCACGAGGCCCTCTCCTCCATCATGGGAGCATACCACCACTCCCAGGAGACGATGGCCACAGTCCTGGACAAGTTGTAGGAGACCCTGCGTCTGCAGGAGGAGCAGTATTTGGGGTTCAGGGAGGAGCTCAGGACCATCGGCTCCGCCCTGGGCACCATCGTAGGGGTGCTGACGGACATTCAAAAGACCTTGAGGGACACCGTGGCACTCCAAGGGGCCCCTGACACTAGCCACGATGATGAACTGCCTACCACCTCCGCCGGCGCTAGTGGACAGGACGTCCCGCCACAGGACCACCACACCAGCACCCCATCCCCTGCAGACAGACAACCACCATGCAAGCGGGCCCTGAGATCCAGGAACAGGACAGAGCAAGATGGCAAGACCCCCGCCAGGAAATGAGACCACCCTGATTGTCACCCCACTGTCCCACTTTGTTACCCTGTCCAAATCGGAACTGCCCCAGCTCAACTTCCAATGGGCAGATGTGCAATGTACCTGTTAGACTAATAGACTGGACTCTGCTATGGACATTCCTCCACCATCACCCGTCACCATTTTACAACCCCCCTTCATTTTTAGCACTTAAATAAACACCCTTGAAACACAAAAAAAACTGGAGTCAGTCTATGATTTGTAATTTTGTATTATCAATGACAGTGTCATAATGGGTTACCCATTGGAAGGCTAACATACCAATGTCACACATCACAAGCCCTTCAAGGATGCAAGCAGTTGACACGTAGGTAACCACATTTGTGAAACTGAAATGGAAGGGGACAACTCAGTTAACAACTAGTGAGTGAAATGTCGGTACAGGATAGAGGTAGACGTGTGAAAGTTAATGTAATGTTAAACCTGAAAATGTACTCACCTGAGTTTCACTGGAAATACTGCTGTATGACTGACTCCCTGTTGTCGTTTTCTTCTTCCTCAGCTTCATCCTCATCACTGTCCACAGGCTCCACAGACTCCACAGCTGCTACAACACCGTCATCTGGACCATCCTCCTGCAGAAAAGGCACCTGGCGTCGCAATGCTAAATTATGGAGCATGCGATGATGATGTCGCACACCTTCTTCGGTGAGTAGAATAGGGACCCACCTGTCATATGGAGGCACCTGAACCTGGCCTTAAGAAGGCCGAAGGTGCGTTCGATCACCCTCCTAGTCCGCCAATGGGCATCATTGTACCGTTCCTCTGCCCTGGTCCTGGGATTCCTCACTGGGGACAATAGCCAGGAAAGGTTGGGGTAACCAGAGTCCCCCAATAGCCATACACGGTGCCTCTGGTGTTGACCCATCATATCAGGGATGCTGCTATTGTGCAGGATGTAGGCGTCATGCACTGATCCAGGGAACATAGCATTTACCTGCAAGATGTACTGGTCTGCCAAACAGACCATCTGGACATTCATCGAATGATAACTCTTCCGGTTCCTGTACACCTGTTCACTCCTGCGGGGGGACCAGAGCTACATGGGTCCCATCAATGGCACCTATGACGTTGGGGATATGTCCAAGGGCATAGAAGTCACTTTTCACTGTAGGCAAATCCTCCACCTCAGGGAAAATTATGTATCTCCTTACGTGTTTCAGCAGGGCAGCCAACACTCTGGACAACACGTTGGAAAACATAGGCTGGGACATCCCTGATGCCATGGCCACAGTTGTCTGAAAAGACCCACTTGCAAGGAAATGGAGCACTGACAGCACCTGCACTTGAGGGGGTATTCCAGTCGGATGGCGGATTGGTGACATTAGGTCTGGCTCCAACTGGCTACATAGTTCCTGGATTGTGGCACGGTCAAACCTGTAGGTGACGATTAAATGTCTCTCTTCCATTGTCAACAGGTCCACCAGCGGTCGGTACACCGGAGGATTCTGCCATCTTCTCACATGTCCCAGCTGACGGTGCCTAAGAAGGACAACAGCGAAGAAACAGTCACTATTCCTCCAGGTATGTACCTACAGTCACACACAAGACTACACCAGAGAATGAACCCTTCCTGTATGTGTGTTGAGTGTAGGCCTCGGTATGTGTGACGCAGTTGAAAAAGAATCCATGTGGGCCCCTGAAATGGCGGCTGCCTGACCTCTAAACTGGGACAATGGGATTGTGGGGTACCAGCGCTGGCGTTGCACACCGTCGCGGTAGGCGGTCGTAGACCGCGGCGCACTGCTGCATTGGTTAACATTGGACCCTATGGGTCCCAGGAGCCAATGAACAGGTGCGCTGGCGGTGATGATGCGCACCGCCGCGGACGTCACCGCCACTGACGTCACCGCCATTTTCTATCTGTTCAATCACTAGATACCTGACCTTCGACAGGAGAGGAGCTACACTGCTAGTGCTGCTGTGACCGCGGTCTGGAAGCGACGATGGCTGCTGCGTCTGGGGAAAGGGCCCCTGCCTTCACTGCACAGGAGTTGGAGAAACTTGTGGATGGGGTCCTCCCCCAGTACATGCAACTCTACGGTCCTCCAGACCAACAGGTTAGTACACAGGGAGCACATTGTATGGGCTAGGCCTGGGTGGACAGGGCTGGGTGGAAGAGGGAAGGGGGCAGAGTTCATACTACAGTAAAGCATAGGAATAAATGGGCCACATGGTCAGAGTAGGTAGGGGGCCACTCACATTGATGGTGCAGTTGGTAATGACTGTTCCTCTTCCCTTGTGCATGTCATGTAGGTCAGCGCCCACCAGAAGAGGGACATTTGGCGTGCCATCGCCAAGGAGGTCCGGACCCTGGGGGCCCACCAGAGACGGGGCACCCACTGCCGGAAGAGATGGGAGGACATTTGCCGCTCCAGCAAGAAGACGGCGGAGGCTCAGCTGGGGATGGCCTCCCAACGTGGGAGGGGTGCCCGTCGCACCATGACCCCCCTGATGTTCCGGATCCTGGCGGTGGCGTACCCGGAGTTGGATGGGCGCTTGAGGACATCACAGCAGACACAAGGGGGTGAGTACAACCTCATTCTGTAGACTTTGCGTGCAGTGGAGGGCTCTGGGTGGGGGAGGTGGGCTGTGGGTGTCCCTAGGCCAGGGCGAGTTAGGTAGGCAAGGCCCCTCCGTAATGTAGGCCATGTGGCACTCTACCCCACCTCAAAAGAGTGCCAAGTTGAGGTATAGTTGCCCCTGTGGCATCTATGTGCGCAGATGTCCACCATTGCCATGTAGGCCATATCCCAGAAATTGCATGTGCAGAGGCCAGGAGCACGGCGTAATGCATGGGGCTACTGCGTCTGTCTTGTCTGCCAACGGTAGCCATATGCCATGCACTAAAACTCTCTTACTTCTGTCTCCCCCACATTTTCTGCTCTCCCTGTCCTTTTGTACATCAGCATCATCAGGCAGAGGTACAGTGGCACCGGAGCACGAGGGAGCTGCATCCCACATGGCCATGGAGGGCCACACCACAGACTCTGAATGCACCCGTGGGACGGAGGGCGAGGGGAGCTTCACATCGGCCACCGGATCAGCAACCAGCGACACGGACTCGTCCGACGATGGGAGCTCCCTTCTGGTGGCGGCACCATATGTGCCCCCACTTCTACAGGTACAGCCGCCACCTCCCCTACCAGCACCGCCCTTCCAGCAGCCCCTCAGCATTCGCCCCGTGCCCGCTCACCCAGGAGGGTGGGCATCACCTTCGCCGCAGGCACCTCAGGCCCTGCCCCAGTCACCCCTGCTGCCCTCAGTGAGGAGGCCATTGACCTCCTCAGGTCACTCACTGTTGGGCAGTCTACCATTGTGAATGCCATCCAGGGTGTAGAACGAGAGTTGCAACACGGTAATGCATTCCTGGAGGGCATTAATTCTGGTCAGGCTGCCCTTCAGCGAACCCTGCAATCTCTGGCCTCAGCACTGATGGCAGCCATTGTCCCTGTGTCTAGCCTCCCCCCTCCAACTTCCTCCACCCAGACCCAATCCCCTGTACCCCAGCCCATCCCAAGCACACCTACAGACCAGCATGCACACAAGTCAACACACCCAAGTAGCTCAAGCAAACATAGGCACCACACACCACAGGCACTCACACAAGCATCACACACATACAGATACAGCAACATCCACTGTCTCCACTGTGTCCCCCTCCTCCTCTTCTCCCTCCTCCCTCCCAGTCTCATCTACACACACACCTGCATGCACCACATCTACAGGCACTAGGACTCGCACCAGGACACCCAGCACCACAAGCCGCTCACCTGCACTCACCACCTCCACTGCCATTTACACGTCCCCTGTGTCCTCTCCCAGTGTGTCTGTGACGCCCCCTCCCAAAGTACCCAAACGCCGGCAGTCACTCACCCAACATCCATCCACCTCACAACAGCCTCCAGTACCTGCACCGGCACCCAAAACAGCTAAAGTGACACCTCCGACAACCACCTCCTCTTCCTCCACTCCCAGACCCCCTCCAGCTACCCATCCCACTGTCCGTCAGAAACTGTCCCTATGTCAAATTGACCTTTTTACCCCCACCCCCCCTCCAATTCATCAGTCCCGTCGTAGCGCCTCAGCCAAAAAGCCTCCAGTACCAGTGGTGCGTGTTCCAGGTTTTTGGAGTGCACCGTCCACCAGGGCAGGCAGTAGGACCCGGAGCCAAGGCACTGGCAGCCCACCCCCTGTAAAGGCTCTGAAATTGGAGAGTGGACGACGGGACTGTGTCAGGACTCCTGGTGGGACAACAAGTGAAATGGGATCGAAGGCGATTGGTGAGTCAGCTGTAACTCCAAAAAAGGTGGGGAAGGTCCCGAGGAAGTCTGCCCAGCCTGTTGTGAGTGTCACGGCGGAGAAGTGCGCCATCTTTTCCGGCGGTCCAGACACAACCGCCAGCACTGTCGTCACTGGTCCAGAGACCACCGCCGGAGTCACAGCCCAGGAGGGCCCAAGTATCGTCACTTGTCAGGAGACCACCGCCGGAGTCACAGCCCAGGAGGGCCCAAGTATCGTCACTGGTCCAGAGACCACCGCCGGAGTCACAGCCCAGGAGGGCCCAAGTATAGTCACTGGTCCAGAGACCACCGCCAGAGTCACAGCCCAGGAGGGCCCAAGTATCGTCACTGGTCAGGAGACCACCACCAGAGTCACAGCCCAGGAGGGCCCAAGTATCGTCACTGGTCAGGAGACCACCGCCGGAGTCACAGCCCAGGAGGGCCCAAGTATTGTCACTGGTCCAGAGACCACCGCCAGTGTCACAGCCCAGGAGGGGACAGGATGCCACAGCCCCGCTGGCCAATGATGGAACGTCATGCCACACACCAATGCCCAGTGTAGAGATCGTCATGCCACACACCAATGCCCAGTGTAGAGATCGTCATGCCACACACCAATGTCAGTATCAGGACCGCCATGGCAAAGCACCGCTGAACAGTCCTGAACCTCCATGGCAAAGCACCGCTGAACAGGGCAAAGACCGCCATGGCAAAGCACCGATGAACAGTCCTGAACCTCAATGGCAAAGCACCGCTGAACAGGGCAAAGACCGCCATGGCGAAGCACCGCTGAACAGTCCTGAACCTCAATGGCAAAGCACCGCTGAACAGGGCAAAGACCGCCATTGCAAAGCACTGCTGAACAGTCCTGAACCTCAATGGCAAAGCACTGCTGAACAATCCTGAACCTCAATGGCAAAGCACCGCTGAACAGGGCAAAGACCGCCATGGCAAAGCACCGCTGAACAGGGCAAAGACCGCCATGGCAAAGCACCGCTGAACAGTCCTGAACCTCAATGGCAAAGCACCGCTGAACAGGGCAAAGACTGTGTAGGAATGAATGGACCGCCACATCAGGCATCCTTATCCCATGTGCAGCTGGGACAGTGACAGGACAGGAACTTTCACAGGGAGACGCATCCAGTCTGGGCACCAGTCCCCCTCCAGAACAAGTGGAGACCTGCATCTACTTGAGAGACTGTGGCTTTGCACTCCCCAGGATGGCACAGTGGGCAAACCACCCACTGTAGAGACTTGAGAGACTGTGGCTTTGCACTCCCCAGGATGGCACAGTGGGAAAACCACCCACTGTAGAGACTTGATAGACTGTGGCTTTGCACTCCCCAGGATGGCACAGTGGGCAAACCACCCACTGTAGAGACTTGAGAGACTGTGGCTTTGCACTCCCCAGGATACATCAATGGGCATGGAGCCCCGTTGTGGATCTGGCTTCGCATTCATCTGGCTGACGTGCCTTCCCTTCCCCCTGAGGTGCCTGTTTTATTTCTATCTGATGCCCCGGCAGTGTTCTCTCCGATTTTGGTCAGGTATCGTTTGTGGGCTTCGCCCATGCATTTTTGGACTGTTGGTGCACGGACATTGTTGTGTACATATCTGCACTACTTCTTGTATTGTATATATAATTATGAGTGATTTAGACATATATATCTGTATATTTTTGTTTGACATGTATATTGGCACATTACAATGTTTGACCAAAATTCGCTTTGTGTTTTCATTCTTCCGGGGGGATTGTGGGTTGTTAATGTGATATTTTTGACTGCATTGGTGTGTATGTTGTACTATGCGAGGGTGGGGGTGGGGATGTTTGGTGGGTGTCCCCCTAACTTTTGCCTCTCCCTCCCTGTGTCGTAGATGCAGTACTCACCAGTATCTTCTGCGCCTACTTCTCTGTTGGTCGTAAAGGAGCAGAAAGACAAGGGCAGGTAGTATTTGGAGTTCGGGGTCCATGGAGTCGTCGTTCCTCGTGGGATATGTTCAGGTGAGCGTTTTCCCATAGCAAAAGCTGTTTCCGCCATGTTTTTATCCACGCTGAATCCGCCCCGGAAAAGGTGGCGGATTGGCGGGTTGTAATAGTGTGGGCGGTATATTGTCTCCCGTCTGTCTGTTGGCAGTGACCGCCGCGCTGCTTGTCTGTACCGCCGTGGCGGGTGGTGTGTTAAAGTGGCTGGCTTTGTTGGCGGTTTCCGCCGGGGTCATAATTCCCTTTTTTGTCCGTCGGCCTGTTTGCGGTATTACCGCACCTTTTACACCGTCCGCCAGGGTCGTAATGACACCCTATATCATGATCCTTAGCTACTCTACTTAGATACCTAATAATAGGAATAAACAAAAACACAGCATCGTAGTTAGATTAAAAATACTGTATATACTCTTGATTATAGAACCTTGTTAGTAGCAGACTACAGCTTATTCGGTAGGTTAATGGTAGGCTGTGGTACTTAACTCCTTCCTCTACCGACAAGGAATTTGCGTACACACAAGACAATCCCTTGCATCCATCATCTCAACATATTCACTCAACAAGTGATAGAAGACATTAGAAGAAAGCTCTCCTTGAGCATTAGTATAGTCATGCAAATGCTTCTCATCTAACTTAAACCTCTCTAAAGCCGTAAGTGTAGTAGTTTCAGGAACAGAAGTACAATTGGCTCCTTTCGTATCAAGAACAGAGATTCCCACAATCACTACTATAAAAAAAATCCCACACATAATCGTCAATCTAATGCTCATATATCTACAGCGCCTAGCATTCCTACGTTGATTATTTAACTCAGCCATGATCTGTAAAGAATCAGAAAGCAGAAAAAACTCTTACATGAGTGCAGTAAAAATCACAAAGAAGGAAAAATTATTCTCTCACAGTTGAGTTTCACATCCAGGAACCCTTTTCCTTGTCAAAACCGATTAGCAGCATGTCAAATCCCGTTTTATGTCAAATCAGGTTATCAATGTCTCTTCCGGGTTATTTTCAACAGTCTCTTTAAGGTATTTCAGATTGGTTCAACAATTCAGCTCCTTGTTCACCTTCAGGTTACATCAAAATACTGACTCAGAACCTCTCTATCAAAGCAAAAGGACATAAACTCATGTTGCCATTCATTAGTAGTTGCATACGTCCATTCAGGACCTTCATAACGCCAACTTGCTATTCTCTTTCTTTTCAACTTTTAATCAACACTTAGGGGGTCACCGCCAGGGCCGGGGACCACGGAAGCACCGCCAACAGGCTGGCGGTGCTTCCCAGCCCATTCTGACCGCGGCGGTAAAGCCGCGGTCAGAAAAGGGAATCCAGCGGTTTCCCGCCGGATTTCCCCTGCATGGGCTGAATCTCCATGCGCCATGGAGATTCCGACCCCCTTCCCGCCACCCTGTTTCTGGCGGTTTTTACTGCCAGGAACAGGATGGCGGGAACGGGTGTCGTGGGGCCCCTGGGGGCCCCTGCACTGCCCATGCCACTGGCATGGGCAGTGCAGGGGCCCCCTAACAGGGCCCCATAAAGATTTTCACTGTCTGCATTGCAGACAGTGAAAATCGCGATGGGTGCAACTGCACCCGTCGCACCCCTGCAACTCCGTCGGCTCCATTCGGAGCCGGCTTCATAGTTGCAGGGCCTTTCCCGCTGGGACGGCGGGCGCTCCTTTGGCGGGCGCCCGCCGGCCCGGCGGGAAAGCAAGAATGGCCACCGCGGTCTTTTGACCGCAGAGCGGTCTTTCGGCGGCCTGATTTTGGCGGGCGGCTATCGTAGTATCTACTTCTTCCTCTATTGTTCCATTTATGGCCACTCCCTTTCTTTTTTCTACTTGCGGTTCAGGCCATCTGTCTCCTTTTCTTAATCCTTCTGTTAATATTCTTCTAAAGATTGGACTCTTCTCCTTTTCTTTTTCTATGGTGTTCTCTCTTGATGGACCTGCAACAGTCTCAGGAGGAGTCGGATCACCTTGATTTTGTTCCATCTCAACTCCTTCCCCTCCTTGGTCTGGCACTTGCTCTGTCTGCTTTTTGGCACCGTCTGCTTCTGGGAGAACCCCTGCTGAGCTAGGCTCTCCTGTTGTATCCGTGGAGATTGATTCTTCTGCACCCTCCTGTAAGTCTTCACTTTCGTCTCTCACAGGGGTCATAGAACCATCTTCCACAAGCTCTTGTTCAGTTTCAGGTTCTCTTGGTTCTTTTTCTGGCTCAGGTGCGGCAACCTGTTTCACTGTTGTTGGTGCTCTCAACAACACTTCTTCATGATCCAGTGGACATGCCACTTTCTTTGTATGATTTACACAAATCCAGTTCAGAAGTCCTGAACACTTCACAGCTGTTGTAGTTGTTAGGAACACCTGGTAAGGCCCTCTCCAGCATGGCTCTAAACACGTCTTGCGAACATGTTTTCGAACATCAACCCAGTCACTGGCTCGCAGATTATGTCCTGGATTGTGGATGGGTGGCAGGGTAGTGGTTTGCAACTGCTGAAAGAAAGAGCAAACCACATCAGCCAGACCCTTGCACTAGTCCAACACCATATCATCTGTAATGTTTACAAGTGCATTTGCTGGAACTGCTGGTAACCTCATCGCTCTGCCCATAAGGATCTCGTGGGGCAACAGCCCTCTCTTCCTGTCAGGTGTATGTCTCATCGACATCAGCACCAAAGGCAATGCATCTGGCCATTTCAGATTTGTAGCTGCGCACATCTTAGCAATTCTGGATTTCAAAGTACCATTCATCTGTTCTACTAGTCTTGATGCTTCAGGGAGGTCACTACAATGCAATTTCTGCTCAATGTTTAGTGCTGTGAGTTTAATCACCTTGTTGTTGAAGTGAGTTCCTCTATCTGATTCTAAAGAGATCGGAAACCCAAAATGTGGTATAAATTCCCTGAGCAACAACTTTGCTACTGTGAGACTGTCATTCCTTCTTTTTTTTTTTTTTCGTCCTCATAAAAGTAAAGTAAGAAAATTCCCACCTTGCTACGTGAGGGTCATCAACCTGCGTCACGTAAGGTGATCCAATAAAGTCAGATCCAACCTGAGCAAACGCAGCCATTCACCTCTCCTTGCCAGTCCCAAACTCATGACCTGCAACACCAACAACCGGCAGCCAGCCAAGAGAGAGGGGCAGGGCAAGAAAGTGGACAGAAGGAGGTGGTAATAATCATTGGACTATATGTTTGAGGTGACAGTTTGCACAAAGTTCTCCCCAATGGCCCAACTTTCATCTCTGATACCCAACGGGCCCATGCGTTCCAAATCACAAAACTAATTAACAGATACAAACCAGTCATGTACATTCGGAGATGTAGATTTAACCCAATTTAAACATATTTGTCTTCTAGCCAGTAACATCAGTAAAAACATCATACCCTTATGTGATCTAGACAACTTAGAGTCCCCTGAGGTGCCGAAAGAAACCCTGAAAAACACCAATACTGGAGTCACTTCCACCTCTGTGCAAATAGCCTGTTTAAGAAAGCCATTGATCGAGGACCGAAAAGAAAAGAGGTTAGGGCAACTACAGAACATGTGTAAATCATCTGCATTGGTCTCCTCACAACGTGGGCACTTCTTTTCTACCTTCCCCAAAGCGGTAAACCTCTGGGGTGTCCAATAGACCCTATGTGTTGTATACAGATGGTTCTTCTGCAGGGCCACTGATCTAGTAACCGACCAAAGCATGGAAAATGAAAACTCCCAAATCTGTGCTATATCTGGGGCTGGCAAGACACTACCCCTCTTTTTCTCTGGGAGGGAGGCCTCTGAGTCCGAAGATTCAAGCAACGCTGATACCAGACTGAGATCTATTTATGAATCAAACCTGTTCACAGCCTCTCCTCCCAGTAGTTCTTAGTGCCCCCCCTCTTGAAGGGAAGCCGCCCAACTCAATAGCTGCAAGTATTTGAACTTGGAAAGCCTATAATCTGTTAGCTCCCCAAGCCTAAACCAGGATAGCAGCCTGGACTACTCCATAATTTGTCCCCAACTCATTCTACCCTTCAATGGAAGAGACAATTTATCTAAAAGAAATTCAGGAGTACCTGGCGATTCCCAAATTGGAGCCTGAAAGCTATAAGTATGAATACCTAGTACTTGCCGAGCCAGCCACCAGACTCTAGCGGCATCTTTGAGAAGTTTCAAACATTTTTTTTTAAAGAATTTGGGATGACCAAACTTATACAAGAAGAAACTACCAGCAGCTGAAAAGTCTTGAGTCAATGCAGCCCACAAAAAAGGGTATTTTGAGCTATCACGAAGTAAAAACCGAACATTCTTCAAATGAAAAGCCAAATAATATTTATAAAAATCTGGAGCCGCAATCCCCCCTTTGCCCTTAGTCCTACATAATTTATGCCAAGCGATCCTAATCCCTCTGGAGGACCATACAAAATAAGTTAAATCTGCTTGTATCTTTTTAAACCAACTTTTCTTGAATTCCAGAGGAATAGCATTAAACAAAAAAGTGAATTTGGGAAGAATAATCCTTTTAAGAACATTAAGGGGGTTATTACAACTTTGGAGGAGGTGGTAATCTGTCCCAAATGTGACGGATATACCACCAGCCGTATTATGAGTTCCATAGAATATAATGGACTCGTAATACGGCTGGTGGTATATCCGTCACTTTACCGTCCCTTTTGGGACGGATTAACACCTCCTCCAAAGTTGTAATAACCCCCTAACTCTCCCTATAAAAGATAAAGGAAGCCCAGCCCAGGTTTTAAGCAAAGCACGGGTCTCCTTACAAATTTTTTCAAAATTGAAATATGCTAGATCGTTCAAGTCTGAAATAACTTGAACCCCCAAATATCTCATCTGCTGCTTGACTAAAGGGCTATTATAAGTAGTGTTCAGCACATAATTTCAGTTTTCTCCTAATTACCAGACTAACCTGACAATTCACCAAAGTCTTTTAAACATTGCAGGATTCTAGGAAAAACAAGTGGCAAATAGCCAGTATAAATCATAAGATCGTCCGCATACAAAGCCACTTTTTTTCCCAACTCAGACACTTAAAGGAAGGTATGTCAATGTCTGCTCTAATTGTAGCAGCCAAAGGCTCAACATATAGATTAAAAAGAAGGGGAGACAGGGGACAACCCTGACGCGTCCCTCTTTCAATCCTAAATCTGGGGGAAACCCTATCATTTATTAAAATGCTGGTGAAAGGGGCCTTATATATAGCCTGAATAGTCCCAATAAATTTGAGCCCAGCCTAAAACCCTCCATAAAGCAACGCAAAAAACGCCAATTAATGCGATCAAAAGCTTTGGCAGCATCAAAGGTAAGGATTGACGAGGGAACTTCTTCAGAGGCCGCCAAATCCACCACACCCAGCAAACCATGGGTTAACTCATGCAGTTGTCTACCTCTAACGAATCCCTTCTGATCCATGTGTATCTACAGTATATACAAATCATATCCTGAAGCCTTTTAGACAAAATATGTGTATAGATTTTGTAATCCGAATTCAACAAGGGTTAGGCCTATATGAGCTACAAGAAGCTGGATCTTTCCCTGGCTTTAGAAGAAGAGTAATAGCCGCCTCCTCTCAGGATTTAGGCATGACACCCCCTTCCTGTAAGAGAAAGTTAAACAATTCTGTTAGGAATGGAATTAACTCCTCACATAAATTAAAATATAATTTGTTAGGCAAACCATCCGGGCCGGGAGCCTTCCCCTTCTTTAAGCTCTGAATTGCAGCCCGCACTTCCTCACCATCTATCTCCCTGACCATTAGTATTTGATCCTCTTCTGACAACTGAGGAAGATGAAGGGCACCCAAATAAGTTCTTACCGACGATTCAGAAACATTCAGTTCTTCATTGTAAAGGTTCTGAAAAAATCCTATAAATGCCTCCTCTATCTCAGCTTCAGTTGTAGCTAGGGCTCCAGTAACCTCTGATCTGTTGGAGGAAAAAAACTTCCTGGAGCAATCTGTTTTAGAAGCTTTCCACAACCTTCCGCGTACTCATAATGGGCAAACCTGCTACAATCCCACGACCTTCTAATTTTCTTCTCAAGATATAGCCCCAAATCCTTTCTGGCCCGCTCCAACTGAGCATTCAGAGAGTTCAACTGGCCCTGTTCAGCTTTTTGAATAGCCTCCTGCAAGACAGAGACCCGAGACTCTAGTTGTTTAAGCTGGTTCTTATCTTACTGATAATACCAATCAGCCAAAGCAACTAACCTGCCTCTAATGAATGCTTTATAAGCATCCCACTGTAGCTGCAGTGTAGTAGATCGATAATTAAATTTAAAAAAATCTCTAGTATCCCTCTTCAGACCCTCTACTATCACTGCGTCCAGGAAAGGAGCACGATTAACTGTCCACCAAGGAATGGATGGAACCCTTTCAAGACAAACCTGCATTCTGACAGCTGAATGGTCCGAAAGATGCACTGGTGTGTGAGTTACTGATCTAACCATATCCCTCAACTGTTGCTGTAACAAAAAGAAATCGATCCAAGAGTAATGGCCATACTTTTTGTTGTTAAAGGTGAACCGCGATCCTACCCCACCTTTCTGATGCCAAATATCTGTCAGTCCAAGATACAACATTCCTTGTTTTATACACTGCCAAGTTTTGGGTGAATTCACAGTGAGTCTTGTTGTGGATTTAGCTAAAGTGGGGTTTAATAAAATATTAAAGTCCCCCCCCCTACTAAAATCGGGTGCTTAGCAACCAGAAGATGGCTATAAAGGTCTTGAAACGGTGCAAGGTCATCAACATTGGGCCCATAATATCCAACAATAGTAAACCAAACCCCATAGAGGGCAACCTCCACAATCAACCACCTACCTTTGAAATCTTTTATAACTTTTACAACTTTCATAGTAACCGACTTCTAAATGAGAATGGCCACCCCCTTCACCACTCAAGATTGATTAGTGCATGCGCAGAATCCCACCCAATTCAAGTATTTGAGGTACTCTTCTAATAGGTGTGTTTCCTGTAAAATAATCACCTCTTCTTCTATCCTTTTCAAAAACTCAAATATTCTCCTCCTCCTCCCTGGAACCCGCAGGCCATTAACATTTCAAGATAAAAATTTCATCAACACCTTGTTTCGACTAGCCATCAGTCAAAAAGGAGGCCAGAAGGAAGGAAAAAAAAGTAAAGGAAAAATCATAAACACAAAAAATAACACAAGATCCCTCACACAGCCACTTGCCACATTCTTGAGGACTTTTTCCCCAAAAAGCATAATCCCGAACCCCCCCACCCCACATTCTTAGTGCTAACAACCCACCAACCAGCAAACCCCATGAACCTCAACCACCCACCCCCAACAGGGAACCTTCCCATACCTTCTAATTAGGTGAGTACAACCACCCATTTGAGCTTGGTTTCAGGCCGACTTTAACAAAGAAAAAGAAACAAGAAAAGCAAGCCATCAACCTGAAGACTTAGGGGGTCATTACGACCTTGGCGGGCGGCAGCGGTAACCGCGGCCCCATTACGACATCCCCGCTGGGCCGGCGGGGATGAGGCCGCAACATAGGAGCCGGCTCCTAATGTAGCCGGCGGTGTTGCAGCCGTGCGACGGGTGCAGTTGCACCCGTCGCGCTTTTCACTGTCTGCTATACAGACAGTGAAAAGCTGGCCGGGGCCCTGTTAGGGGGCCCCTGCACTGCCCATGCCAGTGGCATGGGCAGTGCAGGGGCCCCCAGGGGCCCCAGGACACCCCTTACCGCCAGCTTCTTCCTGGCGGTGCAAACCGCCAGAAACAGGCTGGCGGTAGGGGTGTCATAATCCCCAGGGCAGCGCTGCCCTGGTGGATTATCACCGCCGGGGCTAAAACGGCGGGAAACCGCCGGCCTCGGCGGTGCGACCGCGGTTTTTCTGCCGCGGTCGTAATAGGGCAGGAAGCAACGCCAGCCTGTTGGCGGTGCTTCCGTCATTTTAGCCCTGGCGGTCTCGAATCGCCATGGTCAAAATGACCCCCTTAATCTTATCAAGTAAAGCCCTAACATCTGCAGGGTCTCTAATATTAAACATAGTATTGTTCCACATAATCTTCAAAAATGCAGGAAATCTCATTTGAACCCTAGCCCCAAAAGACCTAAGCTCCTGCATATACTTCCCCAACTCCCATTGCCTGTCAAGCGTTGCCCTGGAAAGGTCTGAACGTATCTTAAACGACCAATCGCCCATTGAAAAACTGCCATCCTTTAGGGCCTCTGATAGTATTTTCTCCTTGATGGTATAAGTACCAAAGTTAACAAGAATTTTCCTCTGAGACTTCCCATCGGACTTTCTCCTAAAGGGGTCACTGATATCAACAAGTTCTGTTTGGCAGAATCCTGGGGAGGTGGACCCATTTCCACTACTTTATTCAATGTGGAGCCCTGAGCGCCGCCATATTCTGCAGGGGAGGGATATGTTACCTCTTTGTCGTTCGCCATCTCCCCAGAAAAGGGAGCAAGAGAGACCGGGGAGGGGGAAGATAATTCAGAGCTCTGTAAAGACTGCATTTCAGAGCCACGTATAGTCCTTCTAAGAAAGGGCATAAGAAGGAGACCAAACTAACTGCTCCTGACAGGTGGCCTTGAACACTAGAGGCCTTATGATAGTCACCTGAGTTACTACAGTGCCTGCCCACCGGTTTTGCCTCTAACTGCGGGTGAAACAAAAAGCACTCCTGATCGGGTACTATTTTTGCAGCTTCAACAGGACCCTCACAAGCGGGCCCACTACCCCCCTTAAAAAAATGCGGCTGCTGCTTTGACGCCAGTGATGGGCCACTGCTAACTCCCCGGACCCTTAACTTCACTGGCGTCTTGTGCAGAGCCTCTCCTACCGTGTAAGCTGAGGTTTTGGCCCCAAACTGGGTTCTGCTCACTGCCTCATTCCTCCAAAAAGAAGCCGTGGATACAGGGGCCCCCAGGCAGTGGCAAAGAGCCAGTCCACGTCTCCCTTGTTGGAAAACTCTTGCAGCGTCTGTCCAGGGCTTAATGCCCTAAGTACCGATCCTCTCCCCGGCGTTCCTGGCGTTCTTCATGTTCCTTGCCTCCCCGCGCTGCCCTACAGTGCGCCTGGGGCTAAGACCGCGGGGTAGGCACATCAAGAAACGTTCGCACAGCGCCAGCGTCTCCAACGTGCATCAGCCGGAGAAACTGGAAGCTAACGGCTGCGGTGCTACGCAGCCGTCATGTCCCCCGGAAACCGTCGAAAAAAAAACCGAGACTGTCATTCCTTCTTGTGGAGTATGCTTCAATCCAGTGACTAAAAATGCACACAATCACCAACACATACTTCAAACCTCCACACTCAGGCATCTCAATAAAATCCAATTGCATCCTGCTGAATGGACCTCCTGCTCTTCCAATGTGGCTCAAATTCACCACTGTCCCTTTTCCCACATTTAACTGCTGACAGATTATACAGCAATGACATACGGATTCTGCTGCTGCCTAAATTTAGTATCGAACCAGTCAATTTTAAACAATCGAACCATTGCATCCCTCCCAATTCGGGCCTGCCCATGATAATACTTGGCCATTTGCGACAATAAATAAGTATCAATCACTTTCGATGCAAAACTCGTACATGTATTAATTTATTCTGACATCAATTCCCACTTGTCTTTAAATGATATACAGTTCAATGCGCAAAACCTTGCGACGTGATCCGCAAATCCATTTCTTAGTGAGATGTAGTCTTGTGGCTTTAGATGTGCACTGCATTTCACCACAGCAATTTCTTCAGGTAACTGTATTGCATACAGCAGTTCTTTTATTCTGTCACCGTTTCTTACTGGCATACCAGTAGAGGTTAGGAAACCTCTTTGTGACCACAACTGACAAAAATCATGGACAATTCCAAATCCATATTGGCTATCTGTGTAGATGGTAACTCTCAATCTTGCAGATACTTGGCATGCTCTAGGAAGAGCTACCAATTCTGCTACTTGTGCAGAATATACACCTCGAAGCCAAGAAGCTTCTGAAGTACCTGTAATTGTGCATACAGCATATCCTGCCCTCAATATTCCTGTACCATCTCTGAGACATGAGCCATCAACAAAAACATTTTGGTCATTTTCTTCCAATCGTGTATCTCTGATATCAGTTCTGGGTTTCGTGCACAACTCAGTTACCTCAAGACAATCATGCTCAATGTCTTCTTGCTTTTCAATTTCAACAGTACCACTTGGAAGTAATGTTGCCGGGTTCCGCACTGTACATCTTTTCAATGCTATATTTAGAGCACCTAGAATGCTCATCTCATACCTTGTCATTCTGGCATCAGTCAAATACTGTGTTTTCGTCCTTGTCAGTAAAATCTCAACAGAGTGAGGTACCATTACCGTTAGAGGGTATCCCATACCTACTCCCTCACATTGTGAAAGGTTTTGACCAACTGCGGCAACTGCACTCAAACAACCTGGTAAGGCTGCTGCAACTGGGTCCAAGGTAGCTGAAAAATAGGCTACTGGGCGATAAGCACCTCCGTGGACCTGTGTAAAGACAGGCAGAGACCAAGCATCACGTTCATGACAAAGCAATATGAATTGCTTCGTATAATCAGGCGTTCCCAACGCTGGAGCCCTGCACAAACTCTCTCTCAACTCAATGAACGCCTTCATATGACATTGATCTAAGGAAATGGGATCTGTAACAATCTTATGTCTCAGCTGCTGCAATGGTTTAGCAATCTCAGCAACATTTGGAATTCATTGACAACAATTACCTACCTTTGCCAGAAACATTCCGACATCTCTCTGTGAAGTCGGGGGACTTCTCTGCAATATCATTTTAATCCTTTCTCTAGAAATTCTCCTTGACCCTTTCTCAATTTGGTGTACCAAATATTTCACTAAGTTCTGACAGTACTGCAATTTCAATGGTGACACTTTATGTCTGAATTTTCCCAAATGATTTAACAGGGCACTCGAGTCGTACTTACACTTGTCCCTTGTTTTGGATGCAATCAGTAAGTGGTCAATGTGTTGCAACAGAGTCGATTGGTATGGCAATTCCAATGACTCCAAATTATTTTTCAAAATCTGATTGAACAAGGATGGTGACTCTGTGTACCCTTGAGGAAGCCTGCACCAGCTGTAGACTCTGTCTAGAAATTTGAAACTAAAAAGAAACTGACTATCCTCATGAAGAGGCACAGAAAAGGAAGCTTGTGACAAATCAACCACTGTGAACCACTCTGCATGGGATGGAATTTGAAATAATATTACCGCTGGATTTGGCACTACGGGACAACACTTGGCCACCATGTCATTCATTTTTCATAAATCTTGCACAATTCGTACTTTCCCACAAGGCTTCTTCAAGCCCATTATTGGTGAATTACATGGACTGCTTAACACTTCTTTCAAAACCCCTTGTTTCAGAAAATCTCCAATTATCTGCACCACCTTCATCAAAACATCTTGTGCCATGTTATACTGTGGAAGCTGTAGGAACACTACATTTGGCTTCAAAGTGATTTTAATCAGCTCCCCTCCCTTAATCAAACCCACTCCTTTACCTGTCAGGTCCCAGATATTTTCCTGCACTGTTCCCTGCAAGTCTGCATGTAATTCATTCGCAGTAAACATTGGCAAAAACTCAATCAACGGGTACTCTTCATTAGTGGTTTCATTCTCAGTTTTAGGAGCTTGTTCTTCCTCATCATCACTACTCGTTTAAACCTCTATTCCAGCAGTCGAACAATTAATCGAACATATGGTCTTGCACAACAAGTCCCTTCCCAGTAGGGATACTGGGCTTGAGACACAGACTACAAACGTATGCAGTCCCTGGAAGTTGCCAATCTTCACCTGTACTGGATCTGTGATAGGATTTATGAACTGTCTATTCGCTACCTCTACAACCTGAACTGTTCTGCCTGAAAGAGGTAAGTTCAGAACTTCTGCACTTCTTACTGTAGCACGCGTAGCTCCTGTGTCCACTAGAAATGAGACCATATGACCTATCATCTTCCCTCTCACAAAAGGTCCTCTCTGATCTACCTCTAGGGATGCTGAAAGCATGCATGGCTCCTCATCCAAACTCTCACACATCCATTTGTCGTTTATTTCATTCTCACTATGTAATGGGAATTGGTGCACTGTGTCACAAATTCTGTCTTGTCTCTGACCTGTGACCTGCTGAGTAAGCATCATTTGTTGCTGCTCCATCAGGGCTTGAGGTATCTGCATTTGCTGTCTAGGTACCATAGGAAACTGCTGCTGCATTGGTTGCATCTGTACATTTTGTGCACAAGGTATTTGCATCTGCTGCATGGGTTAAAAATTCTGCACTTGATTCTCGTTATTCTGAAAATTCAGATTAAGGGGGTCATTACAACCCTGTCCGTCAGAGACCGCCAGGGCTAAAGTGGCGTCCCTACCGCCAACAGGCTGGCGGTACAGAGACCCATATTATGACCGCGGCAGTAGCGCCACGGTCGCACCGCCGGGGCCAGCAGTTTCCCGCCGTTTTAGCC
This sequence comes from Pleurodeles waltl, assembly GCF_031143425.1. Taxonomy (NCBI): domain Eukaryota; kingdom Metazoa; phylum Chordata; class Amphibia; order Caudata; family Salamandridae; genus Pleurodeles; species Pleurodeles waltl. The sequence goes on from NC_090436.1 coordinate 618,229,235, forward strand.
CCGGCGGTGACAATCCGCCATGGCAGCGCTGCAAGCAGTGCTGCCCTGGGGATTATGACTCCCCTACCGCCAGCCTGTTTCTGGCGGTTTCCACCGCTAGGAAGAGGCTGGCGGTAAGGGGAGTCATGGGGCCTCTGGGGCCACTGGCAAGGGCAGTGCAGGGGCCCCCTAACAGGGCCCCGTGCAGCTTTTCACTGTCTGCACTGTCCATAACGTCTGCCTCTCACCTGAGGTTGGAACATAACAGTTCCCTGATGCTGCGGCATCTGCTGCACTGAACCTCCCTGCACTCCTGTTTGAGCTGCCTTGATTTGCATCACCATTGCTTTTTCCTTCAGCTTCTTCTGTTTCAACTCAATTTCATCACTACGGTACCTCATCAATCGGTTTTGCTTGCCAGCAAATTAAATGACTCTTAATCATCTGACCTATTTCACGTCTCAATCCTTCCACAAACCTGAACACAAAGTGTAGCATGTCTTCTGGCTCAATCGCTTCCTTTCCACTGTACACCTTGAACGCTTTCAACAAGATCTCATAGTATGCATGTATTGATTCTTTTACCTCCTGCACTGTCCTGTCAATTCTCTGCCAGTCAATATTTTTAGGCGAGATTCTTGTCTTCAGGAACTCAATCACCTTATAATAATGTTTCATCACTTCGGGTGATGGTGCACCTGTAACTCTATCTCTTTCCGGTTCCCTCGTCGGCCAATCTACAGTTCTCTTCCACTCAGCCCACAAATCAGCTGGCACTACTATCTCCAACAGAGTATTCAGGTCTTCCCACAGGCATTTCGAAGGTTTCATTAAAAAAGCAGCTAGATATATCCTGAGGAGAAGAGGAGAGTGAGGTGACCCTTGTTGCATGTCACAAGAAAGAGCGATACATTTTGGAGTATAAAGGGTCTAACTATTTGGATACTCTGGAAAAAATATCCTAAAAATTTGTGGTGTAGGGAACATTTTAAAAGTTTCCAGAAAGGTCTCCTGGTCCACAGTGTCAAAGGCTGCACTGAAGTCTAAAAGAATGAAGAGAACCACATACCCTCATTAACCAGTTTCAGTGCTTCCAGCTAAAAGACAAAGAGGGATATGTTGTACCATATCTGGGCCTGAACCTGGACTACAACATTGAGAGTCTATAAAAAGTCTTCAAATGATGTAATTGGCTGTAGACATTTTTATGGAGATGTTTGCTAGCTTAGGGAGTCATTTAAAGGGTGGAAGTTGGACATTGTGGAAGGGCCTTCGGGAAACTGTTGCAAAAAGAATACACATTTGTTTGGAGCACAGAGTTAATTTATTGTGACTAAATAGAAAATATGTTTTACTGAATGCAATGGTACTTCTCCTCCCTCCCTGCAGTCATCATTGCCCTACCCCGATTTGTCTTGCTTTCTCTCTAATCTTGCCTATTAGCCTTTATCTTTTGACTTTTAGAAGAGGAGCACACTGATGCCCCTGTTTGGGGTTCCTTAACTCATACCTGTTTCAGTAATTGGGTAAACTCCTGAACATTGTTGGTTTGAATCAGGAGCTATGTTGCTTTATGACTTGAGTTGCCTTATTGCTGGAATTGATTTTATCAACGTTCTTTTTGTATTATTTTAAAATATTTGAACGTCTGAGAACAGAATTGAGGACTGTGATAGTATTTATTAGCATTGATTTTGTATTTGGACTTTTAATGGCTAGATAAAGTGGTTCTGAAAGTACGTTATTCTTTGTGTTTATCGTAATGTGGGAAAAGATGGCGCCAACTGTTTATGTGCCAACCCATTCTGGCAGTCGGTTTTCAATTAAAGGTGGCATTTCATGAACCAAGATGGCACCTAACGCGTTATGTCTTGGCGTTAGCTCTGCAGTCCGTATTCTATTTTTATATATTTATGCATGTGTTCAAGATGGTGCCCGTGCAGTACACCGCAAACGTGTGGCCCTATGGATATTGCATACGTTCAGTAGATGTGGGGAGAGATTAAGAGGACCTATTTAATATTTGCACAGCTTTTTGATTTACTGGCAGTCACAGCTATTTACAAAATTATATTCACCATGAAGTACATTTCTTTGTATATCCTTCAGAGATAAAGGGGGTCATTCTAACTCTGACGGGCGGTGGAGGCCGCCTGCCAGAGTTCCCCCCTCCAGAACACCGCTCCGCGGTCATAAGACTGCTGAGGTGATTCTGGGTTTCCCACTGGGCTGGTGGGCGACCGCCAAAAGGCCGCCCACCAGCCCAGTGGGAAACACCCCTCCATGAGGATGCCGGCTCCGAATGGAGCCGGCGGAGTGGAGGATGTGCGACGGGTGCAGTTGCACCCGTCGCGAATTTCAGTGTCTGCTCAGCAGACACTGAAATTCTTTGTGGGGCCCTCTTACGGGGGCCCCACGACACCCCATACCACCATCCTGTTCCTGGCGGGCGACCCGCCAGGAACAGGATGGCGGTATGGGGTGTCAGAATCCCCATGGCGGCGCCGCCATGGAGGATTCTGCAGGACAGCGGAAAACCGGCGGGAGACCGCCGGTTTTCCTGTTCTGACCGCGGCTGAACCGCCGCGGTCAGAATGTCCTGAGGAGCACCGCCAGCCTGTTGGCGGTGCTCCCGCCGACCCTGGCCCCGGCGGTCCGTGACCGCCGGGGTCAGAATGAGGCCCAAAGTCTGCTCTGCATCCTTTTCTTCTACTTTTTTGCACAACGGCGTTGCTCTAACGTAAGATCCGATTTTGGAGATTTATATGTGCTTTTGATAATGGGTGCCTCTAGAGGCAGCCTCGTGGTGGAACTCAGGCCGCCGCACTACAGGCGGTCCCACCGCCAAACTCATAAAGAGGCCACAATCTGGAAACCAAAAGTAAAAGTGACGATGTTACTAGACAAGATACTATCACTAATGATAAAGGCTATCAGATTACATACTTCCTGTTTAATCATGTGGGCATCACTTCTGGCAGGAGGGGTGTTATCGTTTGTTATATTAAGGAATGAAATATTTGTACATGTGAAAAGCATTGTGATGGTTGAACACGTACCCAGTTCTCATGTAAGGATATCTTGAATGTCAGGCTAGGAGGGACATTGCAATCATGTCCTTCCTAGTTACTTGAGTCATATATGATTTTATCTTGTCTCACCCACAGATATATTATCGAGTAAAAATAAAATGACACATATGGGACTGAAATTGGTTTGTCTTCATTAATGAGCACTAGACGTTGCTTTGTTCACTAGGAGTTTCTCTTGCCTTTCCATTTGTGGTCACTCACTTTGCATTTTTTCAATTTGTATCGCTTTGGAAATGGTCTTTGGGTCACAAGTGTAAGCAATAACTTTGGGTGAATCCAAGCTTTGCGTTTATTTGATGATATGTTCCATTTATTTTGGCTGTTGTGGTCACATTGTTTCTGTCTTTAAACCCTGAAGAATATAGCTTTTGAGGGATTTTCAAGAAATGGGTGCCTTTCTCACTAAGTTGTAAGATTTACACTATTTATCTTATGGAAAATTATTACTAATTTTGATACTATATGATTTTTAGCCCTGAAGAAGTCTGAAAAACACAAAACACACGTTGCCTGGAGCATGAATCAAGTAATAAATAAGTACCAACATCGACCTGTGTTTCAGATCAAAGGCATTCAGTAGGCATTTAGAAGGATTTTCACAAGACAGAATCCTGTCTCATTATTATTAATATGGCAGGATTCGATGAATCATATCGAATGGGCATTCTGCACTGCACTGGTGTTGGCAATACATCACAGCGCAAAATGAAGGTTGGGGTTATAAAACAGTTGGCGTGCTGAAAACAAGAACTGCTTTGCAGCCCCTCTCTTTGTACATATGGCCCCAGATGTGATGGCTGCCAAAAGGGGAACTGATGATGGCAAGGAACGGCATGCCGACTGGACCGAAACCACATTCCAACTAAACATTCTGGCAAAGAAACTATGTGGGTGAGCCCTGCCAAACGCCTTTTCTGACAGGAAAAATCAATGTTCATGTTTTCTATGCACTGATAAAACACAAACATGTGCAAAAATATACGCCTTGAATTATCTTGTCATAGAACAGCACTGGCTTCTGAAGCATGAAAAAGAGAAAAATATCCCGGTCTTTTAATCTGTGGCACCCTCTTGCAAACTAGTGTCACCCATGAACTTTATTTATTCCAGCAATATATGTTTGTTTTCATCACTTATGCCTCGAGAGCCAGACCCTTTTTATAATGACTGCCGATTTTTTAATATCATTTGATGATTTATGGCGCTGACTCTGCAGTTACCACTACTTGGCTCATATCTGCACTCTGAACTCAATAAAGTTTTAGTTAAAATATGCTGTTCATAGAGTGACTTAACGAAATGTATATGCATGCAGAAACACAAAATGGGAATATCTCTGTACAGCACACTACACCTCCCTGTTCATCAGCACATCAGACTCCAGTTTATCTTTTGGGCTGCATTCACCCTGCTGTGGGCCCAGGGTGGGGTGGTTTCCAAATTCCGTTATCTTTTCTGTGAACACAAGTGTATACAGAACAGCCTTCTCTAAGCTTAAGTCTTTGATGCATTGACTTCTTCATTTGTTTGTTTTTCAGCTGAAGCAGCTCATCAGAATTTATCAAGAATAGGATTGTATAGTCCAGCGGTTGGCAACTGTTTAGGAGATTTACTTTCAAAAACTTCAACATGTCCCTGTGAATCTCTGCAAGTCTCCATGAATTCCCTTTGTCTAACTGAAAACGGTCAAAACAGTGAAATTGAAACAGAAGGAAAGGGTGCCCAAGAAAAAAACCCAGATAGAGATTAGCACCTCGTGTCCAGTCAGGAGTAATTGCCACTGGCCAGCAATTAATCTCATAGGGTCTGATTCACACATATATATTGTGTTTCCTAATGCGCAAGGAGTAAGTGATTCATTAATGCCAGATGCACTTGCTTAGGCGCAGTGCGTGCATAACCTGCACAGAGGCTAATACCTGCTCAGCGCAAGATGTTGGGCATATGAAAAATTGGAACATTAAATAATTACCTTTACATATTCAGGAGAGGACTGCACAACCAGCATCCGAGGAAAAGCAATGAAAGGGAGGGAAACACCAAAGTACTTCTTCCCAAAAAAAGCTATCAGGGAGCCCATATAAAAACGTGTTGGCAATGCAATTTTTTATTCCTTCGAGAAGAAAATGCATTGACAAAAATTACCATTTTATGGAGATACTGCTTAAAAAGGGCAGTTACAGTCTTCCACTTCCAGTGGAATGCTACGTCACCAAGTACCTCCTAACTACTACCAATGATTCGGGAGCACTTAGTAGGGTTAAGTCTTTTTTGTTTTTTTGTGGCAAAAGAGGTACAGATCCACATACAGGGTACCCATGCATGCTCCTGTTTAGTATGTATTTTTAGAGAGAAAGAGGCTCTTTGTTTGTATAGTAGCCCCTCAGGGGGTCCTCCCAAGAGGTCTGTGCGATCCAGATACTCAGTAAGTCGACATGTTTCTGCCCTTCCTCACGGCTAACACAGGTCAGGGACATTTGTCAGGACTGGCCCCTATCTTACTGTTGCAATTTAAGAGACTGACATTATATGGTAGTCGCAGAGGTAAAGGAAGAAAAATACCTTGTTTTTAATCTGGTATCCAAATAGTAATGTAGACTTGAACATTAAGGTATCACCCATTTTATTAGAAAATATATTCTTTAGATCATTCCCATAACCCACACTGACTACTTCTTAAACATAGATCTGTAGACAGGCCCGCAATCCATGCTCATTACGTGATGGTGTGCCCCAACACTGCACACCCCTTACCCGGTGACACAATACACATAAGTGTAAGGAAGATACAATCTTACCACTATTTGTTTAAAGTAATACCCACCTAGCATGAGTTTGTGCCTCACTGCAATCTAAATGAAATTGTCACAAAAGCTGGTTAGCTTTTTCTTTTTATTGCTTATGGTTGCAGCTAACCCCACTCCCAGTGACAGTCCATTGGGAGTGGAGACTGGGTAGCCTGATCTTTCGGGATGAATTATAAAACAACGCAGCACAAGACATAATACTCATCAGTGTCGCAAGCCACACCTGATTCTGCACTGAATGCATGACGGAGGTCTAGTTATTCCCCCTGTGGGACATAATTCAAACAGTTGTCCAACTTTTCTCAATAAAATTAAATTGGTCAGACAGCCTCCCTTGTTAATTACAATCAATATCAAGGAATTGTGACAATGCATTTCTAGAAATTACAGTCTGGTAATACTAGAGTAGCTACATGAAGTCAGTTGGTTGAGAGAACAGGCTGGTACCTGGTAGTTCAGTCATATGCAATTAAACTCTCTGTGTGTGAGAGATGGTGTATTCACCAGCACCAGAAAGATATTCATACATGAATTACAGGTAATCCAGGAGGGCTGCTTGTCTCACAAATCCTCAGACTACTGAAAGTATCCCATAAACTGGCTGACACTTGTAGTTCAATTGGGCAGTTAGCCTTATTCCCAAAGACAGAGGTGAAAGACAAGATGCCATTACTTCTCACCGCACTCTATGTGACCGGTCAACACACTTGTATAGAAAGGCTGAAAAATCATCTTGATGCCTTTCAGTAAAGAATGTGGTTGTTCTCTTCCTTTATTGGAATTTACTCTGGAAAAGTCCGTATTAAGTCACACTGATTATGGTCTGTTTGGTTGTAGCCTTATTCACCTTAATAGTTACATTCCTATTGTGGATATTACTGCAGTGTCCATTTATCCTTATCAATACCTTTATGATTGTTATTCCTACATATCTCATTCCATAGAGAAAGGTGATCACATATACAACATATTCACAGTTACAATGTGTGTGGCTTTGTTGTTTCAATGTTTAAAGTCAGATGTAATTCATTTCTGGGGTTAGTAAACCTGCCTATTCCACAGCTACCACAATGGTGGTGTCCTGTGACTTTTGGGAGTGACAAGAGTGTAATTTGTGTATTGGGTAAATTTCTTACTCCTTTTAAAGGTGAATAGTGGCTTATCAGAAGCACCCACGGCCATAATCCTGATATACGAATGTTTCAATATAATACTCTTTAGTCTGTTGGAAATGGGGGTATATGTGGGGGCACAGGTGAGTTTCTCATTGCTCTTCATTAGGCAAGTTTTCAAGTTTACTTCCCTATTATTATTTAACACACCTTTTCCTGGATTTGGGTATCAATTTAGCAGAATAGTGGTTTAATAATGTTTAAGCCTGGTTGTCATACTTCTTTACCTAAGTACAGTTTCTGCTGGTCTATGGGAACTGTCAAAAAATAACCTTCTCTCTCAGTGCTGTATCATGGTAGTTTTCAAAGAGAAGAGAGTTTCTGTTAGTCACCTTGTTGTACACCTCACTCAATAATTTATTGTTTTCTTCAAGGGTTAATATATCAAGGGAAGATATTTTATGTGGGTCTATGTGGTAGATAAAAAGTAGATGTGGATTTATATTGGTGATCCATTCCAAGAATTCACAGAGCTAACTGCCCACCTTACCATAAGTATATTGTCAGTATGGCATTTCCAAATGAAAACATGACTGCCAAAGGGATTGATATCAATTATGGATGTAATTCATTTAAAAGTAATGTATATAAATGCAGGCCAGGCTGGGAGGAAACCCACTTCCCATTGAAGTCTTGCCTATCTAGAGGTAGTGGTAGCTTCACATTAGAAGTTGTGTTAGCAGTTTTTCAGCCACAGCTGTGACGAGAGTGTTTGGAAATCACAATTGCTATTCCTCAGCAACCCCTCCACTACTGTAAGAAATTGGGCTTTTGCAGATGCCCCCTCCAGGTTTTGCCCCATTTAGACGGCTTGATGCTATTGCTTTTGACCTGTAAGTGTGCTGAGGCCTGCAAGCCAGACCTCAGCCCCAATGCTCTTTCACCTAAACTGTACCTCAAATTGCATTGGCCAATTGCCAAGGACTTTACCACCTCTGTAAGTCTCTACTAATTGGTACCAGTGGTACCCAGAACAAGGGCGGTGTGGGTGTCACCAGGGCTGCAGCTCTGATTGTGCCACCATACGTGACCCTACTAAAAGAGAGTCTGCAGAACTGCCATGTCAGCCTGCACAAGCAGCCTGCTGCTTGAGTGCAACTCAGCCCACACCAAGTGCAGACATAGTCCCTTTACTGTCCTTAGACAGATATGTCACCCCTCAGGTAGGCCTCCAAAAGCCCAGGATGGAGGGTGCACAGTACTATGAGTGGGGACGCATATGCATGAGCTTGTGATAGCATTTAAAACGTAATGCTACCACAAGTAACCTGCGGTCCATAGGTTAACATGGACTGGCACCTGGGGAATTGGCTCGGCCGATTCCCCCTGTGTTTGGTATCAAACACCTTGCTTTTTAACCCTGAGGACGAATCCCGTGCCAAGGATTAATTAGCACCCTAAGGGGGTCCCCACCAAGGTACCAAGTTTTCTCCTGTTTTAGCAGGCTCTCTCAAGCCTTTACCACCACAGACAAGAGTCTGCCCTCCTGCTGGTTGTGCTAGCACTTCTCTAGGACGGGGACAAAGGACAAAGGAAGGCAGGAAGTCACATCTCCTCCCTCCCAGGATGGCTAATGTGAAAGGTAATCAAGGCGGTGAGCCTCAAAGGCTTCCCTTGCTCTTGATATGTAATTACTTCTCCCTCAGTTGAAGACAATGCCCTTCCCACCCTGATCAGCTCAACAGGCGGGAAAATTTGCTATGCAGGAGGAGTACACCTCCAAAAGGCTAGCCACACCTTTAGGGTGGGCTAGGAGGTTTGTACAGCAGAGGAAGGGTTCTGCCATTTTGGCAACCCTTAGAAATAGTGTGGGTTCTGGGTAGAAAGTGACATTCTCCCGCAGGAAGGTGTCACTGCAGGGCAGACTAGCCACTGGGACCAGTATCCCATTGGCCATTGTTCTCCTCACACTTAACGCCCCCTAAACTAGGATTTAAGGGGCTTCCCTGAAACCAGACCCTCAGTTCTGACTTGCAAAGAAGGAGAGGCACAAAGAAGATGCCGTCACCGACAACAGGACCTGGACTCCAGCCACAGCACAGAGAGAGAACACCTAAATGACATATGGAGACCACTACTGGAACTGTTTGATCAACGTGTGCCTGTGGTGAAAGCTCATTGGTCCCAGCAAGAGGGACTCCTTTGGACACTGAGAAGCAAAGAAAGACTCACTGACTGGTGGTACCAGGAACATGTAGGAGTAATGCCATGCTGAAGTTGAAAGATTGCAACCCGACGGGCCCTGTGTGAGTGAGCCCAAAGAAAGTTTTGAGCCTCTACTCCTTTCTGACAACCCCCAGCCCTCAAAGTGCCAGCTGACAACCTTTGCCGCTACCAAGGCTTGTCAGTCCCCAGCCTACAAAGCAGCAGCCACTCGGGCATCACCAACTCCAGGGCATATCTCAGCAAAGAGACCAATGTCCTCAATGACTCCTCTCCTGAGGTTCTGCATCCTGAAGTGAGTTATCTCGAGAGGCGCAGCAAAGTATCTTTGGTACGACCAGCCCCATAATTGACAGTTAGAAGGCACCTCTGCACCCGGAGACACCAGATGTGGTGGCAAAGTTCCAACTGTTGATTCCTGGTCCTGTGCCCTCAAGACCTCTACATCCAAAGGATAGAACATGTGTCCATGCCCAAGTACCCGTTTGCCAAGTCCTGCAACTTTGACAGGCACCGCAGATCCTGTCAGCACCAAGGACAGCCAAAACACCTCTGCACCCTGACTCCCTGGGCATGGTAATAAGAAACTAACTGTTGACTCTTAGTCTAGGGCCCTGCAGAACCATAAGTCCTCATGGCTTCCCCAGAACTCACCACTCTGCAAGTGCCCGAGTGCACACTTTGATTTTCCCCAGGACTGAGCTAAGGTTTACTGGTATGAACTCGAGGTCCACTACTAGGTAACATGCTAGTATTATTTTATAAGACCCCGCAATCATACCACATAATACTGCCACCTCAAAAGTGCTTCCTGAGGTATGTTGGAAAGCAGGGTTTCGATGTCCATGGTGACCAGTGTCTCATGTTGACCAGTATTACAGAGTGATATCTTTGACAAATGTTAGTACACTCTTGATAACTTTCAAGAACAATGCCATTCTTACCACCTCAAACAGAAGAAACTTTCACAAAATTAGGATAGGGGTTCCAGCAATTATTCAATCTATTGATCACGCTTGTTAGGGGCGACCTCTTTGTGTATTTTAGGTAGTATATAAAAACAGGGCATTTTAGGGTTGCTAGGAAACAGAAATGCCTCACCATGCTTTGGAGCAGATATGCTAATATGAGAATATGCTAATGACTTGCGTATACATACTAATGAAAAGAACAATATTAATAAATGTATTAACGTGTAATGTGCAAAATGTGCCCAAGGGGAGTGGTCACCATCGGTGCTAAAAGTACTAAATACTGTGAAATGTTTAAAGTTTGTATTAATATATCATAATTAACTATATAATCTATGTTTCGTAATGCCATATGTTCTTAGCTTAGCCAGAGGCCTAGTCAGCTCTAGGCCTTGCCTGCTTAAACATGGAGACGCGATGAGCTGCCTCAGAGACTGGAACTGGAGAGAAGACCCTTGAACTGTATGGAGTTCAACTACAAGCTCTGCTAAGCGAAAAATGCAAACTCACCAGCGGACAGGAGACGATCAAAACAAATTGATACAATTATGTGTAGAGTGGGCTAAATGTACTTTCTGAAGGACTTGAACAATAGAGCTACAGACTAAGAGCTGGGAGCAACAATTTCGTTACCTGAAGAACCGGATGATGTTCTCATCGACAGAAGAACCAATCATGTTAATGGAACTTGACTCTCAAAACAACGTAGACAAGTGGTAAAAAAAAAAGATAGATTAGAGTCATAACCCCTGATAAGGTTGACCAATGGGCAATTTGTGGGACGGACTGAGAGACCCTAATAAAAAGTCATGATGTGAAGGGAAAAATCAGAATGGAGAGGCGAAAGTTGATGACGTCAGGAGATGCTGTCCGAAGAGCTGAAAACTTGGGCTTGCTTCTCTGAGCCTGAGCCTTGCTGATGACTAATGACCCGGAGACGAAGTTTGACTCGTTGCTGATCTATCTTGGATAGGTAGCTATAACCTGACTGACTAATGAAATGCTTTTCTTTCTAGGTACCAACTGCGCTGTTTAAAACGTTTTTCTCTTTTAGATAGATTATTTCCAAATCAATGATTTTTAACTGAATTGTTTTAGCATGAAGACCCACATGCTGATGCTAATTCGGAGATAGGTAGGCTGACAAGGGAGACTTAGGGTGACTTAGACTGACTTTCTTATATTGTTGAATCATTCGATATATTATAAATTGCTATTTGCTTGTTTAACGTTGATTGCATATTAACAAGTGATGAGAATTTATGGCATATGTTGGGAGTAAAGTAAATTGGTAATCCTGATAAGGTTGAACAAAAGTTTCATGAATAGAGTTGTAACTAATAGGGAATAAACAGAACTACCTTTTATATGAGTCATTGTGTTTTTTTCTGACTAGATTAGTCCATGGATATTGAGTTGATCACTTATTGAATTGTTGAAGTTATCTTTTACCCGCTATATTTGACTCGGATACCCTTTGCGATCCAAAAGATTAATCGACCTATACGCGTCCCCTTGTAAGCTTACTTACTAAGGACAAGGCACGTCTTCACTTGTTTGAAAAGTAATCCAGTGCTGATTTCTTCAAGCACAACCATCTTAATCTCTTCCATGTTTTTTTCAGTTAGATTCAGCAATAGAAGGCTGAGACAATCCCTTCTGTAGCCTGTCTTGGGAAAGAGGACTATTGCATGTCCTGTCAGCTAGTTTTATCATAAAGTCAATGCTTTGATTTCAGATTATTTAGTGCTTGTCTTTCTGCTTTCTACATGCCATTAAAGATGTGCCTGTTTTGCCTGTAGGTTTGGTTTATTAGGTTCCCCATGATCGCTTCACCTAAAGTAAATAAAGTAAATATTTCCAGGCCAATAGTGTGGGAAGAACGTGACAGAACTGAGATTTCTTCTTCATCATCGAAGGTTGGTTCAGGAAGAAGTATTTTTGTTTGATTTGTATGAATAAATGTTGTAAATCTTTGCAGATTCTGAAAAGGTAATGTTGTTCCGTAGGAACATATTAAGAGGCTCAAGTTTAGTGCCTGAGAGAGTGATGTATTTTAACTTAACTATCATGTCTGGTTTGGTGATTAAATCCCTATTGTGGCCCCTGCTTTTGCAAAGTAGAAGCAAACAACTGGCATAGGGCCTGATTTAGAGTTTGGTGGGCAGGTTACTTCATCACAAAAGTGACAGATATCCCATCCACCGTATTACTATCTCCATAGGCTATTGTTTGTGATGGAGTAACCCCCCCGCCAAACTCTAAATCAGGCCCTTAATCTTAGAAATTACATAATCCTACAAATTTTTTACTCTGTCTTCCTTTTTCTGAGGGAATAGTTTATAATCTGTAAATTCCTGAGGCCCATTCATAAACTGCACGATTTCCAGTCACAAAATTCACTTTTAAATTTACTACATCCAAAAAAGACCCAAAAATGTTGTAAATTACTGCAGCTCAGAGATGAGGTCCATCACCACAAACCTACTGCATCACCCTCCCTTGAGCAAATAATGGCAAAAGCGTCAAAATAAAACCCCATAGGAAATATTAAATTCATCTAAATAGTTAAAGATACAAAGTTATAATTACATGTTTTTAAAAATCTGAATATTGTACATATTTATTTATTTTAAAATAATTTAATAAACATTTTTAAATAAATAATTAATGTAACAAGGCATCTCATGAAACACACTTAAGTTGCTTTTCAGAAAGTCTAGATTTCACTTTTAATATTTAATAATGCATAATACATTATTGTAGGTTTTTACTTTATATTAGATTTTTTTGTTAAACATTTGAAAAATATTTTACTATAATTTTAATATATTACTCATTAATCAAAGCTTTAATAAATCAGTTTAATAGTATAATAACATTTTGTCTACGATTTTATATTTAAAATAAATATGTAAAAATAATGTATATTGATATTTAACATCAACATAGTCCTACAAAATATTTCCAAGCTTAATAAACGTATTTACTTTTTTCCATATACATTACCAAACGGAGACTCTGCCGTCGGAGTAGAGATCTCCGTATTGTAAACTATAGAGAAAAGTAAATACACTTGTCACACTTGAAAAATAATTGGCAAAATAATTTAATGTTAAATATTAGCCAGATTTTTTATATATTTACTTTAACAGTATAACTAAAGAAAAATATGGAGGCTCTAAAGGAAGTTTAATGTTTGAACCTGAGCAAATGTGTGTTTGTACAGCTTTGCTATGTATTCTCACAATCAAATATTTCACATATACATAACAAGGATTACAACACTTGCAACATACCTTGTAATGAAATGAGTGATTTTTCACAACGCCACCACCCATTTCCAGATGGAACTCGTTTGAACAACTACCAATTACAGCCAGGCTGACCACATAAGAGAAGATCCCACACACCAAACCCCTTTCCCTCTCGTCACTATATTGTTGAACATCTTTGCAGGTTTTCCCTTCTTTTGAGGAGGAATTATTTGAGCGGGGGCAGAGAGAGAGGTTACAGGCAAAAGGTCAACCAGGTTTAGAAAGTCCAGTGAAGCTGTCATTACCAGATACTCCTTTTCACCTGACTTGATCCTCGATGTGGTTGATGACTGGGAGCTGGAGCTGGATTCAACTACAGCCTGTTCTTAGGCTATACCAGCCTATGCCAAAATACTGGTTGCACTACATCTCATGGACACTGGATCTTTCAAGAGAGTCTCCACTGACAACATTGGGGTCAAACAGGCAATGCAGTCCTGATGGTTGCAACAGGCACTGTGATGTATCAACAAAAAGGGGCACCAGTTTATCATCCATAACACACTTGCTGGCAGGAAAGTAATGAGTAGCAAGGATACTTTATGCCTTTGCACACTTCTTTTGTGTGCTAGCAGCCATTTACTGTACCTATGTGGCACTTCAACCACCTCATCACACAGAACTTCTTTTTGGGCAACAGGCGCTGCTGCTACTCAATCATGTCAGGAGCTGCTTCACTGTGCACTGCATATCCTGGAAGCATACACAACAGTTAGTTTTCCAGACAGTTTCCTCTTGCACGTTGTTTGATTGCTCAGGATTTCAGTGATATGTGGCTTATTGGTAACATTTAACATTGGGCCTACATTTGTATATGGGATGGCATCTCCAACATAAACATTGCCCTGGCACACATTGCATGCAGGTAGACATGATGTAGTACAATTACAGAAGATGACCATTTATTTAAAAAAAAGGACATCTCTTTTTTGCAGATGAATGCTGGGTATGATCTCTCTCCCCATCTCCTAATCCTCTACAGACGTCTAGCGACATTGTCTCACAAGAGGTACAATAGGGAACACAAATGTACACAGACCATTATTGAATGCATTTTTGGAGTCCTTAAGCCATGACTGTGATGTCTTGACCAAACGGAGGGAGTGCTTGTGTACTCCCCACGAGTTGAGAGTAAGATTATTTTAGCCTGTTGCACAATTTTGCTATATGATGGGGCATCCTATAGATGTTGATCATGATCTAAGGCCACATCGAGGGATCTGGGGTGGGGGTAAGAATAGAGGTCAGGGTATTCAGGTGTGGAATCAGCTGGTTAACTGTTTTTTCTTTTGAGATGCTAATTTGTTTACTGAATTTATGTGGTTGGACAGTCTCTTGTCAGTAAAGAATGATGTACATCTAACACACTGGCCATACATATCTTCCTAAGACAACTCTGTTTATTTCATATATTGTTACCACCTAACATGCTATGTGCTAGTAAAAGAAATAGTTGCCTGCATATGTTGTCAAACATTGTAAAATTCATCCAGACCAACATTCAACCACAATACCTCACATAGTACATTTATTGTTTAGGGTAAACTTTCTAAAATCAGAAATAAACACACATGTATTAGGTCCACAAACCATCCCTGCTAAGATTTTCGTACCTTGTCCCACTTTAAGGTCTTGCACTACATGTACAGTGTCTCCCTCCCACATGCAGAGCCTCCACACCTTGTGTGGAGGCTCTCCAAGCATCATTCTCCTCCATCCTGCTGCTCCTTGGCACAATGTTGCCCCCAACATGGTTGAGGGAATTGCCAAGAAGGCCCCTCTTTTTTTCCCAAAAATTTTATTGAAGATCTTCACAGAGGTGATTGTTGCCTAGTACCCTCACCTTTATGGGGGGACAGATATACAGCTGACCAACTCAGCATTGGGCCAAACCTGGTGGGGCACTGCTAAATGCTGCAATTTTACACAATGTCTAGTCAGATAAGCCAAAAAACAGAAACCCATAGATGAGAAAAAACCTTAAACCATATTCTAGAGATTAGAAACTTAGGGCCAGCTTTATCAAAACTTTGTACCATTGCAAATTCACCAAACGTGGTACAAACCGATGTTGATTCAGGATACATTTTCCAGTAGAAAACTTTTTTTGTGCTAGAAAGGTACCTAAAAGTAACGCAGTACTTTGCATCAAGGGGGTATACCATGGGTGATACATGGGCATTCCCATGATACCAGTCATTGATTTTGACGTAATGGCCTATCAACTAACATATGAAAACCAGGCTTTGGACCAAAAAAATGCACCTCTTTGAGGTAGGCACAAAGAAGGAGAAAAGTGTTTTTCTCCTAACTTTTCTAACTTTGCATACGTTCTGTGCTGTATAGCACATATAGAATGTGGGAAAAGTTTAACAGTAAGTGTAAGCTGAGGGGAATCTTTATCAAATGATTTTGCAATGCAGCAAAACACCTTGGTGCTCTGCACTGTATGAAAAGGAGAGGGCATGAGTGTACCATATTTACCATTATGTGTTGCATTTCTGTCCTCTCCCTGTGCTGGTGCACTTTTGGCTGCCTAGCGTCCCTGCAGGCACCCTTGCGGCATGGTGAAAGGGCACCTACGTCTCAGGCAGCATTGTTTTTTTTCACAGGAAGGGTCACCTTTCTGTACTAAGACAATCGTCTGCAGATTTTTTCCTCTTTCAATGTGTGTTGCAGAATGGAGCACATGTACAGTAGAAAGAGGAAATAATGAGGGAAAACAAAGATATTTCTCCTCATTACACCTCCTGTGGTAAGGCATACCATTATGATGCATTCCCCGGTCCACCACTCATGGTAAATATGGAAATGCTCCACAATCCATGGGTGGATGCATGGGAACACCCATGCTCCAACCACGGAATGCCTCCCGGGGGCAGAGTAACTCAAGGCAGTGACTTGTGCTGCCTTGCGTTATTCCAGATTTACCAAGCACCGAAGGCCCATGCAGGGTGGCCTTGCATGGCATGGTAAAACCGACTTTAGTATTGCATTGTGTGATGTAAGGGCAATGCAACACTGTGATAATTCTGGCCATAGTATTTTGTACTGGAAGGGCACGCTTCCAGTCCCAGCCTATGCCAGACTCACACACACCTTTGCTCTATGGTGCAAAGGGGTGTGCGTGGTGCTAGGCAGATTGAAAGTGTGCGAGCCCTTGGGAACAGAGAAGGTGTGCCACATCTTAATAGCAGTGACACTGTCCTGCTTTCTCCCTCCCTGCAATGCTTTTCTGGAAAATAGTAAACTTGCAATCCAGAGTAGTGAGAGGGTTGTCTGCAGCAAAATAATAATAATCTGTGAGCATTGAATGCAAACAGTGATATCTTTCCAGCTGTCTTGAGGAAACCCCAAGACAATTATGACTTGAATCAATATCACTCCAGTCAATGAATGGCTATAATATACCTTCAAGGTCTTGGAGCCCTAAGAACCAGGTAAGTTGTGGTTTCATGCAAAACTTTGGTGTCCATATCATTAACTCACCTTCAAAACTATTTCAATGGGAATCCAAATTAATATGAAAAGGGTAATGTTAGAAATGGGGTCTCTAATTGGCACTTAAATTGTGTAGCCACAGCTGGTGCATCCCCAGATCGAGATATGCTTGTGGGTGAGGTTCAATAAAAATACAAGAGTTCCAAAAAGAAGAGAGAGTTCCATATAATACCAAAAAAAGGAAGCAGAAAAAATCGAAAAAGAGAAAAAGCAAAAGCAAGTAGTATGTGGTCACATAATGGTCTACACCGGAAACAGCAGTGTACACTTAATCACTGTATGCCAAGTACAAATACAAGTTCTATCCTTACCGCTGATCATCAGTGATAGAAATGGTGTCTCTGGTTACACACTTAAGACAACCCCTGCTCATCCCCTTAGTAGCTTGGCACAAGCAGTCAGGCTTATCCCAAAGGCAATATGTAAAATATGTGTACCAACACACACAGGAACACAGTGAAAACACTACAAAATGGACCCCAAACCAGTTTCGAAAAATAGGCAATATTTATTTAAATCAAGCAAGACCAAAACAACAAAAATCCAACATACACAACTAAAGTTATGAATTTTTAAAACAAAAAGAGTCTTACTCCATAGAAAACAATGGATGCATTGGTGTTACACAAAGTATCTGGTTGGCATAAAAAATAAAGCTGTGCGGGCGATCCTGCACCAGAAAAGTCAGCAATGTGTTTATTACTTACTCGTAAGTGAGGCCGTGTGTCGTTTCCTCTCCGATCGGATAGGTGATGCATCATTTTTCTCTCCCACAAGATTGATTTCCGGAAGAGCATCTAGGGTCCGAGCAGGCTCAAGTCGAGTTTGATGCCCAGCAATGTTGCGTGTGAAATCTGGCCACACGAGGACGAGAATCCCCCTCCATGGGGTTTGCATTGTTTTTAGCAGCTGCAATCGTATGTTGCGTCATTTCTCCAGTCGGGCTGCAGCGATGCAGGTGGTGCATCATTTTACAGCTGTGTTCCAGGTGGTGCATTGAAAGTTTCCACGCACAGCTCCTGTGCGTGAATGTCTACCTTGGTTCTACCAGCTTCACCTTTCAAGGGCCCCGGGACTAGATAGGATACCACTTGGCAGGGTAGGAGTCTCAGCAAAAGGTCCAGGTGCTGGCAGAGGAAGCGTTTGAGGCCCTGAGACTTCAAAACAGGAGGCAAACTCAATCCAAGCCCTTGGAGTCACTTCACAAGCAGGAATATACCACAAAGTTCAGTCTTTGTCCTCTTTGAAACAGAAGCAGCAACTATAGGCTAACCCATTAAAGCACAGTCACAGGCACAAGGGCAGCACTCCTCTCCAGCTCTTAATTTCTTCTCCTTGATGGATGTTCTCTTGAGTCCAGAAGTAATCTAAAAATCTGGGGTTTTGGGTCCACTACTTCTACCCCTTTCTGCCTTTGAAGTAGGCAAACTTCACAGGAAAGTCTCTGTTGTTCACAAGATCATGCCTTGTCCAGGCATGGCCCCAGACACACACACCAGAGGGTTGGAGACTGCATTGTGTAAGTGCAGGCACAGCCAATTCAGGTGTAAGTGTAAGCTCCTCCCTCCACTCTAGACCAGATGGCCCATCAGGATATGCAGGCTACACCCCAGCTCCCTTTGTGTAGATTCTCAAACAGGCCAACTGTCAGTCTGACCCAGACACGGAATGGACAAGTAGGCAGAGTCACAGAATGGTATAAGCAAGAAAATGCCCACTCTCTAAAAATGGCATTTCCAAACTGACAATCTAACAACCAACTTTACCAAAAGTTGTATTTTTAAATTGTGAGTTCAGAGACACCAAACTCTAAATCTCCATCTGCTCCCAAAGGGAAACCAATCTTAAACGTTGTTTAAAGGCATCCCCCATATTGGGGATGAGCCTCTCATCAACCTATGAGAGAGATAGGCCTTGCCACAGTGAACACCGAATTTGGCAGTATTTCACTGCTAGGACATGTTAACACACCAGCACATGTCCCACCTTTAAAATACACTGCACCTTGCCCATGGGGCTACCTAAGGCCTACCGTAGGGGTGCCTTATGTGTAAAAAAACATACACTACACCTTGCCCAAGTGGCTACCTAGGGCCTACTGTACGGGTGCCTTACATGTACAAAAGGTTGATTTGGCAGTTTAAAACTGCACACACAGATAATAAAGTGACAGGTCTGAGCCATGTTTACAGGGCTACTCATGTGGATTGCACAATCAGTGTGGCAGGCGCACTAGTAGAATTTGATTTATAGGCCCTGTGCACCTCTGTGCACTTTACAAGGGACTTACTAGTAAATCAAAAATGCCAGTCATGGAAAAGCCAATTACAAATACAGTTTACACCAAGAGCACTTGCACTTTAGCACTAGTCAGCAGTGGTAAAGTGCCTAGAGTACCAAAAACCAGCAAAAACAAAGTTCAGCACACAGTCACAACATAGGAAGCAAAGGCAAAAAAGACAGGGGAGACTACGCCAAGGATGCCAGGTCTAATACAAAGTCTTAAGTAAAAATAGTTTAAAAACCACCAAGCATCAACTGTGGTTATCCTACTGCGCTGGACCGGAACAAAGTCATAAGTTCAGGTCCACTATGTTGGAGCACAGGCAATCTACAGGGACCTAGTTAGGCTCGCTGAACAAAAGTATCATAAATCCTGGTTTTCAGAAGATTCTGCGTTGAGAATGCGTGGCACAGCAGTGGTTCTGAAAAACTGCAGGGTGGTGATTTGGAGTCTGGCATCGTCGTTGAGAATGCCATCGATGAGGGGCTTGTGATGCAAAGACCTGTGTCAAGGATGCATTGTGCAGCAGATGTTTCGAGGTGACTGCAAGATGCGATGCAAGGTCCAGCATCAGGTATGTGATGTGCTGCGATGGATATGATACGGTTGTGAGGAGATGCATCACGCTGCATCAGTTGTGCTTCACAGGACTACAGCTGGGCTGGCAGAGCCCCATCAAATCAAATCAAATCATTAACATTTATAAAGCGCGCTACTCACCCGTGCGGGTCTCAAGGCGCTAGGGGGGAAAGGGGGGGTTATCGCTGCTCGAACAGCCAAGTCTTTAGGAGTCTCCGGAAAGCGGAGTGGTCCTGGGTGGTCCTGAGGCTGGTGGGGAGGGAGTTCCAGGTCTTGGCCGCCAGGAAGGAGAAAGATCTCCCACCCGCCGTGGAGCGGCGGGTGCGAGGGACGGCAGCAAGTGCGAGGCCAGCGGAGCGGAGGGGGCGGGTGGGGACGTAGAAGCTGAGGCGTCTGTTGAGGTATTCCGGTCCCTTGTTGTGGAGGGCTTTGTGTGCGTGGGTGAGAAGACGGAAGGTGATCCTTTTGCTGACTGGGAGCCAATGCAGGTGTCTCAGGTGTGCGGAGATGTGGCTGTTGCGGGGTACGTCGAGGATGAGGCGGGCCGAGGCGTTTTGGATGCGTTGCAGGCGGTTTTGGAGTTTGGCTGTGGTCCCGGCGTAGAGGGTGTTGCCGTAGTCCAGGCGGCTCGTGACGAGGGCGTGGGTCACGGTTTTTCTGGTGTCGGCGGGGATCCAGCGGAAGATCTTACGGAGCATGCGGAGAGTGAGGAAGCAGGCGGAGGACACGGCGTTGACTTGCTTGGTCATGGTGAGAAGAGGGTCCAAGATGAAGCCGAGGTTGCGGGCGTGGTCTGCGGGGGTCGGTGCGGTGCCGAGGGCCGTGGGCCACCAGGAGTCGTCCCAGGCGGACGGGGTGTTGCCGAGGATGAGGACTTCCGTTTTTTCAGAGTTCAGCTTTAGGCGGCTGAGCCTCATCCAATCTGCGACGTCCTTCATACCCTCTTGTAGGTTGGTCTTGGCGCTGGCGGGGTCCTTGGTGAGGGAGAGTACAAGTTGGGTGTCGTCGGCGTAGGAGGTGATGATGATGTCGTGCTTGCGTACGATGTCGGCGAGGGGGCTCATGTAGACATTGAAGAGTGTCGGGCTGAGCGATGAGCCTTGAGGTACGCCGCAGATGATCTTGGTGGGTTCTGAGCGAAACGGAGGGAGGTAAACTCTTTGGGAGCGGTTAGCGAGGAAGGAGGCGATCCAGTCCAAGGCCTGGCCTTGGATCCCGGTGGAGCGTAGGCGGGTGATTAGGGTGCGGTGACAGACGGTGTCAAAGGCAGCCGAGAGGTCGAGGAGAATGAGGGCGACTGTTTCACCGTTGTCCATCAGGGTTCTGATGTCGTCTGTGACTGAGATGAGGGCGGTTTCCGTGCTGTGGTTGGTTCGGAATCCGGTTTGTGAAGGGTCGAGCAGGTTGTTGTCTTCCAGGAAGGTGGTCAGCTGTTTGTTGACGGTCTTTTCTATTACCTTGGCTGGGAAAGGTAGAAGAGAGATGGGGCGGAAGTTTTTCAGGTCGCTTGGGTCAGCCGTAGGTTTCTTTAGTAGGGCGTTGACTTCAGCGTGCTTCCAGCATTCGGGGAAGGTAGCAGAAGAAAAAGAAGAGTTGATGACGGTCTGGAGGTGCGGGGCGATGATGTCGTCGGCTTTGTTAAAGATGAAGTGCGGGCAGGGGTCCGAAGGGGCGCCGGAGTGGATAGAGTTCATGATGGATTTGGTTTCTTCCGTGTTGATGTGGGTCCAGTTGTTGAGGGTGATGTCCGGGGAAGCGGGTTCAGTGGTGTATGGTTGGGTCTGGTGTCCGAAGCTGTCGTGGAGGTCGCTGATCTTGCGATGGAAGAAAGTGGCGAGGGATTCGCACAAATGCTGTGAGGGCGTGACGGCGTTGGCGCTGGCGCTGGGGTTGGAGAACTCTTTGACGATGCTGAAGAGTTCTCTGCTGTTGTGGCTGTTTTTGTCTAGTCTGTCGGTGAAAAAGTTCCTTTTGGCAGTGCGGATCAGGTGGTGGTGTTCGTGTGTAGCGTTCTTGAGGGCGGTCATGTTGTCAGCGGTGTGGTCCTTGCGCCAGGCCTTCTCAAGGGCACGACAAGTTTTCTTTGATTCTTTGAGGGTGTCAGAGAACCAGAGAGGTTTTTTAGTGTTGGTCTGTCGATGCGTGCGTTTGAGGGGAGCAAGGTTGTCAGCGCAGTTGGAGATCCAGTTTGTGAGGTTGAGAGCTGCGTCGTTGGGGTCGGTGGTGAGGGTGGGTTGGTTGGCGGCGAGAGCGGAGAAGAGTTGCTCTTCAGGGATCTTGTTCCACTGTCGATGAGGGATGGGTTGAGTGCGGAGGTGGGAGGTCTCGCGTCGGAATGTGAAGTGGACGTAGCTGTGGTCGGTCCAGTGTAGGGCAGAGGTGTGGCTGAAGAAGACGTGTTTGCTGGCGGAGAAGATAGGGTCGAGCGTGTGTCCGGCGATGTGGGTGGCGGTGTTCACCAGTTGTTTGAGGCCGAGGTTGGCGAGGTTGTCGAGCAGGGTGGTGGTGTTGGGGTCGTTGTTTTGTTCCAGATGGAAGTTGAGGTCGCCTAGGAGGATGTAGTCCGGTGAGGCGAGGGCGTGCGGGGAGATGAAGTCGGCGATGGCGTCGCTGAAAGAGGCGCGAGGTCCGGGAGGACGGTAGACGAGGGATCCTCTGAGGGTGGTCCTTGGGTCGGTGCGAATCTGAAAAGGCAGGTGTTCAGCGGCGAGGGGGGGGTCTTCGGTGGAGGTGGTGACGCTGATGGAGTCTTTGAAGATGATGGCGACACCTCCTCCTACTTGGTTGGTGCGGTCTTTTCTGGAGATCTTGTAGCCTTCGGGGATGGCGGGTAGCGATGTCTGGAGCAGAGGAGGCGTTCATCCATGTCTCCGTGATGAAGGCGACGTCCGGGGCTGTGGAGTCCAGGAGGTCCCAAAGTTCAACGGCGTGCTTGTGGACGGAACGAGCGTTGATCAGGATGCACTTGAGGTGGTTGATGGCGCGTGGGCTTGTGGTCGTGGTAGTTGCGTGGTGGAAGATGCGTTTGCAGGAGTTGCAGGCGAAGGGTCCATGGGTGCGTTTGGGGTGAGCTAGGAAGCAGGTTTTGGAGCGCCCTGGGTTGAGGGCGTGGAGGGTGGTGGGGTCGTAGCGGATCAGCGGGGCTTGGGGGAGCTGGGGACCAGGGGTCGTGGCGCTGGGCGCGGGCCAGGCGCAGACGGGCGCAGACGGGCTTGCCTCTGGCGCGCCTCTGGCGCGCCAGCGACGTGCCCGCTGCGCGCACCCGCTGCGCAGTCGCGCATCGGCCGCCATAAGAGGTAGGAGGGGGGGGGAGGGGTCAGCTGGGGGCGAATGGGAGCTGGGGGGCGGGGGCGTGCAGGAGGTCGCGGCGGGAAAGCGCGAGGGAGGGGGGGACAGGTAGAGTGAGAGGAGCTGGGGGAGGGGGTTTAGGGTGGAGGAGGGTGAGTGTTAGGAGGTTTGGAGATTAGGGAGAGAGATAGGAGTAGGGTTGTGAAGATAGGGGAGGGGGGGTTGTAGAGGTGGGTGAGGGAGAGAGGTAGAGTGAGAGGATAGGGAGATAGGTAGTAGAGGGGGTGGCGGGAGGGGGGGAGAGATAGAGAAATAGATAGAGAAAATAGATAGAGAAGTCGATAGATAGGGAAATAGATAGATAGACAGATAGGTAGGTAGGAGGAGGTGGAGAGTGGGGGAGTTAGATAGTGAGATAGGGAGCTAGAGAGATAGGAAGATAGGAGGAGTGAGGGAGGTAGATAGCGAACGGGTTAGCTAGGGGTGAGAGAGGGGGAGGCGAGTGAGGGAGGGGGATGAGGAAGGAGCAGGAGGGCAGGCTCGGGGGAAGAAGACGGAGGAGGTAGAAGAGCCGAAGACAGGAGAACAGAAGACAGAAGAACAGAAGACAGAAGAACAGAAGAACAGAAGAACAGAAGAACAGAAGAACAGAAGACAGAAGAACAGAAGACCGGAGGAGCAGAAGACAGAAGAACAGAAGAACAGAAGAACAGAAGAACAGAAGAGCAGAAGAACAGAGAAGAACAGAGAAGAACACAGAAGAACACAGAAGAACCGAGAAGAAGAACACAGAAGCACCGAGAAGAACAGAGAAGAAGAACACAGAAGACCGGAAGAACACAGAAGAACAGAAGGGAAGAACAGAAGAACAGAAGAGAAGAACAGAAGAACACAGAAGAAGATTGCAGAGGGGGGGCGAGGAGGAAGAGACAGAGAGGAGGAAAAGAAGCAGGAGCAGGAGAGAAGGTGAGTGGCGCGGGGCAGGGCGAGGGGCTGGGAGGAGGGGGGTACTTACAGTTAGGTGGGTCTCAGGAACACAGGAACTCGGGAACTTGGAGGAGCTGCAGCGGCAGGGGGAGCGACCTACCCTTGGGTCAAGGGTCGCTACCACTGTCGCGCAGCGGCCGCCATAAGAGGTAGGAGGGGGGGGGAGGGGTCAGCTGGGGGCGAATGGGAGCTGGGGGGCGGGGGCGTGCAGGAGGTCGCGGCGGGAAAGCGCGAGGGAGGGGGGGGGACAGGTAGAGTGAGAGGAGCTGGGGGAGGGGGTTTAGGGTGGAGGAGGGTGAGTGTTAGGAGGTTTGGAGATTAGGGAGAGAGATAGGAGTAGGGTTGTGAAGATAGGGGAGGGGGGGTTGTAGAGGTGGGTGAGGGAGAGAGGTAGAGTGAGAGGATAGGGAGATAGGTAGTAGAGGGGGTGGCGGGAGGGGGGGAGAGATAGAGAAATAGATAGAGAAAATAGATAGAGAAGTCGATAGATAGGGAAATAGATAGATAGACAGATAGGTAGGTAGGAGGAGGTGGAGAGTGGGGGAGTTAGATAGTGAGATAGGGAGCTAGAGAGATAGGAAGATAGGAGGAGTGAGGGAGGTAGATAGCGAACGAGTTAGCTAGGGGTGAGAGAGGGGGAGGCGAGTGAGGGAGGGGGATGAGGAAGGAGCAGGAGGGCAGGCTCGGGGGAAGAAGACGGAGGAGGTAGAAGAGCCGAAGACAGGAGAACAGAAGACAGAAGAACAGAAGACAGAAGAACAGAAGAACAGAAGAACAGAAGAACAGAAGACAGAAGAACAGAAGAACAGAAGAACAGAAGACAGAAGAACAGAAGACCGGAGGAGCAGAAGACAGAAGAACAGAAGAACAGAAGAACAGAAGAACAGAAGAACAGAAGAACAGAAGAACAGAAGACAGAAGCACAGAAGATCGGAAGAGCAGAAGAACAGAGAAGAACAGAGAAGAACAGAGAAGAGCACAGAAGAACCGAGAAGAAGAACACAGAAGCACCGAGAAGAACAGAGAAGAAGAACACAGAAGACCGGAAGAACACAGAAGAACAGAAGGGAAGAACAGAAGAACAGAAGAGAAGAACAGAAGAACACAGAAGAAGGTTGCAGAGGGGGGGCGAGGAGGAAGAGACAGAGAGGAGGAAAAGAAGCAGGAGCAGGAGAGAAGGTGAGTGGCGCGGGGCAGGATGAGGGGCTGGGAGGAGGGGGGTACTTACAGTTAGGTGGGTCTCAGGAACACAGGAACTCGGGAACTTGGAGGAGCTGCAGCGGCAGGGGGAGCGACCTACCCTTGGGTCAAGGGTCGCTACCACTGTCGCGCAGCGGCCGCCATAAGAGGTAGGAGGGGGGGGGAGGGGTCAGCTGGGGGCAAATGGGAGCTGGGGGGCGGGGGCGTGCAGGAGGTCGCGGCGGGAAAGCGCGAGGGAGGGGGGGACAGGTAGAGTGAGAGGAGCTGGGGGAGGGGGTTTAGGGTGGAGGAGGGTGAGTGTTAGGAGGTTTGGAGATTAGGGAGAGAGATAGGAGTAGGGTTGTGAAGATAGGGGAGGGGGGGTTGCAGAGGTGGGTGAGGGAGAGAGGTAGAGTGAGAGGATAGGGAGATAGGTAGTAGAGGGGGTGGCGGGAGGGGGGGAGAGATAGAGAAATAGATAGAGAAAATAGATAGAGAAGTCGATAGATAGGGAAATAGATAGATAGACAGATAGGTAGGTAGGAGGAGGTGGAGAGTGGGGGAGTTAGATAGTGAGATAGGGAGCTAGAGAGATAGGAAGATAGGAGGAGTGAGGGAGGTAGATAGCGAACGGGTTAGCTAGGGGTGAGAGAGGGGGAGGCGAGTGAGGGAGGGGGATGAGGAAGGAGCAGGAGGGCAGGCTCGGGGGAAGAAGACGGAGGAGGTAGAAGAGCCGAAGACAGGAGAACAGAAGACAGAAGAACAGAAGACAGAAGAACAGAAGAACAGAAGACAGAAGAACAGAAGACCGGAGGAGCAGAAGACAGAAGAACAGAAGAACAGAAGAACAGAAGACAGAAGCACAGAAGATCGGAAGAGCAGAAGAACAGAGAAGAACAGAGAAGAACAGAGAAGAACCGAGAAGAAGAACACAGAAGCACCGAGAAGAACAGAGAAGAAGAACACAGAAGACCGGAAGAACACAGAAGAACAGAAGGGAAGAACAGAAGAAGAGAAGAACAGAAGAACACAGAAGAAGATTGCAGAGGGGGGGCGAGGAGGAAGAGACAGAGAGGAGGAAAAGAAGCAGGAGCAGGAGAGAAGGTGAGTGGCGCGGGGCAGGGCGAGGGGCTGGGAGGAGGGGGGTACTTACAGTTAGGTGGGTCTCAGGAACACAGGAACTCGGGAACTTGGAGGAGCTGCAGCGGCAGGGGGAGCGACCTACCCTTGGGTCAAGGGTCGCTACCACTGTCGCGCAGCGGCCGCCATAAGAGGTAGGAGGGGGGGGGAGGGGTCAGCTGGGGGCGAATGGGAGCTGGGGGGCGGGGGCGTGCAGGAGGTTGCGGCGGGAAAGCGCGAGGGAGGGGGGGGGACAGGTAGAGTGAGAGGAGCTGGGGGAGGGGGTTTAGGGTGGAGGAGGGTGAGTGTTAGGAGGTTTGGAGATTAGGGAGAGAGATAGGAGTAGGGTTGTGAAGATAGGGGAGGGGGGGTTGTAGAGGTGGGTGAGGGAGAGAGGTAGAGTGAGAGGATAGGGAGATAGGTAGTAGAGGGGGTGGCGGGAGGGGGGGAGAGATAGAGAAATAGATAGAGAAAATAGATAGAGAAGTCGATAGATAGGGAAATAGATAGATAGACAGATAGGTATGTAGGAGGAGGTGGAGAGTGGGGGAGTTAGATAGTGAGATAGGGAGCTAGAGAGATAGGAAGATAGGAGGAGTGAGGGAGGTAGATAGCGAACGGGTTAGCTAGGGGTGAGAGAGGGGGAGGCGAGTGAGGGAGGGGGATGAGGAAGGAGCAGGAGGGCAGGCTCGGGGGAAGAAGACGGAGGAGGTAGAAGAGCCGAAGACAGGAGAACAGAAGACAGAAGAACAGAAGACAGAAGAACAGAAGAACAGAAGAACAGAAGACAGAAGAACAGAAGACAGAAGAACAGAAGAACAGAAGAACAGAAGACAGAAGAACAGAAGACCGGAGGAGCAGAAGACAGAAGAACAGAAGAACAGAAGAACAGAAGAACAGAAGAACAGAAGAACAGAAGAACAGAAGACAGAAGCACAGAAGATCGGAAGAGCAGAAGAACAGAGAAGAACAGAGAAGAACAGAGAAGAGCACAGAAGAACCGAGAAGAAGAACACAGAAGCACCGAGAAGAACAGAGAAGAAGAACACAGAAGACCGGAAGAACACAGAAGAACAGAAGGGAAGAACAGAAGAACAGAAGAGAAGAACAGAAGAACACAGAAGAAGATTGCAGAGGGGGGGCGAGGAGGAAGAGACAGAGAGGAGGAAAAGAAGCAGGAGCAGGAGAGAAGGTGAGTGGCGCGGGGCAGGGCGAGGGGCTGGGAGGAGGGGGGTACTTACAGTTAGGTGGGTCTCAGGAACACAGGAACTCGGGAACTTGGAGGAGCTGCAGCGGCAGGGGGAGCGACCTACCCTTGGGTCAAGGGTCGCTACCACTGTCGCGCAGCGGCCGCCATAAGAGGTAGGAGGGGGGGAGGGGTCAGCTGGGGGCGAATGGGAGCTGGGGGGCGGGGGCGTGCAGGAGGTCGCGGCGGGAAAGCGCGAGGGAGGGGGGGACAGGTAGAGTGAGAGGAGCTGGGGGAGGGGGTTTAGGGTGGAGGAGGGTGAGTGTTAGGAGGTTTGGAGATTAGGGAGAGAGATAGGAGTAGGGTTGTGAAGATAGGGGAGGGGGGGTTGTAGAGGTGGGTGAGGGAGAGAGGTAGAGTGAGAGGATAGGGAGATAGGTAGTAGAGGGGGTGGCGGGAGGGGGGGAGAGATAGAGAAATAGATAGAGAAAATAGATAGAGAAGTCGATAGATAGGGAAATAGATAGATAGACAGATAGGTAGGTAGGAGGAGGTGGAGAGTGGGGGAGTTAGATAGTGAGATAGGGAGCTAGAGAGATAGGAAGATAGGAGGAGTGAGGGAGGTAGATAGCGAACGGGTTAGCTAGGGGTGAGAGAGGGGGAGGCGAGTGAGGGAGGGGGATGAGGAAGGAGCAGGAGGGCAGGCTCGGGGGAAGAAGACGGAGGAGGTAGAAGAGCCGAAGACAGGAGAACAGAAGACAGAAGAACAGAAGACAGAAGAACAGAAGACCGGAGGAGCAGAAGACAGAAGAACAGAAGAACAGAAGAACAGAAGACAGAAGCACAGAAGATCGGAAGAGCAGAAGAACAGAGAAGAACAGAGAAGAACAGAGAAGAACCGAGAAGAAGAACACAGAAGCACCGAGAAGAACAGAGAAGAAGAACACAGAAGACCGGAAGAACACAGAAGAACAGAAGGGAAGAACAGAAGAAGAGAAGAACAGAAGAACACAGAAGAAGATTGCAGAGGGGGGGCGAGGAGGAAGAGACAGAGAGGAGGAAAAGAAGCAGGAGCAGGAGAGAAGGTGAGTGGCGCGGGGCAGGGCGAGGGGCTGGGAGGAGGGGGGTACTTACAGTTAGGTGGGTCTCAGGAACACAGGAACTCGGGAACTTGGAGGAGCTGCAGCGGCAGGGGGAGCGACCTACCCTTGGGTCAAGGTTCGCTACCACTGTCGCGCAGCGGCCGCCATAAGAGGTAGGAGGGGAGGGGAGGGGTCAGCTGGGGGCGAATGGGAGCTGGGGGGCGGGGGCGTGCAGGAGGTCGCGGCGGGAAAGCGCGAGGGAGGGGGGGGACAGGTAGAGTGAGAGGAGCTGGGGGAGGGGGTTTAGGGTGGAGGAGGGTGAGTGTTAGGAGGTTTGGAGATTAGGGAGAGAGATAGGAGTAGGGTTGTGAAGATAGGGGAGGGGGGGTTGTAGAGGTGGGTGAGGGAGAGAGGTAGAGTGAGAGGATAGGGAGATAGGTAGTAGAGGGGGTGGCGGGAGGGGGGGAGAGATAGAGAAATAGATAGAGAAAATAGATAGAGAAGTCGATAGATAGGGAAATAGATAGATAGACAGATAGGTAGGTAGGAGGAGGTGGAGAGTGGGGGAGTTAGATAGTGAGATAGGGAGCTAGAGAGATAGGAAGATAGGAGGAGTGAGGGAGGTAGATAGCGAACGGGTTAGCTAGGGGTGAGAGAGGGGGAGGCGAGTGAGGGAGGGGGATGAGGAAGGAGCAGGAGGGCAGGCTCGGGGGAAGAAGACGGAGGAGGTAGAAGAGCCGAAGACAGGAGAACAGAAGACAGAAGAACAGAAGACAGAAGAACAGAAGAACAGAAGAACAGAAGACAGAAGAACAGAAGACTGAAGACAGAAGAACAGAAGACCGGAGGAGCAGAAGACAGAAGAACAGAAGAACAGAAGAACAGAAGAACAGAAGAACAGAAGAACAGAAGCACAGAAGATCGGAAGAGCAGAAGAACAGAGAAGAACAGAGAAGAACAGAGAAGAACACAGAAGAACCGAGAAGAAGAACACAGAAGCACCGAGAAGAACAGAGAAGAAGAACACAGAAGACCGGAAGAACACAGAAGAACAGAAGGGAAGAACAGAAGAACAGAAGAGAAGAACAGAAGAACACAGAAGAAGATTGCAGAGGGGGGGCGAGGAGGAAGAGACAGAGAGGAGGAAAAGAAGCAGGAGCAGGAGAGAAGGTGAGTGGCGCGGGGCAGGGCGAGGGGCTGGGAGGAGGGGGGTACTTACAGTTAGGTGGGTCTCAGGAACACAGGAACTCGGGAACTTGGAGGAGCTGCAGCGGCAGGGGGAGCGACCTACCCTTGGGTCAAGGGTCGCTACCACTGTCGCGCAGCGGCCGCCATAAGAGGTAGGAGGGGGGGGGAGGGGTCAGCTGGGGGCGAATGGGAGCTGGGGGGCGGGGGCGTGCAGGAGGTCGCGGCGGGAAAGCGCGAGGGAGGGGGGGGACAGGTAGAGTGAGAGGAGCTGGGGGAGGGGGTTTAGGGTGGAGGAGGGTGAGTGTTAGGAGGTTTGGAGATTAGGGAGAGAGATAGGAGTAGGGTTGTGAAGATAGGGGAGGGGGGGTTGTAGAGGTGGGTGAGGGAGAGAGGTAGAGTGAGAGGATAGGGAGATAGGTAGTAGAGGGGGTGGCGGGAGGGGGGGAGAGATAGAGAAATAGATAGAGAAAATAGATAGAGAAGTCGATAGATAGGGAAATAGATAGATAGACAGATAGGTAGGTAGGAGGAGGTGGAGAGTGGGGGAGTTAGATAGTGAGATAGGGAGCTAGAGAGATAGGAAGATAGGAGGAGTGAGGGAGGTAGATAGTGAACGGGTTAGCTAGGGGTGAGAGAGGGGGAGGCGAGTGAGGGAGGGGGATGAGGAAGGAGCAGGAGGGCAGGCTCGGGGGAAGAAGACGGAGGAGGTAGAAGAGCCGAAGACAGGAGAACAGAAGACAGAAGAACAGAAGAACAGAAGAACAGAAGACAGAAGAACAGAAGACCGGAGGAGCAGAAGAACAGAAGAACAGAAGAACAGAAGACAGAAGCACAGAAGATCGGAAGAGCAGAAGAACAGAGAAGAACAGAGAAGAACAGAGAAGAACCGAGAAGAAGAACACCGAAGCACCGAGAAGAACAGAGAAGAAGAACACAGAAGACCGGAAGAACACAGAAGAACAGAAGGGAAGAACAGAAGAACAGAAGAGAAGAACAGAAGAACACAGAAGAAGATTGCAGAGGGGGGGCGAGGAGGAAGAGACAGAGAGGAGGAAAAGAAGCAGGAGCAGGAGAGAAGGTGAGTGGCGCGGGGCAGGGCGAGGGGCTGGGAGGAGGGGGGTACTTACAGTTAGGTGGGTCTCAGGAACACAGGAACTCGGGAACTTGGAGGAGCTGCAGCGGCAGGGGGAGCGACCTACCCTTGGGTCAAGGGTCGCTACCACTGTCGCGCAGCGGCCGCCATAAGAGGTAGGAGGGGGGGGAGGGGTCAGCTGGGGGCGAATGGGAGCTGGGGGGCGGGGGCGTGCAGGAGGTCGCGGTGGGAAAGCGCGAGGGAGGGGGGGGACAGGTAGAGTGAGAGGAGCTGGGGGAGGGGGTTTAGGGTGGAGGAGGGTGAGTGTTAGGAGGTTTGGAGATTAGGGAGAGAGATAGGAGTAGGGTTGTGAAGATAGGGGAGGGGGGGTGGTAGAGGTGGGTGAGGGAGAGAGGTAGAGTGAGAGGATAGGGAGATAGGTAGTAGAGGGGGTGGCGGGAGGGGGGGAGAGATAGAGAAATAGATAGAGAAAATAGATAGAGAAGTCGATAGATAGGGAAATAGATAGATAGACAGATAGGTAGGTAGGAGGAGGTGGAGAGTGGGGGAGTTAGATAGTGAGATAGGGAGCTAGAGAGATAGGAAGATAGGAGGAGTGAGGGAGGTAGATAGCGAACGGGTTAGCTAGGGGTGAGAGAGGGGGAGGCGAGTGAGGGAGGGGGATGAGGAAGGAGCAGGAGGGCAGGCTCGGGGGAAGAAGACGGAGGAGGTAGAAGAGCCGAAGACAGGAGAACAGAAGACAGAAGAACAGAAGACAGAAGAACAGAAGAACAGAAGACAGAAGAACAGAAGACAGAAGAACAGAAGAACAGAAGAACAGAAGAACAGAAGACCGGAGGAGCAGAAGACAGAAGAACAGAAGAACAGAAGAACAGAAGAACAGAAGAACAGAAGACAGAAGCACAGAAGATCGGAAGAGCAGAAGAACAGAGAAGAACAGAGAAGAACAGAGAAGAACACAGAAGAACCGAGAAGAAGAACACAGAAGCACCGAGAAGAACAGAGAAGAAGAACACAGAAGACCGGAAGAACACAGAAGAACAGAAGGGAAGAACAGAAGAACAGAAGAGAAGAACAGAAGAACACAGAAGAAGATTGCAGAGGGTGGGCGAGGAGGAAGAGACAGAGAGGAGGAAAAGAAGCAGGAGCAGGAGAGAAGGTGAGTGGCGCGGGGCAGGGCGAGGGGCTGGGAGGAGGGGGGTACTTACAGTTAGGTGGGTCTCAGGAACACAGGAACTCGGGAACTTGGAGGAGCTGCAGCGGCAGGGGGAGCGACCTACCCTTGGGTCAAGGGTCGCTACCACTGTCGCGCAGCGGCCGCCATAAGAGGTAGGAGGGGGGGGGAGGGGTCAGCTGGGGGCGAATGGGAGCTGGGGGGCGGGGGCGTGCAGGAGGTCGCGGCGGGAAAGCGCGAGGGAGGGGGAGGGACAGGTAGAGTGAGAGGAGCTGGGGGAGGGGGTTTAGGGTGGAGGAGGGTGAGTGTTAGGAGGTTTGGAGATTAGGGAGAGAGATAGGAGTAGGGTTGTGAAGATAGGGGAGGGGGGGTTGTAGAGGTGGGTGAGGGAGAGAGGTAGAGTGAGAGGATAGGGAGATAGGTAGTAGAGGGGGTGGCGGGAGGGGGGGAGAGATAGAGAAATAGATAGAGAAAATAGATAGAGAAGTCGGTAGATAGGGAAATAGATAGATAGACATATAGGTAGGTAGGAGGAGGTGGAGAGTGGGGGAGTTAGATAGTGAGATAGGGAGCTAGAGAGATAGGAAGATAGGAGGAGTGAGGGAGGTAGATAGCGAACGGGTTAGCTAGGGGTGAGAGAGGGGGAGGCGAGTGAGGGAGGGGGATGAGGAAGGAGCAGGAGGGCAGGCTCGGGGGAAGAAGACGGAGGAGGTAGAAGAGCCGAAGACAGGAGAACAGAAGACAGAAGAACAGAAGACAGAAGAACAGAAGAACAGAAGAACAGAAGACAGAAGAACAGAAGACAGAAGAACAGAAGAACAGAAGAACAGAAGACAGAAGAACAGAAGACCGGAGGAGCAGAAGACAGAAGAACAGAAGAACAGAAGAAAGAAGCACAGAAGATCGGAAGAGCAGAAGAACAGAGAAGAACAGAGAAGAACAGAGAAGAACACAGAAGAACCGAGAAGAAGAACACAGAAGCACCGAGAAGAACAGAGAAGAAGAACACAGAAGACCGGAAGAACACAGAAGAACAGAAGGGAAGAACAGAAGAACAGAAGAGAAGAACAGAAGAACACAGAAGAAGATTGCAGAGGGGGGGCGAGGAGGAAGAGACAGAGAGGAGGAAAAGAAGCAGGAGCAGGAGAGAAGGTGAGTGGCGCGGGGCAGGGCGAGGGGCTGGGAGGAGGGGGGTACTTACAGTTAGGTGGGTCTCAGGAACACAGGAACTCGGGAACTTGGAGGAGCTGCAGCGGCAGGGGGAGCGACCTACCCTTGGGTCAAGGGTCGCTACCACTGTCGCGCAGCGGCCGCCATAAGAGGTAGGAGGGGGGGGGAGGGGTCAGCTGGGGGCGAATGGGAGCTGGGGGGCGGGGGCGTGCAGGAGGTCGCGGCGGGAAAGCGCGAGGGAGGGGGGGGACAGGTAGAGTGAGAGGAGCTGGGGGAGGGGGTTTAGGGTGGAGGAAGGTGAGTGTTAGGAGGTTTGGAGATTAGGGAGAGAGATAGGAGTAGGGTTGGGAAGATAGGGGAGGGGGGGTTGTAGAGGTGGGTGAGGGAGAGAGGTAGAGTGAGAGGATAGGGAGATAGGTAGTAGAGGGGGTGGCGGGAGGGGGGGAGAGATAGAGAAATAGATAGAGAAAATAGATAGAGAAGTCGATAGATAGGGAAATAGATAGATAGACAGATAGGTAGGTAGGAGGAGGTGGAGAGTGGGGGAGTTAGATAGTGAGATAGGGAGCTAGAGAGATAGGAAGATAGGAGGAGTGAGGGAGGTAGATAGTGAACGGGTTAGCTAGGGGTGAGAGAGGGGGAGGCGAGTGAGGGAGGGGGATGAGGAAGGAGCAGGAGGGCAGGCTCGGGGGAAGAAGACGGAGGAGGTAGAAGAGCCGAAGACAGGAGAACAGAAGACAGAAGAACAGAAGAACAGAAGAACAGAAGACCGGAGGAGCAGAAGACAGAAGAACAGAAGAACAGAAGAACAGAAGACCGGAAGAGCAGAAGAACAGAGAAGAACAGAGAAGAACAGAGAAGAACACAGAAGAACCGAGAAGAAGAACACAGAAGCACCGAGAAGAACAGAGAAGAAGAACACAGAAGACCGGAAGAACACAGAAGAACAGAAGGGAAGAACAGAAGAACAGAAGAGAAGAACAGAAGAACACAGAAGAAGATTGCAGAGGGGGGGCGAGGAGGAAGAGACAGAGAGGAGGAAAAGAAGCAGGAGCAGGAGAGAAGGTGAGTGGCGCGGGGCAGGGCGAGGGGCTGGGAGGAGGGGGGTACTTACAGTTAGGTGGGTCTCAGGAACACAGGAACTCGGGAACTTGGAGGAGCTGCAGCGGCAGGGGGAGCGACCTACCCTTGGTAGGCCCACTACCAAGGGTCCAGGACTAGGGAGGCACCACTGAGGGAGAGTAAGACTCCCAGGAGACAGAGTCCAGGTGCTGGGTTCAAGGTGGTTGAAGCCTTTCTGTCCCCAAGACTCTGATAAGGAGAACATCCAACTAGCCCTTGGGGTCACTTTGGTGGTCCTGGGTTCACAATGCAGCTCTAGTCCTTCACCCATGCAGCAGGGAGACAGAGTAGCAGTCCTTCTTGCAAAGCAGCACAGCAGTCCTTCTGGATCTTCCACAGGTCTAGAACTGCACTAAAGATTTTGGCCTGAGGGTCCACTATTTACCCTTGGGGCCAGTTTTGAAGTAGAAGACATTTCTAGTGGGTTCCACTCCCCAGAGGTGCTTGGAAATTACAGACTCACTATCCTGGCCTCAACTTTTCTGGGGTCAAAAAAGACTAGTGTCAAACCCTTTCTTAGTGTGCTCAGGCAGAGCTTTTGTGATGTGCAAGTGTGGTAGATGACAGCTCCTCCACCTTATCAAGTCAGAGATGGCCCATCCTAGCAACACCTATTTTCCTTTGTCTCCCTGTCTGGAAGCAACACATAAAAGACCACCTGCCAGCCACACCTAATCATGTGTACCAGGGTATAGGCTGCAGACATCAAAGGTTTAGGGCAAGAAAATGCCAACTTTCTAAAAGTGGCCTTTTCAGAATTGTGACTTAAATCCGACTTTACCACTAAAGAGGGTTATAAATTACAATTCTTTGGACACAAAACTCGACATTCCTATCTGCTCCCAATTGAAAGTTACTACTTAGCAAATGTAATAAGGACACTCAATGTTATCCTGTGGGAGAGGTAGGCCTTGCAGTAATGAAAAAAGATTTTTTCACTACCAACACATGTCAAAGGTAAACGTACATGTCCAACTTTTTAAACACAGTGCACCCTGCCCTCTGGGCTCTCTAGGGCTTACCCTAGGGGTGACACATGTAATAAAAAGGAATGTGTAAGCCTGGCAAAAGTATTATTTCACCAGGTTAAACTGGCAATTTAAAAATGCACATATATGCTGCAATGGTGGGCCTGAGAAGTATAAAAAGGCTACTTGAGTGGGTGGTACAATCGATGCTGAAAGACCACTAATAGCATTTTATTTACAGGCCATGGGTACATGTAGTACCACTTCACTAGGAACTTACAATTAATTTAAATGTGCCAGTGGGTGAAAGCTAATTTCACCATTTACATAGTGTTTCAAGGTAAGATCACAGACACTTCAGCACTGGTTAGAAGTGGCAACGTGCCTAGAGTCATAAAAGCTTACAAAAACAGGTTCAGAAAATAGGAGGTGAAGGCAAAAAAAGTTGGGGGATGACCCTGCAGAGAGGGACCAGGTCCAACAGCTATTGAGTGTTGAATTGAATATTGAATATTATCAAGGAAAATGGTTAGACTGTTAGGTGTGACAAGTGCAAGTTACTCACACAATAGGTGTATCACTTAGGTCACACCATAACTGGCACAGGAATTAAATCAAAATGTTCTCTCATTTAAGTCATCAAAGATGTGACACCATTAATTGATAAAGATGCCTTAAGCCTATTCTTGGGTCTAGGCGAGTACTACGCATTATTGTTCATGGTTATATGCATTTATTGTTCAACCACTCAGAGTGTTACTTAAAAAAGGAGAGAAATTGTTTTCTGGTCAAGAGAGGTTGGTGATGCTTTTAACAGATTCTAACAGTTAATAGTGGAAGCGCCGTCCTCAAAACGTTTTATTTCTAGGAAATGTATTATCACAATCTGAGCCAATCAGGGGGGTTTAGGTGCTGAATTTGCCCAATAGGTGGATGGAATGTCTTTTATCTTTCTGTTGTATGTGATTTGCTGAAGCCAATTATAGTGCCATTGAGTGGAAGGTGCAAGCCTGTACTTGGCTGTAGAAAAAAGTAAAACTTGCTTGCGGGTTTCACAGTTTGATATTTTTATGAATCATAAACCTCTGGTCTTTCTGTTGAATGACAATGGCACAGAGAAAGCTTCATCAAGGTTTGTAAGGATCTGTTGCCTCAAGGTAGCATGTTTATGATTGTTTTAGTAGATTAATACACAAGATGGATTTACTTTGACTTTGTGGCTTCAGCCAACAGACTTTAGT
The DNA here is from genome assembly GCF_031143425.1 of Pleurodeles waltl. Classification (NCBI taxonomy): domain Eukaryota; kingdom Metazoa; phylum Chordata; class Amphibia; order Caudata; family Salamandridae; genus Pleurodeles; species Pleurodeles waltl. Next base: position 618,265,897 of record NC_090436.1, read on the forward strand.
ATTAAATTCTTGAAGCATATTTTTATTATTCAGGGGCCTTCTAAAAAAATTGTCACAGTCAATGGTACACACTTTACATCATCTTGCATGGAAGATTTAAGAAAATAATTATGACATAAAACATTTGCAAGTTGCTTACCTTCCTTCCTTTCTTGCCTTCCTCAAATGGTGTAGTTGAAAGTGACAACTTTTTCATGAGGAAGGATGCAGAGGGTGATTGCACCTAGGGCACGTGGAGAAGATTTTTCTAATGCAAAAAATATATACGCCGCATAACATTACTGGGATTTCAAACTTTTGAGTTAAAGAGGTCCAAGTTCAAAATTGTACACAGTTGGGTTAAAGATGAATCATTTAATGAAAATTCTGAAGCATGCAGCCTGGTGGAGCAGAACAACCCTACTATAATCTGTATTTTGAGAAGAAATTCAATGGAACAAAATTACCTTTTGTAAGGTTTGTAGTTTGACCCTGATCAAAAAACCCAGCAGAGTCAATAAGGTGGACTCCAAACTCACCACTCCAGTTAAAATGTAATATGCACCCAAGGAGCGGTTTTGCTTGGTGGAAAGAGTTGGTGGAGCAGAAAGAGTTGAGTAATTTCTGAATCCGAAAGTATGTTTCATATAGGTGGCATGGGTTGTGATTTAGGTAGCCTTGATTGGTCTGTTGACCTTTATAGTCGAATGAACAATTATTTGCCTGGACTCCATTTCATCCACAGAGAGAGTTCAATATTGTCACTCATTTGATGTGCCTCATGAAATCTGATAATACTAACGAATTTCAGATGTCTCAAGAGCGTTATGATTCCAAAGTTTCTGGTTCACAAGTTGCTGGTCTAGGTAATTAAATGGATTAAAGGCACAAATCTCATCCTGTCTCTCCAGTGCCACACTCCTTTGAATAAGTTGACATGTTCTAAAATATGTGCAAAAAAAATGGGAGCACACTGCCTCACACTCCAGCAAAAAGTTGGCCCCAATGCATCTTGGTAAATGCAGTCAGATTCTTTCACATTAACAAAAGTAATCAAAGTCTTTCACCTTAGTAGGTGCAGCAAGTGCTGTGTATCTCTGGACACATGTTTCTGGGTTTCGCCCGTCATCAGCAGAGAGCAGCATATTTTTTGGGGTTGCTTGAAATGCCACCAAACGTCTTCTCAGGTTTATGTACCACTCTGGTGCGCAGGTGCCTCACCAAGGCTCGTCAGCCCATTAGCTTAAGGGAGCCGTCATTCGACACAGTGCAAAAAAAAGGGAGCACACTGCCTCACACTCCAGCAAAAAGTTGGCCCCAATGCATCTTGGTAAATGCAGTCAGATTCTTTCAAATTAACAAAAGTATTCAAAGTCTTTCACCTTAGTAGGTGCAGCAAGTGCTGTGTATCTCTGGACACGTGTTTCTGGGTTTCGCCCGTCATCAGCAGAGAGCAGCATATTTTGTGGGGTTGCTTGAAATGCCACCAAACGTCTTCTCAGGTTTATGTACCACTCTGGTGCGCAGGTGCCTCACCAAGGCTCGTCAGCTCATTAGCTCAAGGGAGCCGTCATTCGACACAGTGCAAAAAAAAGGGAGCACACTGCCTCAGACTCCAGCAAAAAGTTGGCCCCAATGCATCTTAGTAAATGCAGTCAGATTCTTTCACATTAACAAAAGTAATCAAAGTCTTTCACCTTAGTAGGTGCAGCAAGTGCTGTGTATCTCTGGACACATGTTTCTGGGTTTCACCCATCATCAGCAGAGAGAAATACTGACGAATTTCAGATGTCTCAAGAGCATTATGATTCCAAAGTTTCTGGTTCACAAGTTGCTTATGTTAACAATACTGGTTATACTGATGAAGATCCATCTTCATCCCTAGGTAATTAAATGGATTAAAGGCACAAATCTCATCCTGTCTCTCCAGTGCCACACACCTTTGAATAAGTTGACATGTTCTAAAATATGTTTTCATTTGTGTTGAGCACAATCTATACTCAACCTTGTGATATATTCATAATTTTGTTTTGGAGGGGGAAGATGTAGTGTTGATGTCGTGTAGGTCATGGATAGTATGATCTCATAGAGAATGTTGTGCAGCATTTACCTCTTTGCTTTGTAGGCTTTTCCATGTTTTGAACTTTACAACAATCGGTCTCAAAGCTGTGATCAGTAGAATTAAATTGAACACTGCTGTTGGGTGCTTGTGCTGGATGGTCCTCTCTGGTTGTGTACTGTATTTCTTGGAATAAAACTGTTTTAATTTCATCTCATAAGCTCCTGAGTTGATCCACTACGCATGTGCTCTATGAGGCATCATGCCTCCCAATGCACTTTTTGCTAATAGGCGCTTCTTCAGTGGAAGTAGTTGGCAAAACAATTCAGAGATCTAATGTAATGTTCAGGCTGCCCTTATATGAAAATATAGAAAATGATGATACCATATTTACAAACATTGATTACTGTTTTACACCATAGTGCATTAAAGCCACATTAAATTAAATTGCAGTGTTAGTCTTGTTAACGCGTCCCTTTATGATAATTTATTACATATCAAGACTCGTTTTAGGCCAATGAATCTTTTGACCCAGTTGAGAGACACCTTAGGACGAGATAACTAATCAATATGTCAATCAATATGTCAATAATGTAATCAATATTTATCATAACAATACATTTCACTTTAGTCAAAGTCATTAATCAACTCAAGACACCACCATGACCTTGCAGTCATGAATAACCACACCAGTTTAGTAGAATTTTATGAGTTTTATTCCCTATTGGTTACAATTCTAAACGTAGGTGTGTTAATCTCAATACCAAAACACTCAATAACAATGTCATCATTTGGCAACTCGAATAAGACTTAAACAACGCGAGGAACGCAATTATTAACACATAGCACAACGTCAACATAGGTAAATTTTTAGCAGAGTGTCATCAACGCGTCAGTTCAACAAAACATAGATTCAGTCATTTGTCTATTTGCATCGGCGTAGTGAACCCCTGTCCTAACCACTAATTAGCATTGGCATTTTGGGATTCATGCAAAACAATTTAGAACACCAATTTGGAAAACATCTAGCTGTGGCCTCTGTCAAAAGTGAGCAGTTGGTACCTAAAAAGGAAAAGCAAGAAGACAAATCACAATTGTATTGTCATAGTTACCCTCCAAGGTTTAGGTCAGCACTCAGATTCAGTCTTCGTCTTCAGGACATCAGTCTAATCGCCATCAATAAGAATTCAGCTCCAGGGCAAAAGGGGCACTTCCCTCATAAGGAGGTAAAGTGTAAAATGGGCAATCTAAGGAAAAGGATGGTTCTAAGTAAAACAGCAAAGTCACCAAACAGAGTGACAATGTTTCTGGATAAAATCAATAGCATTCCCTACCTAATTCTAACTGGCTCCCCTTGCAATGGGTTTTTATCCCTTTTTCGTTGTACATTCCCTTAAATTTTATTGGTCCTTGGTTATACCCCACTATCTTTATCCAATTAGAACATGGATTATGTCATTAATCTTTCACCCCATATTATTTTACAAGCTTTTTATTGGTCCATATGATTGACATCTTCAGAGGTAGCACGTCCGGTATGATTTAATCCTTCTGTAATTCTTTGCACATCTTTTAGTCAGTCGCTCCATTGTCTTCACCGGTTTAAACGACCTTGTACATTACATTAATCTACACTGTTGCATTTTGTCTAATATTTTCTACAAGCAATGGGGATTTCATGAGAACGGATCTACTATGGTTACATTTAGCTTCTAGTTTGAAGAAAACAAGAGATCATGTCCTTTTGCGAGTCAGCACACTGCACGTTAGGAAAATTACGTTTAATATGAGAGACAGGCAGATACGTTTTGGCTCATGCTAACTTAAGGCCTACAAGGATTTCAATACAAATTCAATAACGCCATTAATATTAATTAGTATAAATCTTATTCAGTATAATAATTCATAAACATTTAGTTAATTTATTAGTCTACGTATACATTGGCGGCCACTCCCCGTGGTCACGTTTCAAGTGCACGTTTAAGCAAATTACATTAATACAATTTCTAAGCGGCATTATCACACATTAGTTCATAAAAATTTCAAGTTAATATAGATTATATAAGCTACGCTCTCTCAGTCCCTCCTCTGATGACGTTCGTCATCACACAAACCTTTCCCCTTTCACTTTAAATTTTTCACCTTGCGCATAACGCGCATTTCAACATCTTGTCCCTTGTGCGAACTTTCCCAAATTTCATTGAACATTTTCTCCCTGTCACTTTCCTCATTTCTCTTGTTTCTCTTTGTCCAATTTCTTTTAATTTTGTCATTAATTTTGCATGCTCCCCATAAACCTAATAAACAGACCAGAACAATTAATAGACCCCCTAGTATTTTTCCAAGAACCCCATTCCAAATGTTGCCAAACCAGCTCCCTACTCTGGCAATTCCTTTTCCCACTTTCTCCCACACTCCAGGTTCCTTTAGTTCCTTCAAATCTGTACTATCTCTAGTTAGGTTAGTAAGCATACCTCTAATCTTTTTACTATTGTCCGGTATAAATGAGCAACAATGACGCTCGTTGAGCATCTTGCAGACTCCGCTGCTCTTTGCTAAAAGAATGTCTAAAGCAAGCCGATTTTGAAGAGTCATAGCTCTTTCCGCAGCCCCTGTAAAATTTGTCAGTATGTCATCCACAATAGTAGACAACTTTTGAATCTTTATGGAGTTTAAGATAACCCCTACTGAAGGAATTATGGCTCCAAATATGTCACCAACGACAGCAGCCGCTGTCTCTCGCTTTCGTCTAGTATGTTGTAATTCAGACGCTTTAGGTATTTGTTTTAAGTCATTAATCTGGTAAATCTTTGGGAAAACTATCCCCAAATAACATGTTCCATACCATCCCTTAGGGAAACGGTAAAAAGCAGTAGGTCCACAGATATAATAGATCCCAGGGATCGCTGGATCCTGTCCATTTAACATGAATGTCCATTTACTCTAAAACAAAAACACATGCCTGCATTCACGCGTTCCCACAAATAAAGTGTCATGATCAGATTTTAGCCGGTATATACAAAGCCTCCCTACATGTAATGCATCTATAGCTAATTTGCCTTGCGTCTTTAGTGCAGTGTAAGCATAATCATTTGCATATGTGCGTTTCTCTAGCCCCTTTTCTAATCTTTCCTTCAGTGCTTTGCGTCTATCATCAGTGTGATCTAAGAAGCTTTTCTCTACAGGTGTTAATAAGCAAGTCAGATTGTTGCGGTGTGCATAAACTGTCCCAAAAATAAGTGTTGGTTCAAAGAAACCTCTAACTAATTTTATACTATGCTCCTTAGCTAACGTATTCAGAAACTCAATCACAGGCACAAAAGAAAACACCACATCTAAATTAGAATAAAAATATTGCACATGCTCTTGATCATAGAATCTTGTTAATAGCAGACTACAGCTTATCCCGTAAGTTAAAGGAAGACTATGGTAGGTGACCCCTTCTTGTACTGATGAATGAATCTTTGTGCACACATAACAGTTTCTCGCATCCATGGTTTCAACATACTCATTCAGCAAGCGATAGAAGACGTTAGTGGAAAGTTCCCCCTTTGAATTAGTTCCCTCATGCAAGTGTTGTGTATCTTGCTCAAACTTTCCCCACGGTGTTAGTGTTGTAGTCTCAGGTTTTGAAGCGTTGTTAGTCGCTTTCTTATTCAACCACGGCATTCCCACAATCAAACCCACAGTTATTATCGCACACACAATACCTAAGATAACACTTAACCAACCACACACTTTACACTTCTTGCTACTACCTCTCTTATAAGCCATGGTCTGTAAAGAATCAGATAGCAGAATTACTCAGAACAAACAATCAACTTGAGGACGATTTAAAACTCAAGTCTTTTTCTTTTTTCTTGATGCAAAGTCTCTTTTTCTCTCTATGCGTATTTACAGCGTTTCACTCACCACAGGACCCTTTTGTCAAATTAGGTTAGCATTTTGTCATAATCAGGTTTCAAAGTCAATTCAGGTTATCAGTGTCACATCCGGTAATTTATAAGTCTCTTTTCTCAGCTTTTCAGCCTTCAATTTCGATTTCAATTTTAACACTGTCTCTTTCTCTGATTGATTTCAGGTACCGTAGTATTGGCCTGGTACTTCCCGATCAAAACAGAATGCTAAGAATTCTTGTTGCCATTCAGATGGCATTGCATATGCCCATTCAGGAACTGCGTATCTTCTATTTGCCTTTCTTTTTCTTTTCAACCTGCCTTCACCTTGCAATTCTCCTTCACTTAGATCCTCTACTCGGGTTGTATTGATTTCTTCCACTATTGTTTCACCTGGTACGACCTTTTCTTTTGCAGCCTGCTTCTCTGGCCAGTTATCACCTTGTTGCGTCTTCTTCCTGCTTGTCCTTTCAGGACGCTGAACAGCACCCTCCTCTTGTGCTATGGTGTTTTCTCTTGACGGACCTGCAACTGGCTCAGGGGATGCCGGTGTGCTTTGACTTCTCTCTACTATTTCCCATTCTTCTTCTTGTTCTGGGTCTGTAACAGGCTCAAGCTCTAACCCGTACACGTCTACTTCTGGGAGAACCTCTCCTTGATTTAGTTCTCCTGCTGCCTCTACTGAGATAGGCTCACTGTCACCTCTCTCAAACTCGTTTAATGTTTGAGGGACTAGGCCATCCTCAGTGGGCTCTCCTGTAGTCTCAGTTCCCCCTTGGCTGTTTTCTGGCCCTGAGACTTCCTTCTCTGGAATTGCTGAGTAGGAAACTTCAAGTTCCTCATCAGTCGGACATGTTACCTTCTTTGTGTGACTGGCATGTATCCAATTTGGAACGCCTGAACATTTCACAGCAGTGGTTGTTGTCAGTATTACTTGATATGGCCCCTTCCAACACAGCTCCAATCACGACTTTCTCACGTGCTTCTTGACAACCACCCAGTCTCCGGTTTGCAGGTTGTGACCTGGATCACTGATCGGTGGCAATGTGTTGGCTTCCACCTGGTGGGAAAAAGAGCGAACCATATCAGCCAAACCTTTGCAGTAGTCTAACACCATATCATCAGTGATATTCACAAGAGCATTTGCGGGTACTGCGGGTAGCCTCATAGCTCTGCCCATGAGGATTTCATGGGGTGATAGTCCTGTCTTCTTATCAGGGGTGTTTCTCATCGACATCATCACTAAGGGCAATGCATCTGCCCATTTCATATTGGTTGCTGCACACATTTTTGCCATTCTTGACTTCAAGGTACCATTCATCTGTTCTATTAGTCCTGATGCTTCAGGGCGGTAGCTACAATGCAGCTTCTGTTCAATGTCTAATGCAGCACACAAGAGCTCATTGTCGAAGTGTCTGCCCCTATCTGATTCTAAAGAGTCCGGAAAACCGAACCTGGGTATTAGTTCTCTAAGCAAAAGCTTAGCAACTGTGAGACTGTCATTCTTACGGGTGGGGTAAGCTTCAATCCAGTGGCTGAAAACACACACAATCACCAACACGTATCTCAATCCTCCACAAAAAGGCATCTCAATTAAATCCATTTGCATCCTGCTAAATGGACCGCCAGCTCTCCCTATGTGGCTCAAAGTTACCACAGTCCCTTTTCCTACATTCATCCGCTGACAGATGATGAACCTGTGACAAGTAACCTCTGCAGCTTGTCTGAATTTCGGGTTAAACCAGTCAATTTTGAATAATCTGATCATTGCATCTCTCCCAAGATCTGCCTGTCCATGATAAAGCCTTGCAAATTGTGACAAAAGACTGTTTGGCAAAACCAGTTTCCCTTCTTCTGAGACCCACAAGTCGTCAGCTCTTTGTACGCATTAAATTTTCTCCCAAGAGCGTTTCTCCTCCCTGCTTGCACGACCCTGCAGTGATTTTAGCTCATCTAATGTGTCAACAACTCTTAATGCAAAGTTCAGACATGTCTCATTTTCAGTTTGTGGTAACAATTCCCACTGATCCTTAAACGATATACAGTTCAATGCGCAAAACCTTGCAACTTGATCTGCATAGTCATTTCCCATTGACACAAAGTCTTGTGACTTAACATGAGCATTGCATTTCACCACGGCAATTTCAAGAGGTAACTGAATCGCATGTAACAAATCCTTAATCTGTTCACCATTTTTCACTGGAGAACCAGAAGAGGTCATCAAACCTCTCTGTGACCACAATTGGCCAAAATCATGTACAATGCCAAATCCGTATCAGCAGTCATTATAAATAGTGACTTTCAGGTTCTCAGCTGCGTGGCATGCTTTAGTAAGGGCAATTAATTCTGCCACTTGTGCGGAATACACTCTCTCGAGCCAGGAAGCTTCAATAATACCAACGATCGTACACACAGCATAACCAGCTCTCAGTATTCCGACTGAGTCTCTCAAACAGGATCCATCAACAAACTTAATGCATTCATTTTCTGCATCAGTATAGATAGTGACCTTCAAATTTTCAGCTGCGTGGCATGCCTTAGTAAGGGCAATTAATTCTGCCACTTGTGTGGAATATACTCTCTCGAGCCAGGAAGCTTCAATAATACCAGCGATCGTATATACAGCATAACCGGCTCTTGGTATTCCGACTGAATCTCTCAAACAGGATCCATCAACAAACATAATGCAGTCATTTTCCTTTAACTGCATATCTTGAATGTCAGGTCGGGGCTTGGTACATAGTTCTGTTACATCAAGACAATCATGCTCCACTTCCTCTTCATTATTAATCTAAGTACTTTCAACAGGAAGTAGAGTTGCCGGGTTCAATACAGTACATCTCTTTAAGGAGACATTTGGTGATCCCAGAATAATTGTCTCATATCGGGTAAGTCGGGCATTTGTCATGTGCTGGGTTTTAGTTTGAGTCAACAGAATTTCAACTGAATGTGGAACCATTACTGTTAAGGGATGTCCCATCACACTGTGTGAGGCTCTGACCAACTGCTGGAACTGCGCGCAAAAAACCCGGTAAGGCTTCTGCGACTGGGTCCAAGGTAGCTGAAAAATATGCTACAGGACGGTTTGCACCTCCATGGACCTGTGTTAAGACAGACAAAGAACAAGCATCACGTTCATGACAAAACAGTAGAAAAGGTTTCGTGTAATCAGGCATACCCAAAGCTGGTGCCCTGCACATACACTCTCTCAATTCCATGAATGACTCAAGCTCTTCCTTGGATAGGGTTTTAGTATAGGGTTCATCCTTAGTTTCCTTGCCTGTCAGCTTTATCAATGGTTTAGAGATAATCGAAAAGTTGGGTATCCACTGGCGACAGTAGCCCACCATTCCCAAAAACATCCTGACATCTCTCTTTGTTGTCGGTGGGTTCATCTGTAGTATAGCTGTCACCCTTTCCTTTGATATTCTCCTAGACCCTCTCTCAATCAAGTGCCCTAAGTATTTTACCTCTTTCTGACAGTACTGCAGCTTCTTTGGAGACACTTTATGTCCGTTCTTTCCCAAATGGTTCAGTAAGGCAATTGTGTCATACCTGCAGTCATCTCTTGTTCTGGGCGCAATCAGTAAGTCATCAATGTAATGCACCAGAGTCGAACTGAAAGGCAGTTCTAATGACTCCAAGTCCTTTTTCAATATCTGATTGAAGATAGATGGATAGATGGTGACTCAGAAAACCCTTGAGGAACTCCAACTGTACACCTTTTCCAGGAATTTGAAACTGAATAAAAACTGGCTCTCCTCATGGAGAGGCACCGAAAAGAAAGCTTGTGACAGGTCAACAACGGTGAACCACTCTGAATCACACGGAACCTGAAACATGATTACTGCTGGATTTGGTACTGTGGGGCAATACTTTACCAAAATCTTGTTTATTTTCCTTAAGTCCTGCACAATTCAAACCTTCCCACAAGGCTTTTTCAGACCCATTATTGGTGAATTACATGGGCTGCTCAATACCTGCTTCAGAACTCCTTGCTTTACAAAATCCGCAATTATTTGCGACACCCGAATAAGGACATCTTGTGCCATTTGGTACTGCGGCATCTGGGGAAACACTGCATTTGGCTTCACTTGTACTTTAACTGGTTCCACTCCTTTTATCAGCCCCACTTCCTTTCCTGTTAAGTCCCACACTGTCTATGTCACTATTCCCTGTAACTTGGCTGGTAAGTCAGTCACTGTAAGCATTGGGAATAAGGTTATCAAAGGGTAATCCTCATTTGCGGTCACTGTCTCTAACTCTGAAAACTGAACATCATCCCCTTCATCATCACTGTTTGTCTGTACCTCAATTCCATTGTTGGAACAGGTAATAGAACATTTTGTTTTGCACAGTAGGTCTCTTCCCAGTAGGGACACAGGACTTGAATCGCAGACTACAAACTTATGCAGTCCCTGAAGGTTGCCAATCTCAACTTGCACCGGATCTGTGATCGGGTTTGTCAAGTACTGGTTTGCTACCCCTACCACTCTAATGGTACGCCCTGAAAGTGACAATTTTGGAACCTCTGCACTTCTAACTGTAGAGCGTGTAGCTCCGGTGTCAACCAAGAATGAAACCTTGTGACCCATCACCTTTCCCTCTACATAGGGTCCCCTCTGGTCTACTTCTAGGGCAAGCCTGCACTCCTCACTGTCTGAACTGTCATCCGACCATTCATCATTCATTCCATCTTCACCACGGAATGGGAATTGCTGTACTGTAATATTTTGACTCATCACTTGACCAGTGACCTGCTGAGGAAGCATCACCTGTTGCTGTCCCATTGGAGCTAAGGGTAATTGCATTTGCTGTCTAGGTACCATGGGAACCTGCTGTTGTACCTGCTGCATTTGTGCTGGTTGAACACGCTGCATTTGCATTTGCTGTATGGGCTGTAACCCCTGCATCTGGACCATGTTATTTTGGAAGTTCTGATTTTGACCTCTCATTTTTGGACCTCTCACATTTTTAAATGTACCAACATCAGTGCTTTGTTGAACAACAACATTGTGTACTGCATTTGGGCATTCCCGCTTTCAATGCCCCACGGCCCCGCACGTTGACATGGTGACATCTTTTCCATCCCTTGTACGGCATTTTGAACTACCACAGTATTCAAATCTGGACCGCGATTCACAAAACCTCGAACTCGGCCTCTAGGTTGCGCCTGAAACACACCATTCCCTGGTGGTTGTTGCTGTACCATCTGCTGAATTCCATTCCCTTGCATACCCGCCTGCGCTGCCCTTATCTGCATCACCATCACTTTCTCCTTCAGTTTTCTCTGCTTTAGCTCAATCTCGTCATTACAGTATTTTGCATACTGCAACACCTCATCAATCGGCTTCGCTTGCCAACAGATCAAATGATTCTTAATCATCTGGCTAACCTCTGGTCTCAGTCCTTCAACAAATCTAAACACAAGATGGTTCATGTCTTTCGGCTCAATAGTCTCATTGCCACTGTAATGTTTGAACGCTTTCAATAACCTCCCATAGTAAGCATGGATTGACTCTTTAACCTCCTGTGAGGTCTGGTCGATTTTCTGCCAATCTGTCACTTTCGGTGAAACTTTCTGCTTCAAAAACTCAATTACTTTATGATAGTACTTCAACACCTCCTCAGATGGTGCTCCGGTCGCCTTATCCCTTGCCGGCTCCTATGTCGGCCAGTCTACACCTCTCTTGCACTCAAGCCATAAGTCGGGTGGGACAATAATCTCAAACAAAGTATTCAAGTCTTCCCAGAGACACTTTGCAAGCTTTACAAACCTATCCGTTTGCTGATACCATTCTATCGGTTTCTCCCTCAACCTGGGATAATCGTTTGTAAATGACAAAATGTCTCCCCTGGACCATGGTACATGGACTAGAACCCCTCCATCTGTTTCTCTCATTGGTAGTATCTTTACTGTCCCAGTGTCTGGTGAGGCTTTAGTTGGACTCGATCCCGGACTGTCGCTTTTCTCCTTATCTCTTTTCTTTGCCCATCTGCCTTCCCACTTTTCTAAGGCTCCCCAGATCTGAGCACTTTGCAGTATTTCTTTAAGATGCACCCTTATTCCGGCTGACCTCATGTGATCAAAATCCTTAGAGTCAAAGTCTAATCTGTAACTCCTTTTCAAATGTTTAGTATTCTCAGTGTCAATATTGTATTTGTCTGCCAGGTTCGCCAACCTCTATTGCACCTTGCCCACTTCTTTAGTAATTTTGGGGCACAAGTATCTCAATTCTGCTTCTGTATATGACTCTAATCTGTTTACCCCTATTGTCCCTTCCACCAGTTCAGCAGCTTCTACACCCAGTCTCACAAAGTTCAGGTACTCATCTTTTTCTGACCTTTCTGGCTTTTCCCCAGTTACTGCAGTTTTTTGTGAAGCATAAGTCTTTTGTAACCACTCGTTTAATTGTTACACCGTAAAACCTTGCAGTGAAATATTCCTTGCATGCATCATTGACGACTGTGAAGCATTTGTACTCATTGTCTGTGGGGTTAGCACACCTAGCCCTGCCTGTCTCATTGCCTCAAAAGGTGTTCCGACCGGACTAAGGTCTAACGAAGACCTTGGTCTTTCAACTGACTGCTCCCCCGGAGTCATTAATTGAGGAGTTCCTATGGACCCTCCTCTTATTACATCTTGGGTCATTACTCCCTGATCACACATACCATGCTTACCTTGCGCATACAATGGCACCGGTAGACCGACAGTAATCAGTAATGATATAGCAGCTGGTGTCTGGCCTGGTCCCAAACCCCGCGGAGCAGTAGCTCCTAGAGCTTGACTCACTGAAGCTGGGGCAGGTACTAATGGAGGTCCTGCTGCTGGGCTATACCCTGGTATCAGCTGTTGCTGCGGTTGAGGCAGCAATTGTGGAGTTGGCTCAATCTGCACTAACCTCGATTTTGGATATATCGGATCAGGCGTAGTAGTCTCTAGTACTGGGACGTCTGGATAGATTCTCTGTATCTGTGGTGGAGGTTGCAACTGTATCTGCATGTCTGGCGCAGTGAGTACACTGACACCATTTTGTGTCAAAACCGTATCACTAGTCTGCACTGTATCAGTAACTCCCTTCTCCTGCATCTGGTTCCCAGGACCCGCACTGGTGCTTGGAGCATTGTCGTCCACTGCATAAGGTGGCGGGCGATCGTGTAACAACTGATTAAGAAACTCTTTGTCATCTGAGTCGTCTTCCTCTATCCAAGACCTCTTAGTCTCTTTTGGTTTACTAGAGTCTTTATCTGTCTTACAAGTGGCTTTTTTACCCTGTGTCTCGTCTCCCTGTGTTATTGCTGGGAACAATTTAAGTCTGTCGACTATTCCCCGTCTCCACATTTTGCTCTCATTGTCCCATCTAGCCTCAGCGAAGGTCTTTTCTGCCCTTCTCATTCTCCTCTCGAATTTCTGCTGTCTTTGTTTAATAGCCATTAAATTCCAGACTGCTAAAGCCTCGTACTGAGCTGGCCTCGGAGATGGCTTTTGTACACTTAACATCCACCTCAAATTCTCTAGAATTCTTGTATTGAACATTCCGTGCTCTGGAAATGCCAAGCATCCCTCCTTCTCTGTCAGTTTGCGCCATTGTTTCATCCATAAGCAAGGCGCAACACCCTTTTCCTCCATGACTATATAAGCTGGAGTACCTTCAGGCGGTGTAGGCTCCCCCTCACTCGCCACAATTTAAGCATCTCCTTTCAGAGCGCTCCTGAAAGCCTTGATAAAGTTCATCTTTGAGTCTTTTCTTTTGTTTGTATTTAATCAGAAATTGACTTTAATTCCCAGGACACTCTTCACCCACCTTTCTCAACCTATTGCCTCTCACAAATGGCAGCCAATCCGTGCGCGACCCCTCTCGGCAACTAACCTATCTCAGCGCGGCACTACTGACGTCACATTCACACACTGCAACTGACAAAGTCTTGCGGCTTTTCCGCCCCTCACTGGAGTCACACCAAACGAATGCAACATATTGCGAGCACCTTTAACAACAACAACAACTCAAATTTGCCGGTTTACTACAGGAAGGGTACACAATTGCTTCAGAACTTTACAGAGATTTCACTTGAAGCCTCGGCCGCTACTCTCTCCTTCTCAGTTCCCGCATACGCAAGCAGAATTCGACCCGCAAATCCTACTCTAGACTTGTCAATGGTTTGTCCTAGTGCACTTTAGAACTTGCCAAAGCTCCATCGAAGGATTGATACACACAATTGACTCAAACTCGACTTGTCAACCACGCCCGATTGACCTATTAAACCGCACAAATGACAACATAAACCCAAGTGTCTCCTGCACTTGTCAATATACTCCGGAGTTTTAGACCACGACGGGTCCGAACATTAACAACCAACCACGTGGATAATTTTTTTGAGCACAAAGCGCCACACTCATATGAAGTATGCCGACTTCCCTACTCCCATACTGTGGAGTACGCCCACTCCTACTAAAACAACATTTACCTGGCCTAAACACACATAAACTTCATCAGCTGAGCAAGCGCAAATTCTACACCACACATGCTATGACGCCGAGAACATTCCCAACTCACTTAGGCAGGTTCCGAGATCCCGGGAAAGTCATGGGGAATTTAGAAACACATCATATCTCCAATTTGCATTATCTCAGAAAAACAATTTAAACAATAATTCTCCGTCCTAGGGCCCCAAAGGGTCAAACCGTCGCTCTGCTACCAGAACTGTTAAGGCGTCCCTTTATGATAATTTATTACATATCAGGACTCGTTTTAGGCCAAAGAATCTTTTGACCCAGTTGAGAGACACCTTAGGACGAGATAACTAATCAATACGTCAATCAATACGTCAATAATGTAATCAATATTTATCACAACAATACATTTCACTTTAGTCAAAGTCATTAATCAATTCAAGACACCACCATGACCTTGCAGTCATGAATAACCACACCAGTTTAGTAGTTTTATTCCCTATTGGTTACAAATCTAAAAGTAGTTGTGTTAATCTCAAAACCAAAACACTCAATAACGTTGTCATAATTTGGCAACTCGAATAAGACTTAAACAACGCGAGGAACGCAATAATTAACACATAGCACAAAGTCAACATAGGTAAATTTTTAGCAGAGTGTCATCAACGCGTCAGCTAAAAAAAACATAGATTCAGTCATTTGTCTATATGCGTTGGCGTAGTGAACCCCTGTCCGAACCACTAATTAGCATTGGCATTTTGGACTTCATTCAAAACAATTTAAAACACCAATTTGGAAAACATCTAGTTATGGTCTCTGTCAAAAGTGAGCAGTTGGTACCTACAAAGGAAAAGCAAACAGACAAATCACAATTGTATTGTCATAGTTACCCTCCAAGGTTTAGGTCAGCACTCAGATTCAGTCTTCGTCTTCAGGACATCAGTCTAATCGCCATCAATCAGAATTCAGCTCCAGGGCAAAAGGGGCACTTCCCTCATAAGGAGGCAAAGTGTAAAATGGGCAATCTAAGGAAAAGGATGGTTCTAAGTAAAACAGCAAAGTCACCAAACAGAGTGACAAAGTTTCTGGATAAAATCAATAGCATTCCCTACCTAATTCTAAATGGCTCCCCGTGTCATGAGTTTTTATCCCTTTTTCGTTGTACATTCCCTTAAATTTTATTGGTCCTTGGTTATACTCCACTATCTTTACCCAATTAGAAAATGGATTATGTCATTAATCTTTCAACCCATATTATTTTACGAGCTTTTTATTGGTCCACATGATTGACATCTTCAGAGGTAGCACGTCCGGTATGATTTCATCCTTCTGTAATTCTTTGCACATCTTTTAGTCAGTCGCTCCATTGTCTTCACCGGTTTAAACGACCTTGTACATTACATTAATCTACACTGTTGCATTTTATCTAACATTTTCTACAAGCAATGGGGATTTCAGGAGAACGGATCTACTATGGTTACATTCAGCTTCTAGTTTGAAGAAAACAAGAGGTCATGTCCTTTTTGGAGTCAGCACACTGCACATTAGGAAAACGAAGTTTAATATGAGAGCCAGGCAGCTAAGCTTTGGCTCATGCTAACTTAAGGCCTACAAGGATTTCAACACAAATTCAATAACGCAATCATTAATAATTAGTATAAATCTTATTCAGTATAAAAATTCATAAACATTTAGTTAATTTATTAGTCTACGTATACATTGGCGGTCACTCCCCGTGGTCACATTTCAAGTGCACGTTTAAGCAAAATACATTAATACAATTTCTAAGGGCCATTATCACACATTAGTTCATAAACATTTCAAGTTAATATAGATTATATAAGCTACGCTCTCTCAGTCTAATACTCAGGACAGAACAACTTGCCTACGTTGTCATTAAGTTAGCCAGTAAATATCTAACTTCCGCTCAAACCATGATCCAGTTGTGTCATTTATTTTACTGACCACAGGAAACAATAACACCATTGTGTGACAAGCTTTACAGGTATATATGCAATGGTATTCATATTACAGCACCTTCACAACTATTGAGTTACCGGGTTTGCTTTAAACACAAAAACAACTTCAGGACCCTTCCAGTTGCTAAGTCCACTACAGTCACAGAAACCGCTTTTAAGATTTATAGCCAGTATCAATGCAAATACTTTCATGAAGAGCATCCCTCACTACTTATATGAGAAAATGCCCTGAACATGTGCCAAGGGTCGGAGAATACTCAGCCAAAGAAACATCAGCTTCATGGCGGTGGCAGCAGTATACAACACTACGTTGCAGTGCATCCAAATCAATTAATAAAAAAACTTGCTTGGAGAAGCGCAAGAATAAATCATAAACAGATATACAGAGGAAGGAGTGCTACCAAAAGGCTAGAGATGATTGTTTTTTTTGTGGTGCTGACCTATACAACGCGTTGGGATACAACAACTCCCAACACTATTGAGGTTTGTATAAATGGGCATTTTATTTAAAGACAAGCAAAGCTCACACGTCCTAAACCTCTGGCTTACCCAGACACACAACGCCCCTAATGTCTAACTAGTAATAACATACTTAATGTTACCCACTCCTTATGGGTCTAAATCACCCTCCTTCATTAAACATACACACTTTACTATATAGTTTATTTTCTAGTTTCCATTCCAATTTTCTGAATCTCCCTCACCTTCCTTTCCACCCATCCTTAGCAGGCCCAGGAAGTCTCCAATTACATTCCTCGTTACGTTTTTTTTCCCTATACTTCACCGATCCGAATGTTTCCTGCTTTGTCCACAGCCTACCAGAGAGCAGTCTTTCCTCACCAGAAGAACCCTCCTCTGAGGCATTCCTTCTGCCCTCCCTCACTGCTCATTTCCAAACCTATCCTGCAACTACTCAACCACCTTCACCAAATATATCCTATTCTCTGTAGGAATCAGTGTATCCCATCTTGTCTGTACACCGGAGGCAATTTGTAGTTAATATTCTCCTGGCCCATTACTCCTAAGATGCATGTCTTGCAGAAAACAGACACTTGGGCATTCATTTTCTTTACTGACCTGGTTGATTGATGTTGGCTTACACACTCCTAACCACAACCTTCCGTAACATAATTACACACGACTCAACCGCCACGTCGCCATGCTCTTCATCCTGTCCTTGCCCACCTGAGTTGCACCAAAGATCAAATGTGAGAAAACAGCCTAAAATAACAATTCTTCACAGATGGAAGTGTACCCCTCTTTGGCCTGGCTCATGATCCCTTACAGTATGTCAATTGTGATCTCTTGCCATCTATCCTGTGCCATGAGTTTCTGTCTGGTTCACCCTGCCAACATTCTTCTCACAAATTATTGCCCTCCTTGGTTGTATCCCAATACGTATTTCTTATAGAACACTAACCCTGCCAATTTCCCTGACATACTGATCAGGAATAGTTCTTATTGATTAGTGTCATTAACAGGTTGCTTGTTTGGCTATTGTCCCTCCTTCTTGCAATACGTCTGACAAACTCCTACCAGGCTTCCCAATACATGACCTCATGTAAGGGGCTATCTACCCCTACACTAACTGTAGCACCCTCATCATCTTTGATCCTACATCTCTTCCAGAGCTGGTTGCCCCTGCTTGGCTGCTGTTGGAGCCCAAACTTGGGTCCTGAGCTCACAGTGTCATTGGGTTCAAGCTAGCCTGGCTGATGAGGGGTGGTAGCCTTAAACTGGTCCCAGGATGCTTGCTTCCAGTCCAGCGCATTCAACCTGGACTGTTCCCATGGGGAGCAGGGTCAAGACTGACTTGCATGTGGTTGGGTCGAAACTTGGGTGGCATGGTGAGCAAAGAGACAATGGATGTAACCCAGATCTGTGAATGGGGTTGACTGATAATATTCAGCATTCCGTTGATCATCTTTTTGTATTACTTTATTAAAATTACAGCAAACCCCCACAGTTTTGCTCATGATCTGACTCCCTATCCTCTTCCCTGTGGTAGGTAAGCACCGAAAGGACACATTCAAGTGGAGTGAACCACTTGCCTCCTGATTTCTTTAGGTTTAATACCCTCTTGGCCCTAAATTCTTCATTGTATCTCAGACAGGTTAATCCCCAAAGCTTGACTATTATAGTGATGTCTAAGAACTTGAAGAGCCACACTACTAGTGGTTAATTTCTCAGAAATTGCTGGTGTAAGTAATGAATGCTACCATCCATGTATCTATAATGCCACCCTAGGCCATTTTACAATCTCCTTTTACTCAGCTGTGAATCCCTACTTGCATCACACCTCCCTACTCAGTAGTTTAATTATATATATTCACTATAACCACTAGACCAAATTATTTTCTTCATGTCCATCACTAAATGACCCCTAATGGAGCTGCTGCTCCCATATAACATAACTGTACATCTGTTGACTCAAATATCCCTTCTTTTGATGCCTTCTTCAATTTATCTTGTCCTCACTCTGCCTCTTTCATCACTTCAAGCACTCTTCCCCATCCTGTTCTTAAACGTTCTTGCAGTACTCTTAGACCTGCTGTACTGCTGTCTTTCCATTCCTTTGGTCCCTGTTTTTTTTAATGTGTCAGAAACACCCCGGCCCTTTACTTCAGCAATTTGCCCCAGGAGTCCTACTACCCCCTTTGAAAAGGCTAAAAGGTAAATCACCAAACTGCCCTTACTCTTCTGTTCCTGTCCAAGACTCCCCACCCCCCCACACTTTTCCACTTTCCACCAGTCCCACTCCCCCCATACTCATGTTCCTTCAGGATCCTTCTAGGCTATGTGTTGCTAGGTTATCACAGTCTCTTCTCTGTCTCCTCTTGTGTCTCAGACCGCTGCCCTTGCCATAGATGCCTTCTCTTTCTTGCCTGTGCTGACTCGAGCCTCACGGGCCGCAGCTTGATGCTATTCTTTCTCTACTATCCCTTTATCTCCCAACAGCCTTATCTTTACTTTCACCCCAATGCTCTAGACATCACCACTATCAATGCCATAGTCCTTTCTACCTCCAAGGGCCTTTTCTTCACTTGACTGTGCCTCGTCTTCATCTTCTGACTTGCTAACTTCTTCCTCCCAAGATTCATCCAAGTTTTTAATACCATCATTCACCCCCATCGTGCAACCCCTTTGATGTTTCACAGCTGGCAAAGTGTTGATGGACTTTGAGCATCCTGCCTTACATATATAACCCATCCAGAGCACTTCTTCACATATCCTCGCCTGGGACTCCCATCTGCCTCTTGAACTCTCCCCCCCCCCCAATGCATTGTCCTTTAAATTTATCTCCCAGTACCCCCTGAGTCTTTCAAATGTAGTATTTCTGAGGAGGCAACTGCTCTCCCCACTTAAGCTGTCTTTTACTCTCTCAGGGTGGCCGCAGTTTGCCTCATCGCAGTTCAAACAGCATAGAAGGCAGGCTCCATGGTTAATTTGCCCTTCTTCACTGATATCCTGGACCTTAATGGGGAGCACTCTCACCAAGTGGTTTCTGCTCCCACTATCCTGTCACTGCATTTCTGGTGCCACCTATTCAGAAACCCAGCACTCTTTCCGTAATATGCCTCAACATAACTGCTGCTGTGCATCTGCTCAGACCCATCTAGACACGTTTGTCTTCTTGACACTCTTATCTCCAAGGCTTCTGATGTTGTGCCAGCACTCTATGCTCTTGCTTCTTTTTTGTTGAATATTGCCTTGTAGCCCCATGACTCTGGCCCTCGATGACCGGCTTTATGGTCCATCTCACCTACCAAATTTACCCATGAGGCCTATAGCCATCCCTTGTCCTAGCCTGGCTTATCTTCTATCTCCCCAGGTTTCTTTCCATCTCTCTTTTCAATTGGTTCAGCCTGTTGCCCTTTGTCAGCTGGGCCCAGCTCTCCTTTGAGGACTACTATTTTCACTTAAGATACTGATCCATGCCTCCCCTTTCACCGAGGTGTGCATTCTGTTCGATACTAGGACTCACACAGATGCAGCCATCAGGTGCCTACCTTCAGTCTTTGGTGCTGTTGGATTGAACTTTTGTTCCCACTGCCATTACCCTGCTGTTAACAGGACCTGCACTGTGGCTCAACTTCATAGGCCATCTGAGCTTAGAGTCCAGCTGCATAGAGGGTTGAAAAATCTCTCATGCGCACATGCAGGGACACGAAGGAGCATGGGCCAAACGACCACCAACATCCCATGCAAGAGCACTGGTCCCATACACCCCCGATGTCCCTGTGTAGAAAAGTTCATTCTCTTACCTCAGTGTTGGATGTGCTTTAAGTGCCAGATTAAGGTGAGATAGGTATATATTTAGAAACGTTGATTATAGTGCATGCAGAAGAACTTTATTGCATCTTTTGAGTTGTAGCTTTTGAATATTCTTTTTTTTCTTTTTGCTCATAACAACTTTTTACTCCTCCCTTAGGACTTACATTTTTTTCAATTTTAGAATTAAGAACATTTAAAAAATATATGACAATATCAGTTATATGAATTATTATAAACTATCTATAAATGTATGTGGGTGAAGAAGTTGAACAAAAAGAATACTTATAACGTAATATATATATATATATATAATTAAAAGTTGCAGGCAAATGAAAGATATTAACCAAGGATGTTAGAAATAGTAGAAGGTTTAGAACAAAAGTGAACACATGATTGTAATTGTCCTAAAAACTTCACATCATCAAGACAAAATTATTAGAAGAAAGGAAACATTGGAGGACCAAGCCTGATGCAGAGGATTTTTACTTCCAGCACCTGCTGGTTTGTAAGTTGAAGTTTGGCCATATTAACTGTTGTCTCATATAACCAGTGCTTGAACTGAGCCAATGGTTTCTGGGGCTTGGCACCAGCACCTCATTGTCAACATCGGCTCTTGTGACAGCATACCACAATCTGGCACTGTTTGTCTTATTTTTTGAGGACCACAACAGCTGTTGTTTAATAATTAAATCCACAATAAAATCACCAATACCTGCTGCCGAATGCTGTAAGGATACCCTGGGTGGAAGGTGGTAGTCATTTTAATGAATATTTACAGTCTGAATTGTCACACTTTTTATGATTGTGATGGCAAGTAGTGCTAGTCCTGTCATTGGCAACACTAGTGGGAGCAATGGGTGGGGCAAGCTGCTGTGGGCTCCTGACAAGGGCTCTAGTTATTTTTTTTTTACTAAGCACTGATTACAACCTTTTGCATATTTTGTTCAAAAGAAATAATTGTAAATTGATGGCACGTCTTCTGACCCACTAAAGATGACTAATATTCAAGATATATAATATCAGGAGTATCCAGAAAAGGTCCAGGAGGAAAGATTTCATACCAGTTTTCCAAAACTCCACATAAAACAAATTTACATACAGCGGGACTAATTGAGATAGACTGCAGCTGTCCTGAAAAAATATGATGGGTCATACTCTTGTCAAACCTTCACTGGACAACAACGATCTAAATGCTTTTGCTACACCCTTCTCTTTTTATCATCCTGGTTCCTTTAAGCCGGGACAATAGTTTATAGCGGAGGAAAGTTATGAGATCGGGTACATATGTTGTAATTCGTTTTTGTATAATTTCAAACATTCGATTTGATGCCCAAATATCAATAAAATGAGCTAAAAAAAGTACAACAAAGACATAAGTAGTCCCATATTTCTCGTTGTATCAGAATACATGTCTGAACAAGTTAATTAAGTTGATTATCTAGATATTCCTTTTGATAATATTATTCTATTTTAGAACTGAGTGTAGCATAATTAAAAGTATTTCTATCTGACAGCAAAAGTAATTCCAAATCGTAATTTGAAATTGCCACGGTGGCATTCACGTTTCCATTGACCTACAGCAGTAAAAAAGGACTTCAAATGTCTTACATTAATTCATGAGTGATTAACAGTTTGTACCTACGACTGAGAGCATACAGCAACAATTATTCAAGTTGATCCAGCTATCATGCATCCAGGTTTGAATTTGGTGCAAGATAAATTGCTTCCTTCTAATACCTTGATCAGGGTTTTTTGACAGGTTAAGGATCACCTTCGTGCTGTCTGCATAATTGCATAATCATGAAAATTACCCACAAGAGCCTGTAGACGAAAATTAATGAATGAAAGGCTGTACATAAATGTTCAAAATTAAACTAAATAGGCTCAATCAGTCAGCTGAACACAGGCCATTCACAAATTCCGTGTTCTTGAATTCGTGACTTTGAATCCCAGAAGACACAGCCTGCATTCCATCCTTCTAAAGTGGGCAAACTGAGATGCATAAATAGGATAATATTCAAAGCTGTTATTTATAGAACCTACAAATGACAGTGTTCATGGACGCTGATTCGCCAAAATACTAGGGGTAGCAGAGGAGTCATTATATACCCTTTGACCTTAATGATGTCACAGGAAGTGACATTACATGATCTTTGACTTTAAATCTTCCTAAGCAGTGATGTCACATGACCTTACTCCCAATGACATCACAATAAATAACACTAGTGAAGTTCCACAATAACTGCATGATTAATATAACACAAACAAATGTCAATTTTTGGACATCATCTATGTAAAGGTGCAAATATAATATGTGAAGGGAACAGTTACCTGAGTTGTAGTAAGCAAGCAAAGTGAGTCTGATGTCTTCTACTGGAGACTGGAGGGAGTGGGGGGTTCTCTCCTCTGGTAACATTTTGAAAACATGGGCTCAAATACTGCATTTCATGTCCTTTCATGGTGTGCCAAGCTATTGAAATCTGACAGTCCCAATGAGTTGAACCAAATATGTTTTAAAAATATCCTATGTGTGCCTCATATGTCAAAAATTACCTCCAGTGCTAGGGCCAGTATTTTGTTATGGGCACCCTTTTTGACGAAGCATACTGCTGTCCATGTACTATGGGGGGCCCTTATGTAAACAGTTATCTTGTATGTTGAGGACCACATTCTGTCATCGATGCCCCCATGACATATGCCACATTATCCTTCCATATGCCAAGCATTTCCTTCAGTGTGCCAGCATCATCCATTTGCAACAGGTTGTAACAATGCCAAGAATTGTCTCCAGTATGCCAGTGCTGACATTCCTGTGGGTGCATCATGCCAAAATTGGCCAGCGCTAGCATTTTGTCGTTGGTATTAAATGGGCAAGTATTGACTCCAGTATGCCAGTGACAGCATTGTAACAATGGTGTTTCTATAAGTCAAGACGCATGCCAGGTCCAACATCAGACCTGCAAGCATAACACATTCTCACTGAAGATATCAACTGCAAAGCTGCAACACTCTTGTTAGAAATGGGGTCTCTGGTTGGCAGTCAGTTTGCACTCTGTCCAAGCAAGGAACCTCACTCTAGTCAGGCTAAGGGTGACACACACCTAGAATAACCCCTGCTCATCCCTTTGGTAGCTTGGCACAAGCAGTCAGGCTTATCGCAGAGTTAATGTGTAAATTAATAGTACCAACACACTCAGTAACACAGTGAAAACACCACATAAGGACTCCACACCAGTTTATAAAAATGGCCAATATTTATCCAAATCAAACAAGACCAAAACAACAAAAATCCAACATACACAAGCAGAGATATGAATTTTTAAATTAAAAAGAGTCTTAATCCATAGAAATCAATGGATGCGTTGTTTTATCACAAAGTACCTGGTATGCATCAAAAATAAAGCCGCACAGGTGAGCGTGTGTCGGAAAAGCAAGCAATGTGTGTATTCCTTACTTCCAAGTGAGGCCCTGCGTCAATTCTTTCTCCTCTGGGCAAGCGATGTGTCGATTCTTTCCTCACTGGCAAGAGATGCGTCAATTTCCAGACAAGAAGCCTCAGGTCTACGCAGTGATGTTGCAGGTTTTGACGTCCAGGGTTCACCAGCTTCTCCTTTCAAGAGCCTAAGGTCTGGATGTAGGACCTCTTGGCAGGGTAGGGGTCTCAGCAAGAGAGTCCAGGTGCTGACAGATGAAGTCTTTGATAGCCCTGAGACTTCAGAATAGGGGGCAACCTCCGTCCAAATCCTTGGAGAATCTTCACAAGCAGGATACACAGAAAAGTCCAGTCTTTGCCCTCTCTGAGGCAGAAGCAGCAACTGCAGGCCAACGCAGCAAAGCACACACAGCAAAGGGGCAGTACTCCTCCTCCAGCTCTTCAGCTCTTCGCTTTGGCAGAGGTTCCTCTTGATCTATAAGCATTCTAAAAGTCTGGGGTGTTGGGTCTACTACCTATACTAATTTCTGCCTTTGAAGTAGGCAAACTTTAAAGGAAGTTCTCTTTTGTCCACAAGATCCTGCCTTGCCTATGCCTGGCCCCAGACACACACCAGTGGTTTGGAGACTGCATTGTGTGAGGACTGGCACAGTCCTTTCAGGTGTAAGTGTCAGCTTCGCCCGCCCCACTCTAGCCCAGGAGACTCATCAGGATATGCAGGACACACCTCAGATCCCTTGGTGTCACTGTCTAGAGGGAATTCACAACAGACGAAGTGTCAGTCTGACCCAGACGTGGATTCCACAGGCAGGAAGAGGCACAGAATGGTTAAGCAATAAAATGCCCACTTTCTAAAAGTGGCATTTTCAGTTGGACAATCTAAAAACCAACTCTACTAAAAGATGAATTTTTAAATTGTGAGTGAGTTCAGAGATCCAAAATTCAAATCTCTATCTGCTCCCAATGGGGAACTGTACTTAAAAAGATATTTAAAGGCAATCCCCATGTTAACCTATGGCAGAGATAGGTCTTCCAATAGTGAAAAACGAATTTGGCAGGATTTCACTATCAGGACATGTTAACACACCAGTACATGTCCTACCTTTTAACTACACTGCACTCTGCCCATGGGGCTACCTAGGGCCTACAATAGGGGTGACTTATATGTAGTTAAAGGGAAGGTTTGGGCCTGGCAAGTGGGTACATTTGCTAGTTTGAATTGGCAGTGTACAACTGCACACACATATAGTGCAGTGGCAGGTCTGAGCCATGTGGGTGGCGCAATCAGTGCAGCAGGACCACTAGTAGCATTTGATTTACAGGCCCTAGGCACCTCTAGTGCACTGTACTAGGGACTTACTTGTAAATCAAATATGCCAATTATGGAAAAGCCAATTGCACATAACAATTACACATGGGGAGCACTTGCACCTAAGCACTGGTCAGCAGTGGTGAAGTGCCCAGAGTAACAAAAACAGCAAAAACAGAGTCCAGCACACAGCAAAAACCTGGGAAGTAGAGGCAAAAAGTTAGAAGAGACCACGCCAATGCTGCCAGGTCTAACAGTCCCTTACTGTTTTGACAAAATATGTGCACTGTCTCTTCATGCACAGTCTATCTGTGTTCATGGGATATTTTCTGTATTCCCTCAGATATATGTTTATACCTGCCTGTGTTTGGAATAGGACATTTGCAATGGGGCTACATTTCATATGGTGCCACAGAAAGGAGTGTGTCACCATTGATTGTTGGCTCACACATACCCTCACCCATTATAACATGTGATTTTTTTTGCATGTGAACCTAAAGTAGCAATGAGGGACATGACAGGTAGAACCAGAGTTTGTATCCACAATTTGCATTTCCATGCCATTGATGTGGCATCATGTGGAAAATTGTACTGCAGATATGTAATGGGGAAGGTTTGTTATCTAAGGGATGGCATGCATCATGGAGTGACTTGCAGTTATGTTGGAATCATATGTGGCTGGGTACAACCATTCATCCACAGACATCTAAGTTTGCAGGACCCAAATGGAGACAATTATGTAGCTTCCCATTAGCATAACATGTTGAGGGCCTTCTAAAAGTATTTGCAAATCTCTCGGCCTCCCGAACATACAGAGGACCAATGGTGTCTACTGATGCAGAGTATATCATTGTAAGGGGTGCTAGACATCAGTGATGATTTGCCTTGGGCTTGCTGATTCGTTGTGTTGTGGATTTTAGAGACATATCTCCCTGACATTTTGCACAATTTGTCTCCAGTGTACATTTCCATGCCAAATGTGTAGCATATCTGAGCAACATTAGTACTACCTCCCTGACTCCAGGAGGACGAATTTCACATGGTGAAGTGTTCCTTGTTGATATGTTTCCAGTGTGACATGAGTATTTCCACATCACCTTCCCCAGGATACTGTACTGTGTCAGCAACACAGCAGGTTTTTAGGGTCATCATTTCTTATTGCTGTGTTATTGTGTATGTGACAAATAGATATCTGCACGACCTTGTGTGGGTTCTCTAGGAATGAAGTGGGCATTGTCCTACTACTGTATGACAACAGGTATCTGAGGTATGCTCCATGAGGCAGAGCATTGAAGGTGATGTGGTCTCCTACTTATTCAAAGGTTACTGTGATTACACAACTTGAGCCATGCAATTGTAGTTGTCTGAGATCTTAATTTTCTGGAGGGCAACTTTTGACATTTCAGATGACATGCATGCATATGGTATGGTACATGTGGGAGTCACTTTGATGTATTTCATTGCTGGGGCCTACTTGACGTTATCGTAATGTTTGCTTCTGATAGCTGTTGTTCAAGTGTGATCAGTAACATGTGGTGACCCTTTCTCCCTTTGTATTTGCAGAAGTACCCCAGGCAAACGAAGGCGGCAGGACACAACCATGTGGGGAAGCATCCTGCCACAGTATCTCCAGTCATGAGACCACCGACACAGAGGAACCCAGTAGCCCAGAGGTGAGGGTAGTGCTAGAGAGGAGACTGGATCTACATCCTCATCATCAAATTCTACCTTCAGTGGCCACTCCCTAGTGGTGGCGGACTTATCAGGACCTACTCTTCTACCATCTTTGTCCGCCACCCCCAGTTCTATCGCCACCCTTCCTGTTGTTCCCCACCCAGTTGGCCGTACCTGCTCACCCAAGGGGGTGGGCATCTCATTTGCTGCAGGCACCTCTGCCCCAGCGCCTGTTAACCCTGATTCCCTGAGTGAGGAGACTATTGACCTCTTGAGGAACATCTCTGTGGATCAGACTGCCATTGCAAATGCCATCCAAGGGTTGGCCAGCCAACTTAAGCAGACCAATGCTTTCCTGGAAGGCATTCATCGTGCCATGTCTGGCCTACAGAGATCTTTTCAGGCTCTGGCCTCCTCACTGACAGCAGTCACCCCCCACATTCCTCACCCCTCCACCTCCCTCTTCCCAAAACAAATTCCTCATTTCTCTACCTGTCCCAAGCACACAGACACATCTGCATGCACCCTCCTGAACACACACAAGTGGCACCCATTGACACAAACACCAAAAGACACACGGGCATGGAGGCACTCAATATACACCCACAAACATGACATCAGCCACCACTTCACCAGACACCCCCACCACCCCCACTGACCCACACACCACAACCAGCATATCCACAGGCACCACCACAATAGCCAGTGACACATTCCCCACACCCACCATACTAGAAGACACCAGCACAACACACACAGACACATCCACCACATCCAACATACCCGCAGATACCACCCCAACAGACAGACGAACATCCACCACATTCAGCATACCCGCAGACACCACCTCAACAGCCACACAAACATCTTCAACATCCAGCATATCCACAGACACCACCCCACCAGACACATTCACCACTCCATCACCCAGTACCTCCACCTCCCAACTCCCAAGACACGCAAACGGTTATTATCACACATGCAACAGACAGCACCCAAACAGAAGCATGTCCCACATATGCACACAACCAAGACATCTACACCCACACACCAGACAACCACTCCCTTAACCTCCAAATCTCCAACCCCTTCTGATGACCATCCCCCTGTTCCCAAGGAGAGTTTCCTTTTGACCTTGCCCTTTCCCCTGTTGCCTCCAAATCCCCTCCCAAACCCAAGATGCCCACCCACATCCCAATCCATTGCTTACACATCCAAATCCTCCCCTGTCACACCTGCCCCTCCTGCAAGCAACCAGGCTCCCCCCCCAAGAAGAAGCCCACTCCTCCAAAGAAACAGTCCACAGCTCCCAAACCCAAACCAACCTATCCCAACTTCAACCTCACCCCACCCAAGGATGATGCCTGAGGTGTCTGCCTGCCCACTTGATGCCCCTTCCTGTGGAGGTTCCCTGGCTGTAAATAAATTGGAGTCAGGTGTGGGCACAATCATGTGCATGGACATTAATTGGACTGGCCAATGGCCTTTGTTCTGAAAATTTTCAAGTTAATAAACCCACGTTTTTTTGGGGGGAGGGGGGGTGCATTTGTCCTGAAATTCTTTTTCTACCTTTAGGTTGTTCCTGAGGAACTTGTGTTGTATGCCTACAGTTGTGTGTGTTTCAGTCTGATTGCTGATCCATTTGCTGTTCTTTGGAAAATCTGACTTTGTGGGCAGTGCTGGTGTCACCCAGGACAAGGGTGG
This sequence comes from Pleurodeles waltl, assembly GCF_031143425.1. Lineage (NCBI taxonomy): Eukaryota > Metazoa > Chordata > Amphibia > Caudata > Salamandridae > Pleurodeles > Pleurodeles waltl. The sequence continues at coordinate 618,294,657 of NC_090436.1, forward strand.
ATGTTGACTATATGAATATGTGTTTTAATGCAAATATGGTGTAATTGCATTGTGTTCCGTTTGGTATGGTAAGTATTTTATCTTGTGTTGTCCAATGTTAGCATTTATGGTGTTAGACTTGTCCCCCTGATATGGATTGTACATTCATTTCATGTATGGAAGCTAGAGTTTTGTTTGACAAGCCAGGAAGGGTGTTCAAATGTGCTAGCTTCCTTTGCATTTGACTGTGCAGGTGTCCATTTTGTTGTGTGTACCTTGCAGCTACTTTTTCTTGATGTATGGCCCATGCTGTTGCAGTTGTATGTGCTTTCTTGACTTGCACTTCCACATTCTGCAGAGGTAGGTAGGCCCTAGGTAGCCTCATTGGCAGGGTGCAGTGTATGTAAAGGTTGGACATGTACTTGTGTGTGTTACATGTCCTCACAGTGAAATACTGCCAAATTTGGTTTTCACTGTTGCAAGGCTTATCTCTCTCATAGGTTAACATGGGGTATGGCTTTAAATATCCTTAAAGTGTACTTTTCCTTTGAGAGCAGATAGAAATATGGACTTTGGGGCCTCTGAACTCACAATTTAAAAATACATCTGTTAGTGAAGTTGTTTTTTAGATTGTTAGTTTGAAAATGCCACTTTTAGAAAGTAGGACTTTTCTTGCTTAAACCATTCTGTGACTCTGCCTGTTTGAGAATTCCCTGTCTGGGGCAAACTGACTGTTTGTGAATCTCCTCTAGACATTGACACAAAGGGAGCTGGCGAGTAGCCTGCTAATCTTGATGAGCCATCTGGTCTTGAATGGAGGGAGGAGTGGTCACTTACACCTGAGTGGGCTGTGTCTGCCCTCACCCAATACAGTCTCCAAACCCCTGGTGCATGTCTGTGGCCTGGCCTGGGCTAGGTAGGATCCTGTAAACAACAGAGACTTTTCTTTGAAGTTGGACAACTTCAAATGCAGAAAGGGGCATAAGTATTTGACCCAAAATCCCAGACTTTAGATCACTGTTGGATTCTGCCAAGGAGAAGAGCTGAGGAGAAGTGCTGCCCCTGCCTGTGACTGTGCTTTGTTGGGCTATACTGCGGTTGCTGCTTTTGCTGTGAAAGGGGACAAAGCGTGCCTCCTGTTTTTGAATCCTCAGAGACACCAAAGGCTTCACCACCCAGCCTCTGAGTCTACATGCTGTGGACTTTAGCTTGTCTAGCTTGTCAGACGGTGCCATTCTAGTTCCTGTGCATCTGAGAGGGAACTTCTGGTGAAATCCTGTGAAACTACGCCAGACGACGCTGTGCGACTTTATAAGGATGCCTCTGCACGGAACCCGTGACGCCGCCTGCACCTGAAGCTGTGAACCGCACAGAAGTGCAATGACCCCACAGGCCCTGCGTCACCAACGCCACTGACGTACCACAAACTCACAAGATTGGAGTGTCGTAGCACTGACGTTCGTGACACCGACTCCATCTCAGCATACCATGTGACGTGACAGTGATGCCGTGAGATCGTCCTGCATAGTTGTGACTTAGCCGGACTTCGACTTTGCTGGAGGTCCCCAGGGACCGACTCCTCGCAACTGACGTCGCCTCACCTGCACCGCTCCTCAGCAAGGACCCAACGCCTCCTTGTGACGCCTCTGCTCCTTTGTCTCGCAGCACCGGAACTGACGCCGCATCGGATAAGCAACGCCTCACTCTCCGACTCCGTGCACCGGCCTGTTTGCCACATTATTGCTGAGGTAGTGTACCTGGGGGTCCGTGTGACTCCGTAAACGGGCCCAGTGGCGTTGCTTTGTGGGAAACGAAACCGTCATGACGCAGCGTAACATCAAATTGCAGCATTGGTGCTTCTAAGCACTGTTTTTGTGTTTTTAATTGCTAAAATCATTTTTTTAACTGTATATTGTGGATTTATATAGTATTTGGTCTTTTTTACTTGGATAAATATTTATTATTTTCTAAACCTGTGTGACGTCCATTTTGTAGTGTTTCACTGTATTTCTATGTGTGTTGGTACAAATACTTTATACATTGCTTCTGGGTTAAGCCTTTCTGCTCATGCCAAGCTACCAAGAGGGTGAGCGGGGGGTTAACAATGTGTGTTTCTCCTTTGCCCCGACTAGGGTGAGGGTCCTTGCTTGGACAGGGGGTAACTTGACTGCCAAACAAAGACCCCATTTGTAACACTGGTGATCAGCTGTGATGATAGGACTTGTCTTTGAACTTGACATACAGTGATTAAGTGTACACTACTGTTTTCAGTGCAGACCATTACGTAACCACATACCACTTGTTTTTGTGATTTTGGCCCTCATTACAACCCTGGCGGTCGGTGTTAAAGCGGCGGTAAGACCGCCAACAGGCCGGCGGTAAAAAAAGGGGAATCACGACCATGGCGGAAACCGCCAACATAGACAGCCACTTTAACACTCCGACCACCACGGCGGTACAAACAAACAGCATGGCGGTCACCGCCAACAGACAGACGGAAGACGATGTACAGCCCACACTATTATGAGAGGCCAATCTGCACCTTTTCCTGGGGCGGATTCAATGCGAACAAAAACACGGCGGAAACAGGACTTGGAAGGGGAAACACTCACCTCTACACAACCCACTAGGAACCAGGACGCCATGGAGCCAGAACTCCAAATCCTCCCTCCGATAGTTTTCCTGCTCCTCTACCAGGAGCGCGAACGGCGGCGGCGACGACCACGGTGAGTACTGCACCTACAGCACAGGGGAGGAGGGAGGGAAAAGAGAGTGACACACACACGCAACACGCAACACCCCCACCCTCACCCACAACAACAGACACACCAATTCATGCTGCAACAATAGATTTACATCCCCCAACCCCCCCCGGAAGAACGCAATGACAAAAGGACATGATTGTAACGATTGTAATCAATAGAAATCCATTAGTCAAAACTTTAAATACAGTATAAACAATTATGTACACCAACTATACAAGTCCGGATAGTGCACCATTCAAAGTCCGTGGACCACTGGGCCCAAAATGCATGTGCGAGGCCCACACTCGATACCAGACTGCAAACGGAGAGAACACTGCTGGGGCATCAGATCGAAATGAAACAGGCACCTCAGGGGGAAGGGGGGACACCTCAGCCGGATGAGTGCATGACCCCAGCTCCTCGAGGGGGCTCCATGCCCATTGATGTATCCTGGGGAGTGCAAAGCCACAGTCTCTCAAGTCTTTTCAGTGGGTGGTTTGCCCACTGCTTTATACTGGGGAGTGCAAAGCCACAGTCTCTCAAGTCTTTTCAATATGTGGGTTGCCCACTGCTTTATCCTGGGGAGTGCAAAGCCACAGTCTCTCAAGTCTTTTCAGTGGGTGGGTTGCCCACTGCTTTATCCTGGGGAGTGCAAAGCCACCGTCTCTCAAGTGGATGCCTTTCTCCACTGGTTCTGGAGGGGGCTTTGTGCCCAGAGTGTTTCATCCTGCCAAGGACTAAGGTAGTGGATGCCTTTCTCCACTGGTTCTGGAGGGGGCTTTGTGCCCAGAGATCTTCATCCTGCCAAGGACTGAGGTAGTGGATGCCTTTCTCCACTGGTTCTGGAGGGGGCTTTGTGCCCAGAGTGCTTCATCCTGCCAAGGACTGAGGTAGTGGATGAGACACTCCACTGACGGTGGTGCAACATGCAAGCTGGCCAGGCTCCTGGAACTGACCACCAGCCTTGTACGACTGACCACTGGGGCTGGCAGCCAAGTCTGCGGTGGTGCCACTGGCTCAGGATGTCGCGGGCCGCTGGCGGCACTGTCAGTAGCGGCGGTGCTGGCGGCGGGCTCTGTGGCATTGGTGCAGGCAGTGGGCTCTGTGGCATCGGTGCTGGCGGCAGGCTCTGTGGCTGGAGGCTGCTGTGAGGTGGATAGCTGTTGGGTGGGTGTGTGACTGTGTTTGTGTACTTTGGGAGGAGGGCTCACAGACACACTGGGAGAGGACACAGGGGATGTGTGAATAGTAGAGGGGGTGGTGAGTGCAGATGAGTGGTGTGTGGTGATGGGCGTGCTGGTGATGGAGGTAGTGGCAGAAGATGTAGTGCATGCAGGTGTGAGTGGAGACGAAACAGGGAGCGAGGAGGGAGACGTGGAGGAGGGGGACACAGTGGAGGCAGTGGATGTTGGTATGTCTGCATGGGTATGGTGCTTGTGTGAGTGCCTGTGGGATGTGTGGTGCTTATGTTTGCCTGAGCCCCCCTTGTGTGTTGAGGTGTGTGCATGCTGGTCTGATGGTGTGCTTGAGATAGGCTGAGGTACAGGGGTTTGTTTGTTGCAAATGCCTCTCTACACCCTGGATGGCATTCAGAATGGTAGACTGCCCAACAGTGAGGGATCTCAGGAGCCAATAGCATCCTCACTGAGGGTAGCAGGGCTGACTGGGGTAGGGCCTGAGGTGCCTGAGGCGAAGGAGATGCCCACCCTCCTGGGTGAGCGGCCTGGGAGGGCGGTGCTGGTAGGGGGGTGGCGGCTGTACCTGTAAATGCAGTGGGCACAGAGGGGCCCGCCACCGCAAGGGAGCTCCCATCAGAGGTGAAGTCGGTGTCGCTGGTCTCTGCTCCTGTCCCCGCCATGGAGCTCCCCTCGCCCTCCGTCCCACTGGTGACTTCAGACTCCATTGTCTCATCCTCCAGGGCCATGTGGGATGCAGCTCCCTCCTGCTCCGGTGGCACTGCTCCTCCGCCTGATGATGCTAATGCACACAAGAACAGGGAAACCACAAAAAGGGGGGGGGGAGAAAGAAGAAAGACATGTTCAGTGCATGCAATACCGCTACCGTTGGCGGACACTACAGACACAGCAGCCCTCTGCACTACGCTATGCACTTAGAGTTACCTAATTAATCACAGGGACATGGGGTACAAGGCCTATACCCGATTGCTGCACACATGAAAGTCACAGGAGCCTGACTAGGTGTAGATGGCTCTTACCACTGGTGGGGTTGGGGTGCCACATAGCCTGCCTCACAAAGGGTCCTTGCCTACAAAGCTCGCCTAGGGTAACCCACTGCCCACCTCCCCCACTCAAACACCACCTAATGCGCGCAGAGTCAGATGTATGTGACTGTACTCACCCCCTTGTGGCTGCTGTGATGCCCTCAAGCGCCCATCCAACTCCGGATACGCCACCGCCAGGATACGGAACACACCTGGGGGGGTCATGGTGCGACGGGCACCCCTCCCATGTTGGGAGGCCATCCCCAGCTGGGCCTCCGCCGTCTTCTTGCCTTCTTGCTCCAGCGGCGAATGTCCTCCCATCTTTTCCGGCAGTGGGTGCTCCGTCTGTGGTGGACCCCCAGGGTCTGGACGTCCTTGGCGATGGCACACCAAATATCCTTCTTCTGCTGGGCGCTGACCTAGAGGAATAGTACAGGGGAAAAGGATGATCTTTAACCGTCCAGACCGTCACAGTCATTGGCCCACCTTTGCCCTGACGCACATACACTCACCGTCCGCTCATGCAGGCCTCAGTCCCACCCACTTGTATCTTCCATCCACACCACTCCAAACAGGAATTGCCCATACTAGATACCCACAGTGCACTCACCTGTTTGTCTGGAGGACCGTAGAGTAGCGTGTACTGGGGGAGGACCCCATCCACTAACTTCTCCAACTCCTCCAAAGTGAAGGCAGGGGCCCTTTCCCCAGACACATGAGCCATCGTCGCTTCCAGACACAGGTCACAGCAGCACTTGCAGTGTAGGTCCTCTCCTGTCGAAGGTCAAGTATCAAGTGAGTGAACAGAAAGAAAATGGTGGACACGTCCCCTGCAGGGCGTACCGTCACCGCCGGCGTACATCGTCATTGGCTCCTTGGACCCATGGGGCCCAATGTTAACCAATGCAGGATTGCGCCGCGGTCTTCGACCGCCTACTGCAACGGTGTACAACGCCAGCGCAGTTACTTCATATCCCCTTGTCCCACATTACAGGTCAGGCAGCCGCCATTTCAGGTGGCCACATGGCATTATTTTTAAATGTGTCACACATATCTAGGACTTGTATATACACAGTGACAGGCACATAGCGGATTGACAAATGTGTGCAATACATTATTTTTTTACTACCTCAGTGTTGGCTGACTCTATGCTTGCTTTTCTCGTCCATAGGGCACGTCCGCAGGGGCAGGTGAGGAGATGGCGGCATCCTCCGGTGTACAGACTTCTGGTGGACCTGTCGACGATGGAAGACAGACACATCATTAGCACTTACAGACTTGATCGTGCCACAATCCAGGAACTGTGTGCCCAGTTGGAGCCAGACCTGATTTCAGCTATCTGCCATCCCACAGGAATCCCCCCTCTAGTGCAGGTCCTGTCAGTACTCCATTTCCTGGCAAGTGGGTCTTTTCAAACAACAGTGGCCATAGCATCAGGGATGTCCCTGCCTATGTTCTCAAACGTGTAGTCCAGAATGTTGTCTGCCCTGCTGAAACACATGCGCCGTTACATTGTTTTCCCTCAGGTGGAGGATTTGCCCACAGTGAAAGGTGACTTCTATGCCCTGGGACATATCCCCAACATCATAGGTGCATTGATGGGACACATGTGGCCTTGGTACTCCCCGCAGGAGTGAACAGGTTTACAGAAACCGGAAGAGCTACCATTCAATGAATGTGCAGATGGTGTGTTTGGCCGACCAGTACATCTCCCATGTGAACGCCAAGTTTCCAGGCTCAGTGCATGACGCTTACATTTTGAGGAATAGCAGCATCCCTTACATGATGGGGCAACTCCAGAGACACCGTGTGTGGCTAATAGGTGAGGACAAGGACCCTATACCCTGTGAGTAGTTGTCTGGGTCTGGGGTTGTCCCTAAGGGTTAGTGTGTGTCTAACAGTTGTCCCTTGACATTTGCAGATGACTCTGGGTACCCCAACCTGTCATGGCTACTGACCCCAGTGAGAAATCCCAGGACAAGGGCAGAGGAATGCTAGAATGAAGCACATGGGCGAACTAGGAGAGTGATCGAAAGGACCTTCGGCCTCCTGAAGGCCAGGTTCCGGTGCCTCCATATGACAGGTGGTTCTCTCTACTACTCACCAAAGAAGGTGTGCCAGATCATCGTGGCCTGCTGTATGCTGCACAACCTGGCTTTGCGACGACAGGTGCCTTTTCTGCAGGAGGATGGTCCAGAAGGAGGTCTTGTGGCAGCTGTGGAGCCTGTGGACAGTGAAGAAGAGGAGGCAGAAGAAGAGGATATCGACAACAGAAACAATGTGATCCAGCAATACTTCCAGTGAGACACAGGTAAGAAGACATCACTGCCTCTTACATCTCATACAATTGTTAGACCTATCATATGTCTGTCACTTTCACCCAGTGTATGGACCCTGACCTATACCCTTGGAATTTCCATTTCACAGATGTGGGTCCCACTGTGTGACCTCTGCTATGTTACCTCATGGACTAGAGCTGTGTGACATAGGTATGTTGACAATACAATGGACATTGCTATTTTCCTTAGTTATAGCAAATACACATTTGTGAAAGCACAGACTGACTCCAGATTGTTTCGTGATTCAAGGGTGTTTATTTAGGTGCAAATTAGTGGAGGGGGTTGGAAAATGGTCAGGGGTGAAGGTGGAGGAATATCCATGCACAGTCCAGTTATTTGTCTCACAGGTGCATTGTCCAAAGGGGCATAGGAAGTGGAGTTAGGGCAGTTTAAGGATGGACAGGGTGACGAAGTGGGACAGAAGGATGACAATCAGGGTTGTCTCATTTCTTGGCGGGGGTCTTGGCATTGTTCTCTGTCTTTGTCCTGGATCTGAGGGACTGTTTGCATGTGGTTCTCCATCTGCAGGGGGCGGGGTGCTGGTGTCGTGGTCCTGTGGCGGTGCCTCCTGTTCACTAGCGCCGGCGGAGGTGGTGGGCAGTTCATCATCTAGGCTAGTGTCAGGGTCCCCTTGTTGTGCCACAGTGTCCCTCCTGGTGTTCACAAGGTCCTTCAGCACCCCTACAATGGTGTCCAGGGTGGTGTTGATGGACTTGAGTTCCTCCCTGATCCCCAAATACTGTTCCTCCTGCAGCCGCTGGGTCTCCTGAAACTTGGCCAGTACCGCTGCCATCGTCTCCTGGGAATGATGGTACGCTCCCATGATGTTGGAGAGGGCCTCGTGGAGAGTGGGTTCCCTGGGCCTGTCCTCCCCCTGTCGCACAGCAGTCCTCCCAGTTCCCCTGTTTTCCTGTTCCTCTGTCCCCTGAACCGTGTGCCCACTGCCACTGCCCCAGGTCCCTGATGTTCTTGGGTTTGTGGGTTTGCCTGGGTTCCCTGTAGTGGTGGACACACTGCTGCTTGACGTTTCCTGGGGACAGAGGTATGGGCCCACTGGGTGGGTGCTGTGCTGGTGTTTCCTGAGGGGGGAGGCTCTGTGGTGGCATGTACCAGTGTGTGGGGAACCGACTGTCCCGAGGTCCCAGATGGGCCGGCCTGGTCATCTAGATCCAGTTGGACAGAGCTGCTGTCATCACTGTGGGCCTCTTCTGTGGGGGGGGGTGGACATGTCTGGAACCTCCTGTCCGGTGACGTCGGGTAGGTGTCCTGCGGGGGTGTAAAGGCATGATTATTGCATCTGTGTGTGCATCTGTGTGTGCCAGATGGTTTGGGGATCTGTGTGGGTATCTGTAGTGGACATGCTTTGGTGATGGGTGTCTATGCTTTGGTGTTGCATGCAGGGCTTGGTGTTGGGATGGGTGGTTTGTGATAGTGGGACATATGTGTAGTGTTGGAGTGATGGGGGTGAGGGTGGGGGTATGTGATAGCATGCAGGTAGGGTGGGGATGTAATAGTTAAGATTTGACTTACTAGTGTCCATTCCTCCTGCTACTCCTGCGAGGCCCGCAGGATGCAGTATAGCCAAGACCTGCTCCTCCCATGTTGTTAGTTGTGGGGGTCCGCCGCCAGTCCTCTGAACTGCAATCTGGTGTCTTGAGACCACGGAACACACCTTCCCCCGTAGGTCTTTCCACCTCTTCCTGATGTCATCCCTTGTTCTTGGGTGCTGTCCCACTGCATTGACCCTGTCTACGATTCTGCGCCATAGCTCCATCTTCCTCGCAATGGAGGTGTGCTGCACCTGTGATCCGAATAGCTGTGGCTCTAACCGGAGAAATTTCCTCCACAATGACCCAGAGCTCCTCCTCAGAGAACCTGGGGTGTCTTTGCGGTGCCATGGTGTGGTGTGGGTGATGTGTGAGGTGGTGTGTGTTGTGATGTGTGCGGGGATATGTTTGTGTGTGTTGTGTGAGGTACGTGGATGTTGTGTGAGTGATGGTGTTGTGTGCCTGTAGATGCTAGTTTGTTGATGGTGATGTCTCTCTCTGTGCTTCGTTCTAAATTTTTGTCATAGGGGTTTGTGGGTGCAGTGGGTGTGTGTTTTATATTGTATTGAGTGTGTGGGTGTAGTGTGTGTATGTGTATCCGGTGTGTGTATTTAGATTTGTCCAATGTGGGTCGGTTTTGTAAATGTGTGTGTATTTTGAGCGCCGTGGTGTGTACCGCCAGTGGAATACCGCGGTTGAAAGACCGCCGCGTGGATTCGTGGGTCGTGATAGTGTGAGTGTATTCTTGTTGGTGTGACGGTGGAGGTTTTGTTATCGCCAGTTTATCACTGACCTCTGGTGTGGCGGACTTTTGTGGGTGTCTAGATTTTGGCAGATTCCAGCCTGTGGGTCGTAATAGCTGTAGCGGATTTCCGCGGCCACAGCAGTGTGTTGGCGGTCTTCTGCGCGGCGGTAAGCCAATGTTGTAATGAGGGCCTTTGTTTTTTTCTCTTCTTGGACTTAATCTACTTTAGTGGACTTCAAACTTTTTAATGCCGCACCCCCCCCCAGTTGAAAAATAAAAATCTTTGGGCCCTCCCTCAGAATTTTTCACAATTATTTTAGAAAGATGGCAATGTTTCAATGGGTCTAAACGTATTTAAACATTGCAGTTAAGTACTGTTACCTTTTTAAAACTGCAATAACATGCTTCTGCTTAAAACAAAGGCATGTTATCTGTATAATATTTCCTTTGGCCAAAGTTTGGCGCCCCCCCGGGATTACTTGAGGCCCCCCAGTTTGAAGACCTCTGATCTACTTTCACTTTTTTTTTTTAGCTTCTCATTGGGAACTCTTTGTTCTGCCTTGGAACGTTGCACATTTTGAGTTGCCAACATGTCTCAATCTGGAGATGCACCAGCTGGAGCTGTTTTTGATTTGGAGAAGCTGGAGAGTTATACAGCTGCTCAACTGAAACAGTTTAGTAAGGATCTTGCCTGTCCCATTAAGGAGCTCCACCAGGAAGGAAGAACTGCAAAAGGCGCTGAGGGCCTGGGGGACAGCCAAGAAGGTTGGGGGCACACATAGGAGGAGATTAATGGTGAGGAGGTGTACAACAACCATGAGAGCATAGTGGAGGTACCTGTACTGCCTGGGGGGTCTCTAGGGTGGGTAGCAGTGTGTCCTCTAAGGGTCTGACTCCTGAAGAGTTGCAGGACAGACTGTCAGAGAGGGTGTACCTGTTTGAATTGGAGAAATTTAAGATGGAGTGGGAGATTGAAGAAGATGTCCATTGAGGAGAAAAATGATGGTCTTCACTCATGAGCTTAGTTTGAGGAAACTAGATCAGAGGAGCCAGGCTAGTAGAGATGATGGCAGCAGTACCACAGTGCAGTCTGAGAGGAGGGTGCACATTCCCAAAGACTTAGTTAAGGAATACAAGAGGGAGGATGATATCAACTTGTGGTTCCAGGGCTATACATCTGCTCTCCACATGAACATGGTCCCTAAAGCACATTGAGGGGGTGGGTCTGTGGAAGCACTTCGAGGTAGAAGGGAAGTGCACCTCGACATCCTTAGGGGATCCTCTGGGACTCACCTACGCTATTATAAAGGACGCCCTATTCACAAGGTATGGTCTCACCCCAGCACAGTACAAGGACAAGTCTAAGGGGGTAATTACAACATTGGCAGTAAAAGCCGCTTACCGCCGTACAGAAGACCGCCAACACACCGCTGCGGCCGCTGAAATCCGCCACAGCTATTATGACCCACATCTCGGAATCCGACAAAATTCAGACACCCACACAAGTCCGCCACACCAAAGGTCAGTGATAAACTGGCGAAAACAAAACCGACACCGTCACGCCAACAGAAATACGCCCACGCTATCACGACCCATGAATCCACGCGGCGGACTTTCAACTGCGGTATTCCATTGGCGCTACACACCGCTGCGCTCAAAATACACACACACATACAAAACACCGCCACATTGGACAATTCGAAATACACACACCTGATACACATACACACACCACTCCCACACACCCAATACAATATAAAACACACACCCACATCACCCACAAACCCCTACTACCAAAAATTCCGAAAGAAGGCCAGAGAGACACCACCATCCACAAACTAGCAGCCACAGGCACTCAACACCATCACCCACACAACTTCCACGCACAAAACACCACACACCACTACATATCACCACACTTATCACCACACACACCACCACACACATCACCCACACCACCCCATGGCACGGCAAAGACACCCCAGGTTCTTGGAGGAGGAGCTCAGGGTCATGGTGGAGGAAATTGTTCGGGTAGAGCCACAGCTATTTGGATCCCAGGTGCAGCACACCTCCATAGCTAGGAAGATGGAGCTATGGCAAAGAGTAGTCGACAGGGTCAACGCAGTGGGACAGCACCCAAGGAATCGGGACGACATCAGGAAGAGGTGGAACGACCTACGGGGGAAGGTGCGTTCCATGGTCTCAAGACACCACCTGGCGGTACAGCCGACTGGCGGCGGACCCCCACCTCCTCACCCACAACTAACAACATGGGAGGAGCAGGTCTTGGCGATTCTGCATCCTGAGGGCCTCGCAGGAATCGGTGAGGAATGGACTCTGGTAAATCAAACCTTTAACTATCATATCCCCCACCCTACCTGCATGCTATCACAGACCCCACCCTCCCCCCCTCCACTATCACTCCAACTCCTCACAAATGTACTAATAACACTAACCACACATCCCAACACCAAGCCCTGCATGACACAACAAAGCATGGACACCCATCACTAAAGCATGCCCACTGCACATACCCATAACACCCCCCTCAACCATCATCACACAAGCCCCCACACAGGAATGCTAGCACTGGGGTACACGGTCACCCACCCATTGCAAACCATGACACACACAGATGCAATAATCATGCCTTTCCACCCCTGCAGGACCACTACCCAACGTCACCAGACAGGAGGGTCCAGACATCTCCACCCCACCCACAGAAGAGACCCACAGTGATGACAGCAGCTCTGTCCAACTGGATCCAAATGACCAGCCCGGACCATCGTGGGCCTTGGGACAGTCGGTTCCCCTCACACAGGCACAGCCCACCACAGACCTTCTACCCTCTGGTAACACCAGCACAGCACCCACCCAGCGGGCCCATACCTCCTTCCCCAGGACACGTCAATCAGCTGTGTGTCCACCACTACAGGGAACCCATGATAACCCACCACCCCAACAACAACAGGGACCTGGGGGCAGTGGCAGTCGGCACACGGTCCAGGGGACAGAGGCACAGGAACACAGGGGAACTGGGAGGGCTGCCGTGCGACAGGGGGCGGACAGGCCAAGGGAACCCACTCTCCACGAGGCCCTCTCCTCCATCATGGGAGCCTACCACCACTCCCAGGAGACGATGGCAAAGGTCCTGGCCAAGTTTCAGGAGACCCAGCGCATGCAGGAGGAACAGTATTTGGGGTTCAGGGAGGAACTCAGAACCATCAGCTCCATCCTGGGCACCATCGTAGGGGTGCTGAAGGAAATACTTAACACCAGGAGGGACACTGTGGCACTACAAGGGGCCCCTGACACTAGCATGGACGATGAACTGCCCACCACCTCCGCCGGCGGTAGTGGACAGGAGGCACCGCACAGGACCACCACACCAGCACCCCACCCCCTGCAGACGGAGAACCACCCCGCAAGCGGTCCCTGAGATCCAGGAACAAGACAGAGCACGATGCCAAGACCCCCGCCAAGAAATGAGACCACCCTGATTGTCAAACCACTATCCCACTTTGTAACCCTGTCTATATTGGAACTGCCCCAGCTCCACTTCCTATGCCCATATGGGCAATGCACCTGTGAGACTAATAGACTGGACTCTGCCATGGACATTCCTCCACCATCCCCCCTCACCATTTTACAACCCCCTCCAATATTGAGCACTTCAATAAACACCCTTGAAGCACAAAACAATCTGGAGTCAGTCTGTGATTTCAAAATTGTGTATTAGCAATGACAGTGACAAAATGCTTTTTCAAATGTATTGTCAACATACCTATGTCACACATCTCAAGTCCATGAAGAATCTAAGCAGATGACAAACGTTGGAAACCACACCTGTGAAACCGTAAGGGAAAATGACAACTCAGTGACCATACACTGGTTGAAATCGACAGACAGGATAGAGGTAGAAGTGTTAAAGTACTTGTAGTAGGCAGGAATGTTTTCTCACCTGTGTGTCACTGGAAATATTGCTGGATGACTGAGTCCCTGTTGTCAATGTCTTCTTCCTCCTCATCACTGTCCACAGGCTCCACAGCTGCCACAACACCGCCATCTGGACCATCCTCCTGCAGAAAAGGCACCTGTCGTCGCAAAGTCAAGTTTTGAAGCATACAGCAGGCCACGATGATCTGGCACACCTTCTTTGGTGAGTAGAATAGGGAACCACCTGTCATATGGAGGCACCGGAACCTGGCCTTCAGGAGGCCGAAGGTGCGTTCGATCACCCTCCTAGTCCGCCCATGGGCCTCATTGTAGCGTTCCTCTGCCCTGGTCCTGGGATTCCTCACTGGGGTCAGTAGCCATGCTATTTTGGGGTAACCAGAGTCCCCTAATAGCCACACCCGGTGCCTCTGGGTTTCACCCATCACATAAGGGATGCTGCTATTCCGCAAGATGTAGGCGTCATGCACAGAGCCAAGGAACATAGCATTTACCTGGGAGATGTACTGGTCTGCCAAACGTACCATCTGTACATTCATGGAATGATAACTCTTCCGGTTCCTGTACACCTATTCACTCCTATGGGAGGGGACCAGAGCTACATGGGTCCCATCAATGGCACCTATGATGTTGGGGATATGTCCCATGGCATAGAAGTCACCTTTCACTGTAGGCAAGGCCTCCACCTGAGGGAAAACGATGTAGCTCCGCATGTGTTTCAGAAGGGCAGACAACACTCTGGACAACACGTTGGAAAACATAGGCTGGGACATCCCTGATGCCATGGCCACTGTTGTTTGAAATGACCCACTTGCAAGGAAATGGAGCACTGATAGCACCTACACTTGAGGGGGGATTCCTGTAGGATGGCGGATTGCTGACATCAGGTCAGGCTCCAACTGGGTACACAGTTCCTGGATTGTGGCACGGTCAAACCTGTAGGTGATGATCAAACTTCTTTGCTCCATTGTCGACAGGTCCACCAGCGGTCGGTACACCGGAGGATTCCGCCATCTCCTCACATGTCCCAGCGGACGGTGCCTATGAAGGATAACGGCGACCACAGAGTCAAACAACTCAGAGGTATGTACCCACAGTCTACACACAACACCATTCATACACAAAATGTGGCCTGTATTTGTGTTGTGAGACAAGGCCTAGGTATGTGTGACGCAGTTGGTAATTAGGCCATGTGGGCCCCTGAAATGGCGGCTGCCTGACCTCTAAAGTGGGACAATGGGATGTGAGGTAACTGTGCTGGCGTTGTACACCATCGCGGTAGGCGGTCGAAGACCGCACCGCAATGCTGCATTGGTTAACATTGAACCCTATGGGTCCCAGGAGCCAATGATGATGTACGCCGGCGGTGATGGTACGCACCACCGCGGATGTGACCGCCGCAGACGTGACTGCCATTTTCTAGCTGTTGAATCACTCGATACCTGATCTTCGACAGGAGAGGATCTACACTGCAAGTGCTGCTGTGACCTCAGTCTGGAAGAGACAATGGCTTGTGCGTCTGGGGAAAGGGCCCCTGCCTTCACTGCAGAGGAGTTGGAGAAGCTCGTCGACGGGGTCCTCCCCCAGTGCACGCTACTCTACGGTCCTCCAGACCAACAGGTAAGTACACAGGGAGCATGTTGTATGGGCTATGCCTGTGTGGAGAGGGCTGGTTGTAAGAAGGAAGGGGGCACAGTTCTGCATGCATGAAGGACTGTGAATGCATGTGCCACATGGCAAGGGTAGGGATGTGGGCCACTCACTTTGACGGTGCAGTTGGTAATGAATTCTCTTCTTCCCCTGTACATGTCATGTAGGTCAGCGCCCACCAGAAGAAGGATATTTGGCGTGCCATCGCCAAGGACGTCTGGACCCTGGGTGTCCACCACACACGGAGCACCCACTGCCGTAAAAGATGGGAGGACATTCGCCGCTGGAGCAAGAAGATGGCGGAGGCTCAGCTGGGGATGGCCTCCCATCGTGGGAGGGGTGCCCGTCGAACCATGACCGCCCTGATGTTCCGGATCCTGGCGGTGGCCTACCCTGAGTTGGATGGGCACTTGAGGGCATCACAGCAGACACAAGGGGGTGAGTACACTATCATTCAGCGGACTTTGCACGCAGTGAAGGTGTCTGGGTGGGGGAGGAGGGTTGTGGATTTCCGTAGGCCAGGGCAAGTTCCGTAGGCTAGGCCCCTCTGTAAGGAAGGCCATGTGGCACCCCGCCCCACCTCTGTAGAGTGCCAAGTACAGGTATTCATGCCCCTGTGTCATCTATGTGTGCAGATGTCGTCCATAGCCTTGTAGGCCATTTCCCAGGAATTGCATCTGTAGAGCCCAACAGCGCGACGTAGTGCAGGGGGCTGCTGTGTCTGCATTGTCCGCCAACGGTAGCGGTAAGCCATGCCCTCAACCTGTCTTTCTTCTGTCGTCCCCCCCCTTTTTGTGGTCTCCCTGTTCTTGTGTGCATTAGCATCATCAGGCAGAGGTACAGTGGCACCGGAGCACGAGGGAGCTGCATCCCACGTGGCTCTGGAGGGCCATACTACGGACTCAGAATACACCAGTGGGACGGAGGGCAAGGGGAGCACCACGGCAGTCACAGGATCTGCAACCAGCGGCACGGACTCATCCTCCGATGGGAGCTCCCTTGTGGTGGCAGCAGCATCTGTGCCCCCCACTTCTACAGGTACAGCCGCCACCCCCCTACCAGCACCGCCCTCCCAGCAGCCCCTCAGCCTTTGCCTGTGCCCGCTCACCCAGAAGGGTGGGCATCACCTTCGCCCCAGGCACCTCAGCCCCTGCCCATGTCACCTCTGCTGCCCTCAGTGAGGAGGCCATTGACCTCCTCAGGTCCCTCACTGTTGGGCAGTCTACCATTTTGAATGCCATCCAGGGTGTAGAAAGGGAGTTGCAACACACAAATACATTCCTGGAGGGCATTCATTCTGGTCAGGCTGCCCTTCATCGAACCCTGCAAACTCTGGCCTCAGCACTGATGACAGCCATTGTCCCTGTGTCTAGCCTCCCCCCTCCAACTTCCTCCACCCAGGCCCAATCCCCTGTACCTCTGCCTATCCCAAGCACACCATCAGACCAGCCTGCACACACCTCACCACACAAGGGAAGCTCAGGCAAACATAAGCACCACACATCCCACAGGCACTCATGCAAGCATCACACACATACAGACACACCAACATCCACTTCCTCCACTGTGTCCCCCTCCTCCTCGTCTCCCTCCTCCCTCCCAGTCTTGTCTACACTTACACCTGCATGCACTACCACTACAGCCACTACGTCCCGCACAAGCACACCCACCACCACACCCCGCTTACGTGCACTCACCACCCCCACTACCATTTCCACGTCCCCTGTGTCCTCTCCCAGTGTGTCTGTGATACCCCATCCCAAGATACACAAACGCAGGCACACACCCACCCAACAGCCATCCACCTCACGACAGCCTCCAGTCCATGCACCTGCACCCAAATCCACAAACGTTACACCTCCTACAACCACCACCTCTTCCTCCACTCCCAAACACCCTCCAGCTACCCGTCCCAGTGTCTCCCAAAAACTTTTCCTGTCCACCCTTAACCTATTCCCCCCCCGTCCAACTCATAGGTCCCGTACTATTACCTCAGCCAAAAAATCTCCGGGACCAGTGGTGCCTGTTGTTACAGGTATGTGGAGTGCCCCGGCCACCAGGCCAGCCAGTGTGGCACGGAGCCACAGCACACCCAGTCCCCCCCCTGTGAAGCACCAGAAGTTGGACAGTGCCCGGCGGGAGAGGGGGAAGACTGCTGCCAGCAAAGCCACTCACAGGGGTCCCGGGGGGAGTGTCGACTCAGCTGTGACTCCTCCCAAGGTGGGGAAGGGGCAGAAGAAATCTCCAAAGTCTCGGAGGAGCAGCACAGCGGAGAAGACCACCATCATCCCCGCTGCCCAGGAGGCCTCCGCCAGCCCCATCGTCACTGCCCAGGAGGCCAGCCCCAGAGTCACTGCCCAGGAGGCCACCGCCAGCCCCATCGTCACTGCCCAGGAGGCCACCGCCAGCCTCATCGTCACTGCCCAGGATGTTGAAGTAAGCCTCAGCAAGGCCTACTAGTGCAAGGGGTTCGCCCTTCTCTGCACAAAGTCCTCAGACCATATAGGAAGAAGTTGGCACAGAAACTGAAATAAAAGACAAAGTTTATTAAACCTCATGAGGTGGTACTACAGTTCAAACAGCACCCTTCGGTAATGTTTGAAGTAGCACACTGAACTAAGAGAGCATGCTCCTTTTATACCGACGCAAGGGCTAAAAGAAGGTGGTACAATTATAGAAGCAAGACTTACATACATGTAAGGTCATATGGAAATGCACAGTCGACAGGTAGGAGGGGCTAACAGTTTCAAGGACTAGTTGACACATTACTGTCTGTTACTGATTACTAACAGCTGCAGATCTTACTGGGCATGTGCGAAAGTGGGAGATGCTAAATATAACTTGTCACTAGACAGATTTTCAAGAGTAGTTAACAGAAAGGTAGGACAGAGCACATGGCGAGCACATGGCAGAGAAAATGGCTGCCATGAATCAAAATGGATTCCGCGAAATGTTCACAATAGTTGCTAAATACAAGATGTCTTCTGCTAATGCTTAATCTAATCGCTGCTAAACTACAACAGACGACCCTTTCAGCATTAGCTGAAGACATTCGTCTTTCTGGGATAATCTAAATATTCATCTTGTATATTTATGCTCATCATTTCAGCTATTTCCTCATCTAACATATGCTGTGCTTTTATTTCTGTAATATTTCTTTTGGTAGGCATACAAGCAGTAATACACATGGAGCAGAACATTGGACCACACTGAATACAGATACAGCATGTGAAAAATATTGCAATCATTACACACAGGATAGTCAGTAGTTTCCAGCCCCAAGCGGAAACAAGAGCCCAAAACTATCCAGAAAAAGTCCAAGTACCAGTCTCTGTGTGGATTTCTGCAGCAATTTTATGCAATTTAGATATTGCATCATATACTGAAGGTGAGTGATCTGGAACAAAAACACAGCAACTACTACCGATGATGCGACATGCACCACCTCGATCAGCTAATATCACATCTAGTAGCATCCGATTTTGGAACGCTACAATCCTCGCAATTTGGAGCTCCTCTGTAACATTCCCAAGTGCCAGAGCTGCCTGATTGGTAACAGCTTCCACAACCCTAGTCAATCATCTCACTTTCCTACTGTTTAACGCAGCACCCACAAAGGAGAACAACCCTAAATTAAAATCAACATATTGTTGCAGGCTAGTGTCCGTTTGGTCTACCTCATTTGTACTTATTGTCCTTTTATACCTATTTTTAATGATGTAATTGAACAGTTTAAAATCTCGGTGATATGATGCAGGGGCCAAAAACACAGGGGGTAATAGAAAAGATACATAACACACACCTGACCACCCAAAAGGTAGTTGGTAATATCCATAGTTACCACAAACAAAATATGTATTATGTGAAGCTGTAAAACTACTATTATTTACACCCTCAATAGTTAAAATCAAGGTACAATCGCTTATCTCTACTTGAATTCACCCTATGCTATGTATACATAAATCTGCTTTAGTTTTTGTAACAGAAATCACAAATTGTTCTTTCTTGTCAGAGTCTCTTATATTTGTGAAGACATATGGTATTGAAACATTGTCCGGTTGATACTCTTCCCATTCCCATTTAGTTCCTTTGGCTTGGGGATACTCATCTTTGTCTTGGTAGCATACTTTATTAAGGCGAAAAAGAAGTCCGCCCTCTGTACGTTTTCCAGATGCAAACAAAAGCGTGTACCAAGCTTGACAAGAACTATTGTGTGAAAAAGGAAGAGGAATGAAAGGTGTTCCTCCTTTCTTTTGATGCGCAGGTATCATTCCACATACCCAACAGTTAGTAGTATTTTTAGCATTATGAGTATGATGCAACATCTGAATGAAAGTATTATTGAAGTACGATTGACAGTGCTTCTGCTCCTGATAGGGAAGCGTAAAGTAATAGTGATCCTCTGGTACTGGAGTAGTGGCAACAAAAAACTCACAAGCAGGAGCCTTCTTTTCAACAAACCAGGTGATTATTGCTATAATCACCAAAACAACAACAAACCCCATAGTACTAATGATCAGTTTGTTATTCATTTTAGCAACAGTGATAATCAACCGTTTCCGAAATTAATTAAAAACAATCGTTGGAGCTCTTATGCCTGGGCAGCCGCTGATTTCTTCACCACGCGCCAAGATGGGTGTCACTACTCCAATGCATGGCTGATCCCCCCCCCTTGACACATTGGCTCTCCGTTTCACTAACCCAGGGCGGTAGCTCAACCAGTTTTCTCCAGCACTACGGGGTCTTTCCTCAGTCTCAAATTATATTGCGACACTCCAGAAATCGTATGGTCCGGGAAGACCTCCGCAGATTCGTCAGGTGATATAGCACGGCCTTTCTCCGTAGTCAAAAGCTCTCGATGATCGGTCAGCACAGCAGGTTCCAACAAGGTAGGTAGCACTCTCTTGCAGTGAGTACTATGGACCCAATTCTTTAGGTTCGTCACTCGAACAGCTGTCCTTGTCGCAAGGAGCACCTGTTCTGGGCCTCGCCACCTTGGTTCCAAGCTGCTTGATCTTTCAAAGGACTTAATCATCACCTGGTCACCAGGTCGGAGTTCATGGCCTTCACCTGTAGATCTGTCAGGAAGTGCTTCTCGAACCTGTTGATGAATAGAAATCAAATTGTCGGTTAACTGTGCCAAATAATCATTCATCGGGACACAAGGTACATCATATACAGAATTTGGCTTAGGAACTCCCCAAATGTTCATTGGCCTTCCAAACACCACTTCGTAAGGACTAAGGCTGATTCGAGAGTGTGGCACTGACCTAATAAACAATAATGCCAACGGTAATGCATCCGGCCAAGTTAAGGATGTGGAAGCCTGTATCTTCGCTAACTTCAGCTTCAAAGTAGCACTATACCTTTCCACCTACTCTGCTGATTGTGGGTGGAAAACCGCATGGAACTTTTGTTTGATCCCTAATCCTTTCAGGACATACTTAATAACTTCCGCAACAAAATGAGGTCCATTATCATTCCATAAAAGTCTGTAAACACCAAACCTAGGGAAAAATTATTTCAAAAGCACCTTCGCTGTGGTAATGGCAGTATTATCCTTTGTGGGGTACGCCTCTATCCATTTACTGAAGGCACATACCACCACCAAGACATACTTTAAATTGTTGCAGCGTTCAAGCTGAAAATAATCCATTTGCAGAACTTCAAAAGGTGCAGTTGGTGGAGCAAACCCTCCTGCAGGAGTACGTGTCCCTTTTCCAGGATTGTATTGTTAACAGATCAAACAAGACTGTAGTACTCTCTTAGCTGTACTGGAAATTTCTGGATGCTCCCAAACTTGTGTAAGCAACTTTGTTATTGTTGAAGCTCCAACATGTGCCAGCCCATGTGCCATCTGAACCATAGGTTGTACAAAAGCTATAGGCAATTTCCATTTATCCATCTGCTTATTCCGCCAACAGCCCTCATCATTCAATTCTCCTTCTTCAGACCATTGCTCACGTTCTTTCACAGAAGCAGATTTCTGTATATCTAATACATCTTGTCTAGCATTATGCCAATGTTCAGCTTGTGACTTCACTACATACATAGAAGTAGTACTTTGCTGCATCGCAGTCTCACGTGCTAAGCGGTCCGCAAGAGCATTACCTTGCCCTATCTTGTCGGTCACTTTCTTATGTGCACTACAGTTCACAATAGCTAGTTTCTTTGGATATGTCAATGCAGTGAAGAGGTTATGCACTAATTCTCTGTGCATTATCTGCATCCCGTGGGATGTGAGAAAGCCTCTCTCCTTCCAAAGCAAACCAAAATCATGAGCCACTCCAAATGCATAGCGGCTGTCTGTATAAATGTTCACACATAAGTCAGTACTAAGCTCACATGCTCGTGTCAAAGCTATTAGTTCAGCTGCTTGAGCTGACGTCTGTGGTATACGAGCTGTCTCCACTACCGTGTGTATTGTGGTGATTGCATATGCAGCTGAGGTCGTATCGTCTGGCAACTTCAAACAAGACCCATCAACCCACAATTCCCCGTCTACATCTGGAAGGGGCGTATCTTGTAAATCAATACAACCCTTTGTCTGTTCTTCAGTAAGGAATATACAATCATGTGTTTCTTGTGACTGAGGCTGAGTCACCGGATATGGCAACAAAGTGGCTGGATTTAGTGTTGCACATCTCTTCAGTGTAATGTGAGGAGCCAGCAATGTCAATTCATATCCTGTCATGCGAGCGCTAGTTAAATGTTATGTCTTTGTTTGATTTAAAAGAGCATCAACCGCATGGGGTACTAACACCAACAGCTTATGTGACAAAACTATCCCTTCACTCTGACGTATTGACACAGCTGTTGCGGCAACTGAACGAAAACACCCAGGCAACGCTCGAGCGACAAGGTCAAGTACTGCTGAAAAATATGCACAGGGACGCTGCTTATCGCCATGTGTCTGTACTAAAACTGACAATGCACATCCATCTTTCTCATGTACATAAAGTGCAAAAGGCTTCATGTAATCTGGAGTACCTAACACTGGTGCTGAACAAAGGGCTTGTCGTAGCTGCCGGAAAGCAGTCTCACATTCATCTGTCCATGGGAGGGGCATTGGAGTATCTTTAGTCAAAAGTGCTAGCAAAGGTTTGACAATGTGTGAAAACCCTAATATCCCTTGCCTACAAAAAGAAGTAAGACCAAGGAATGCACAAACATCTTTCTGAGTAGAGGGTACTGGTGTATCTAAAATTGCTTGAATACAATCTGATGTAAGTGCACGGCCCTCCTTAGACAAACGGTGACCTAAATAGGTTACCTTTGGTCTACAATATTGCAATTTCCTTTGTGACACTTTATGTTGGTGTGAAGCAAGAAAAGAAAGTAAGGACAAAGTGCACTTTTCACATTGCTCAGGGGTATCAGCTGCCAACAAAATATCATCGACATATTGTATGAGAGACACACCTTCAGGCAAAACAAAAGAATCAAGTTGTCGTTTTAACACTTGACTATAAATACTTGGACTCTCAGTATAGCCTTGAGGAACTCTGCAAAATCTAAATGATCGTTTATTCAAAGTAAAACCAAACAAATATCGGCTGTCAGGATGAATATGGTTTGAAAAGAAAGCATTCTTCAAGTCTATCACAGAGAACATAGTTGCTGTCGGGGGAACCAAAGTAAGAAGTGTCATGATGTCAGATACCACAGGATATTGTGGCATCACAATCTTATTGACTTCTCGTAAATCAATAATGAATCGGTAAATCCTAGTATCAGTATCCTTTTTCAGAATAGGAAGAATCGGACTATTACAAACATTATACGGAGCTTCCTCAACAACTCCAACTGCAATAAGATCATGCACAATTCGTGTGAGTGCTTCTTCGCCCTCCTGTGAAATTTTGTATTGAGGCAAACGTGGCAATACAGCTCCCTCCTTGACACTAATATGTACCGGTGGAATAATCATTTGTCCCACATCAGTATCTGAAGTAGCCCACAAAGTACTAGGGAGTGAAGCCAATGCAATATCCTCTTTAGCAAGACAAACTCTTTCCATCACAGGATAATTATCATTTAAAATAACACGCACCCCTTCAGGAGAGCATCGTATTGTAGCCCTAAAATAGTTGAGCATATCAAGACCCACAATATTGTCTGGTGTATTTGGAGAAAGCAAAAATGGACATGGAGCAGTAAATTTATCAACAAGGAATGCAAGTGGTTGTGACAATGGGCTAGGGGAAGGTGTTCCATCGAAACCTATTGATGTAATGGTTAAGCCAGACAGGGGAGCCCTTGGAATCAATTGTTTAGACAAGGAGCTTTGAGTAGCTCCTGTATCAACCAGAAACTGATCAGTGGAACCCAAAACATGCGCTGTAACATAGGGACCCCTCTGATCTACTGGAACTTCAACTGATTCCTTACCCCATCCTAGGCAATCCTATGCATAAGCAGAATCGTGGAAATCAGGCTGCACATAATTAGACATCTGGTATTGGTTGCGATTTCTCATTTGTCCCCGACCACGTGAACACTGCTGAATACGTAGTGCTGGATAATTGGCAGCCCAATGCCCAAATTTCTTACAATACGCACACTGATCAACAGACAAATTCGAACGAGTGTAAGAAGAACCATAAGATCCACCTCCACCTCTATCACTACCTCTAAAAGGTGGACCATAAGCTTGAGCCAACATAACCTTCGTCTTTAATTGTTTAATCTTTTTATCCTCGCTACCTTTTGCTTCTAATTCTTGATGTTCATAATACTGAGCCATAGTCAAAAGAGAAACCGGAGTAGAGGTAGTCTATGAACTTTCACTAGCATTTAGACAACTAGCTATTCCTGGTAACAGATTTGTGACATATTTATCGACAAACAAATGTCTGCCCGTATCATCTGACAATAACTGGCCACTAAAATCATGAAATGCTTCTTCAAAGCGTGTAAAGAAATCAGAGACCGATTCATCTGCCTTTTGCTTACAAGACGCTAAAACAGTCCAATCTATCTTTTTAGGGGGAATAATCATTTTTAACTTAACTAATATGGCTGCGGGAAGATCTAGAATCAACTGATATGGCTTTTTCGCAGGTTCCCTATCCCCGTCCATCTGTTCTAATTCTTTCCATGACGCCCCAAAAACCACACGATCATCAATTTTACAAACAGTTCTCCACATATCTGGCAGTAATATCAATCCGAAAAATAAATCAATGTCAGCCAAAGTCATAGTACAAGAACTAATTGCTCCCTCAACTTCCTCATAAAAGGCGGCTGGATTTTTCCGCGGGTCAGGTAATGCTGTTTTAAGTGACATTACATCTGCCCTATTCCAAGGAGTATACACCCAATTATAAATAAAATAACCCTTAGCATCAACAGAAGTTTTATCATCACTTGTACCCAATCCTTTAGGAGGAACATACAAAGGCGCAGCCTCCCACATTGGTTTTGTGTGAACTATCATAGTCATATCTGTTCCGAAGATGGGAGCTTGCACCCCGCCGGTCTGAGATCTCCGAGCAACTACGTCCCCGGCCCTTTTCTCCTCTTGCAAACGGATTTCCACAACACATAATTTCATCAAACGCCTGATTGCATGAGCCACCTGGGAGAAAACAAAAAGACCATCACGCATTTGCTTATGATCAGCTGCTACATCATCGGGCTCTAACTCATCAGAATATTTCTGATATAGTTCAATAATTTCTGTGCCAAATGCCTCAGTAAAATAAAGCTGCTCCTTTTCCGTCCACCCTTTCATGTTGTCTAAAAGTTCAGAAGCAGAGACAACGCTACAAATGATTTTACGAGCAATAGATCTAAGCTCAGACGCACGGTCAGCAGGCAACATAGAGCGACTGTCTCGTATCTTCTGTTGCTCCGAACCGGAGACCTTAGCTAACTCATGAGGGGCAGAAGGAACGACATATGGAGGTGGAGGGCGATCTAGTAACAAAAAATCATTGTGTGGTTTATTAAGGATAGGATAGAGAGGTTGCCTAACGTGTATTGGCCAGTTACCTGTAATTTACCTTCTTTCTCTTCTAGCTCCTTTAAGTCATTTATTTCTTTCTTTCTCATTTCCAATGCTTTCACATATACATTCTTCCGCTGCTCTTTCTAAAGCAAGGCTTGCTCGCGCTTCACTCGTCCATGCACTTCTTTCTCCCACATTTGTACACAGTCAAACATATCTTGCCTAGACGTTCGCTTACACATACATTGTTCCACATACTCAATCTTTCGCAAATCAAATGACACATGCATAGGCCAACGTAACTCAGGATCCGCATGAGTGTATTTATTCCATAATGTGTTGTACATCATAGAAGAAAGACCATGTTTAACATACATATCTCTATTGGGCGTCCCCTCTGGGGGTGCTGGTTGCAATTCTTCCAGTCTCAAATTGGTACCATTACAAAAGCAACACATCCTACGAAGTGCGCTAAAAACAGGCATGCCAAAAATAGTGCAGAATATGCAATATTATAATCAAAGTAGCACTTAAGGTACCGTTCAAATCAAAATTAAATTGGAGAAAATTCTCCTCATTACCTGCCTATATAAATTGCAATTTATACATCAATTCAAAGGACACAAATTGACTAGTCACCCAAAACACGAGAGCCACAGTAAGTAGTGCTAAACTTCATTACCAAACAAAGGCATCAAAACCCACAGTAAAACGGCTCTTACCAATCACAGGGTGTCCAGGTTCCAACTGCCAAGTTCTAAAATCGACCAAATGGTCACTGCATGACGAATGAACAAAAAGGATCTCAGTCGAGGACCGGTGCCACCTGGATGGTCAAATCAGAAAAAAGGGAAAAACGCTGTGGTTGCCAAGACTCGGGTCTCTTCAGGCATTGATCGTCCGCAGCGAGATCCCAATCCTTCGTCGCGACCAATCCGTTGGGCGTCCGAGTCGCCGATGAGTCCCTGTTTGAACGCCAATTTGTTGAAGTAAGCCTCAGCAAGGCCTACTAGTGCAAGGGGTTCACCCTTCTCTGCACAAAGTCCTCAGACCATATAGGAAGAAGTTGGCACAGAAACTGAAATAAAAGACAAAGTTTATTAAACCTCATGAGGTGGTACTACAGTTCAAACAGCACCATTCGGTAATGTTTGAAGTAGCACACTGAACTAAGAGAGCATGCTCCTTTTATACACACGTAGGGGCTAAAAGAAGGTGGTACAATTATAGAAGCAAGACTTACATACATATAAGGTCATATGGAAATGCACAGTCGACAGGTAGGAGGGGCTAACAGTTTCAAGGACTAGTTGACACATTACTGTCCGTTACTGATTACTAACAGCTGCAGATCTTACTGGCCATGTGCAAAAGTGGGAGATGCTAAATATAACTTGTCACTAGACAGATTTTCAAGAGTAGTTAACAGAAAGGTAGGACAGAGCACATGGCGAGCACATGGCAGAGAAAATGGCTGCCATGAATACAAAATGGATTTCGCGAAATGTTCACAATAGTTGCTAAATACAAGATGTCTTCTGCTAATGCTTAATCTAATCGCTGGTAAACTACAACAAGGAGGCCAGCCCCAGAGTCACTGCCCAGGAGGCCACCTCCAGCCCCATCGTCACTGCCCAGGAGGCCAACGCCAGCCCCAGAGTCACTGCCCAGGAGGCCACCTCCAGCCCCATCGTCACTGCCCAGGAGGCCACCGCCAGCCTCATCGTCACTGCCCAGGAGGCCACCGCCAGCCCCAGAGTCACTGCCCAGGAGGCCACCGCCAGAGTCACTGCCCAGGAGGCCACCGCCAGCCTCATCGTCACTGCCCAGGAGGCCACCGCCAGCCCCATCGTCACTGCCTAGGAGGCCACTGCCAGCCACAGCCCAGCTGACCCATGAAGGACCGCCAGCCACAGCCCTGCTGGGCAATGAAGGACCGCCTTGGCAAGGACCGCTGAACAGGGCAAAGACCGCAATGGAAAGCACCGCTGAACAGGTCTGACACTGGCAACTCAAGCACAGCTGAACAGGCCAAGGACCACTGAACAGGGCAAAGACCGCCATGGAAAGCACCGCTAGCCCATTTGCGGCAGGGCCAGTGACGCAACTGGGACCGTCACGGGGTGTGTGCTGCACTCTGGGCACCAGTCCCCCTCCAGAACCAGTGGAGAACAGCATCCACTCCGTCTGCACTCTGGGCACCAGTCCCCCACCAGAACCAGTGGAGAACAGCATCCACTCCGTCTGTCCTGCACAGGATGAAGCACTCTGGGCACCAGTCCCCCTCCAGAATCAGTGGAGAACAGCATCCACTTGAGAGACTGTGGCTTTGCACTCCCCAGGATGGTACAGTGGGCAACCCACCCACTGTAAAGACTTGTGAGACTGTGTCTTTGCACTCCCCAGGATTGAACAGTGGGCAACCCACCCACTGTAGAGACTTGAGAGACTGTGGCTTTGCACTCCCCAGGATGGTACAGTGGGCAACCCACCCACTGTAGAGACTTGAGAGACTATGGCTTTGCACTCCCCAGGATGGTACAGTGGGCAACCCACCCACTGTATAGACTTGAGAGACTTTGCACTCCCCAGGATACATCAATGGGCATGGAGCCCCCTCGTGGATCTGGCGTGGTGCACTCATCCGGCTGAGGTGCCCCCCCTTCCCTTCCCCCTGAGGTGCCTGTTGTATTTCGATCTGTTGCCTCTGCAGTGTTCTCTCCGTTTGGATCGGGTATCTTGTGTGGGCCTCGCCCATGCATTTTGGACCCAGTGGTCCATGGACTATGAATGGTGCAATACCTGCACTACTAATTGTGGTGTATATTTTGTTTATTGTGTATATATATATATATATGTATATATTTGCTTACTGTATTTTGATATATTACAATGGTTCCACTCATTTCCTTTTGTCTTTGCATTCTTCCGGGGGGGGGGTTGGGGGGTGTTACTGTAATGTATAGATATGCATTGGTGTGTGTGTTGTAGTGGGTAAGGGTCGGGTGGGGGTTGGGGTGTTGAGTGTGTGTGTGTCCCTGTGTTTTTGCCTCCCCCTCCCCTATGTCGTAGGTGCAGTACTCACCGTGGTCTTCGCCGCCGGCATTGATGATCCTCGTAGAGGAGCAGGAAGACTAGCGCTGGCAGAATATGGATTTCTGGCTCCATGGTGCCCTCCTTCCTCGTGGAGTGTGTAGAGGTGAGCGTTTTCCCTTTGTAATGGCAGCTTCCGCCGTGTTTTTATCTGCGGTGAATCCGCCCCGGAAAAGGTGGCAGATTGGTAGGTTGTGATACTGTGGGCGGTGCATTGTCTTCCGCCTGTCTGTTGGCAGTGACCGCTGCGCTGTTTGTTTATACCGCCATGGCGGTGGGAGTGTTAAAGTGGCTGTCTTTGTTGGCGGTTTCCGCCACTGTCATAATTCCAATTTTTTTACCGCCGGCCTGTTGCCGGTCTTACCGCCGCTTTAACACCATCCCCCAGGGTTGTAATGACCACCTAAGTCTCATAAGAAGAAGGAATCCCAAACATGGTTAGATTGTGTTGAATCTTTCTGCTGGTCACTGGATGGTTGGGTGAAGGGCAGTAAAGTAACAATTTATGAGGGGCTTTACAACTAAATTGCTTGGGAGCACTTGTACAGTCTTTGTTTTCCAGAGCTGCGCCAGCACCTGATTGACAGGAAGCTGACTGACCCCAGGAAGCTTGCACAGTAAGTGGACCATTAGGAGAGCATCAGGGCCCAAAAGAGGTATGGGGAGATCACACCAAAGGTGGGCAGGGTCGCTCTCAGAAGAAATGGGGGGGGAGGGTAAAAAGGGGAGTTCTCTAAAGGGCTCTAACCTAGTTCCCAGGGTAAGGAATCCCAGGCCCAGTGGAAAAGAAGCCATGGTTTTCTAAAGGGAAACCTGCAGAGGGGGGTCCCCGCAAATGTTATGCATGTGACCGGGTAGGTCATGTGAGGGGGGTATCCCAAATGTTCCAAGTGGCACCAGCACCCACTGGTGCTCAGTCACAGGGTTTGGACAGTGTAGCGCTTGGGAAGGAGTTGGTTCCAGGTGGGTGGGAGCCAACTGAGATGACCCTTGTCTCATTAGAATACAGTGAGGTGGTCCAGAGAACCCTTGTGCCTGAGAACACTAAGAAGTAGAGGCAGTGGGTGACCATCAATGGACAGAGGGTGGAGGCTCTGAGAGACACAGGAGCCAGTGTGACTACTGTGAGAAGTCACCTGGTGTTTGAAGAGCAGATAGATCCCCCTTTATTTCACCAAATAGTTGTGGTAGACACCTCAGAGCACCTGTGCAGAGTGGCAAAGGCTCCGTTTGAATGGGGGGGGTCTCAGGTGCCTTGAGAGTAGCTTGAGTCCAACCATGCCTGTAGATTGTCTGCTTGGCAATGACTCTGAGGTTGTTCCTTGGAAGGAGGTGGAACACAGGTCTCACTTGGGGATGTTGGGTCTGCCTGGGTGGGTGTGTGTGTCCATCTGGTCAATGGCAGCCCGTCAGGGTGATCAGGAGACCCTGGAGCCTGAAAGAGTGGTCCAGGTGTCTGCCAGAAGGAGGAAGGGCAAGGAGCATGGGAAAACCGCTCCAGAAGTTCCCACTGTCCGGGAGGAGGCTGAACCTGAGGGGGATGCCCCGAAGCCTACAGGGAAACAGATGGCTAAACTGAGGGAGGTCCCTGAGCTGACGCAGTGGCAGCAGTAAGGGGGACCCATCAGGGAAGCATTCTTTGAGGCACAGAAAAAATGCACCACTCTGGAGGGTTTGGAGCATCAGGCTGCAGATCACGCGTCTGGCAATGAGTCCGGATCACACTTGATCTACTGGGAAGACAGCCTCAGATATAGGCCCTGATTATGACCTTGGCGGACGGCGGAGGCCGTCCGCCAAGGTACCGCCGCCAAATGACCGCACTGCGGTCAGAAGACCGCGGCGGCCATTCAGACATTTCCTCTGGGACGGCGGGCGCTCTCCAAAAGAGCGCCCGCCGGCCCAGAGGAAATGCCCCTGCAACGAGGACGCCGGCTCAGAATTGAGCCGGCGTAGTTGCAGGGGTGCGGCGGGTGCAGTTGCACCCGTCGCGTATTTCAGTGTCTGCTTTGCAGACACTGAAATACTTTGCGGGGCCCTCTTACGGGGGCCCCTGCAGTGCCCATGCCATGGGCATGGGCACTGCAGGGGCCCCCAGGGGCCCCGCGGCACCCCCTACCGCCATCCTGTTCCTGGCAGGAGACCCGCCAAGAACAGGATGGCGGTAGGGGGTGTCAGAATCCCCATGGCTGCGGAGCGCGCTCCGCAGCCATGGAGGATTCTGTAGGGCAGTGGTAAACCGGCGGGAGACCGCCGGTTTACCCTTTCTGACCGCGGCTGAACCGCCGCGGTCAGAATGCCCTCGGGAGCACCGCCAGCCTGTTGGCGGTGCTCCCGTGGTCGGTGACCCTGGCGGTCACCGGCCGCCAGGGTCAGAATGACCCCCATAGTGAGCCTACGATTGCTGAGCCTGGGTCAGCCCTGGTTCTGGTGATACCCAATGCTTCAGAGCCTTCCTACTGGGTCTGGCTCATGATGTGCCTTTAGCTGGACATTTGGGTCAGGACAAGACCTTTGAACAGCTTGTCACCCACTTTTACTGGTCCCAAATGCGCAGGCACTCCAAAGCACACTGTAGGTCTTGCCCAACTTGTCAGGCAAGTGGCAATAGTGGGGGGAAATGTAAGGCTCCCCTCCAACCTTTTCCTGTGGTCAGCACCTCCTTTGAAAGGGTTGGTATTGACATTGTGTGGCCTCTGGATCCCAAGACAGCCATGGGCAACAGGTTTATCCTGGTCTTGGTGGGCAATGCCACCCAGTACCCAGAAGCCATTTCTTTAAGATCAATCACTGCCCCTGTGGTAGAACGTGCATTGATGGGGGTTTTTACCCGCTTGGGGTTCCCCAAGGACATAGTATCTGATAAGGGTGCCAAATTCATATCTATCTATATAAAGTCTCTGTGGAACGAGTGTGGGGTAACCTACAAGTTTACCACTTCTTACCATTCCCAAAGAAACAGTCTTTGTTGAGAGATTCAACCTCATCTTGAACGGCATAATTATGGGCCTGTCAGAGCCCTTGAGGCGTTAGTGGGACATCCTCTTGCCATGCCTTCTGTTCGCCTACAGGGAGGTGCCACAAAAGGGCCTTGGATTTAGTACTTTTGAATTGTTGCATGGCCACCCTGTCAGGGGACCTTTGAGTCTGGTTAGGGAAGGCTTGGAGAAAGCCTCCAGTAAGCCCCCCAGGATGTATTCAGCTACATGCTGGCTTTTATAAACCAGACGGCATGCTTCAGGACTCACTCAGGAGAACCTTGAAGCAAGCCAGGAACATATGAAACGCTGGTATGACCAGAATGCCACTCTGTTTGAGTTTCAGCCTGGCCAGAAAGTGTGGGTGATGGCCACAGTGTAGCCTCGGGCTCTCCAGGACAAGTGGACTGGTACTTTTAAGATAGTGGAGCGCAAGAATGATGTCACCTATCTGACCAACTTGCAGACTCCCAGGAATCCTTTGAGGGTCCTACATGTGAACTGCATAAAACCTCACTTTGAGAGGACAGAGGTGGCAATGCTCCTAGCAACAGATGATGGGGTGGAGGAAGAGAGTGAGCCTCTTCCTGACCTCCTGTCTGCTAAGGAGAATGATGGGTCTGTGGAGGGTGTTAACCTCTCCTTCTCACTGACCCCAGAGCAACAGAGGGACTGTCGCCAGGTGTTGGGACAGTTTGCCTCCTTGTTCTCCTTGATCCCAGGGGTCACTCATATGTGTATACATGATGTGAACACTGGGGACAGTCCACCTGATAAACATAAAGTTTACAGAGTTACTGACAAGGTTAGAGCCAACATTAATGATGAGGTATCCAAATTGTTAGCTCTTGGGGTTATTGAGTTCTCCAGTAGTCCTTGGGCCAGTCTTGTGGTCTTGGTCTCAAATGCTGCTTCTACCAGTGCCACTCCAGAACTCAGGTTCTGTGTGGATTACCGGGCACTCAATGCAGTCACTAAGACTGACGCACACCCCATCCCCTGAGTTGGTGAGCTCATTGATCGGTTAGGGGCTGCTAAATATCTTAGGGGCATATGTATACTCTGTTTGCGCCAAATGTGCGTCAAAAAATTTGACGCACAATCGGCTCAAACCGTGCACCATATTTAAACTTTGACGACCAAGCCAGCGAATGCCAAAATTCCGCCGTGTGTGTCATTTTCTGGATGCAGGAAACCGCCTTGCGTTAATGACATGCAAGGTAGGCGTTCCTGTCCAAAAAATTACTTAAACACCCATGCGCCTTATTTATGCTACTGCGCAAAAATCCCGCACGGCCGGGAGGCGGAGTCGGAAAATGACGCGCAGCCCGATTTGCATAAAAAAATAACGCCTGGGTCAGGCCAGGCGTTAAAATGGGGCAAACACACCTGTACTTAATGAAAACACACAGAAGCAACAGCAGAGCTCCAAAAGGAAGACATGGAGGTGCTTTTCATCCAGCATGCACGCAGACGCAGAGCACGGAACCAACAACGGCAGCTTCCACAACACCAGCAGGGACCCCAAAGGCAACGCAGAAGGCAGGAGAGGATATTCAGCACAAGAACAACCCTTCTGGGACTCCGCCAACAAGACATCATTCAGAGGTACAGGCTCAACTGGCAAGCCATTCAGCAGCTGCTGCGCAACATTGAGCCACAGTTGGCAGCCAGCTTGCAGACACCCCGCACCATTCCACCAGAAACCAAGCTGCTAGCTGTACTCCACATTTTGGCAAGTGGCTCCTTTCAAACCACTGGTGCCCTGGTTGCCGGGATCTCACAGCCATCATTCTCCACCTTCCTTCCCAAGGTACTGGATGCTATTATCTCCCTCACACCCCGCCACATCAGCTTCCCCAACACACAGCAGAAGCAGCAGGAGACAAAACAGGGGTTTTACCAAACTAATGGCTTCCTGCACATGCTTGGTACCATTGACTGCACACATGTACACCTTGTGCCACCTGCTGCAACCGAACATCTATACCGCAACAGGAAGCACACACACTCCATCAATGTGCAGGCCATTGTCGATCACAGGGATTGATCACCAACATTGTGGCAAAGTATCCTGGGAGTGTACATGATTCATTCATCTTCCGTCACTGCACCATCAATCAACACTTCCAGGATGGACGATATGGAAATGGCCTACTTGTTGGTAAGTACAGAAACCCAGTTATATACACACAGCACATCAACCCTCTAGGACACACAACACATACACCACAACATCGACACGTAGCCAGGAAGACAATGAGGTTGTGACACCGCTAGGCATGTTTGATATCCTCACCCAATGGGATACACACCTATGGACAAATGACAGTACGAAATAACAACAGATGCCACTCCACAGACACAAGGGGACAATTTAAAACAACAGAATGACAATGACATGGCCTCAACTGGCAGTACAATTTGGAAGATTAATCTTTCAATATCACATCAATAACACTCAATCAAACACCCTTCCAACCAATACGTACTGTGTAAGGGGTGTGTAATGTGTTTCGCTGCAGGTCAAACACCATGACACACATAGCATGATGATGACTACAATGAAGGTGACATGAAATCATTGAGGCTGTACCAATATCTCCCATCACTCCTGCTCTCACATTGCCCACTACCAATAAGCAAGTGGACTGTGCAAAGAACACATATTGATGGGACAATATTGAAAGTGCACATTCCTACACATACGCATTGCGACAAATTCAGACACACACAACAGATGTACAGGCATACGGACCTTCTGACACTCAAAATGACAACCTCACAACCAAGTTAGCCATCTGAACTAGAACATGTTCAGTAGTATAGGTACACGTTACAACCTGAGTCGATTTGGCAAGGGCAGAGAAATAGGTCTGCAGTGAACTTGTCACACATGTGAAGTTAGTGCATAGTCAATTGTCAACACGTCAGTACTGACAACGTACGGAGATGTGTTGTACATTGTCCCCTAGCCAAATCTAAGGGTCTCACTGATGTTTAAATAATTCTATTGCATATGTGAAATTGGATGGGATGTCCAGGGTAAATAGATGCAACCCTGTTACCACCACTGTGGAATTGAATCTGTGTATGGAAGTATCATCTCACCCCCAGTTGAGACACAGGGACACCTCTTTCACATGACACAATGCAAGGAAGTACACACTGTACTGCAACTCTACAAAAATACTGCTGACATCCGGTCAATCAGCCAAACACCCGTTCAGATAAGGAAACAACCCAATGCTGATGGTACATCCTAGAAGCCTAGGATTCCACACAATAACACAAGCACCAATGAGTCACAGACAACACAAGAGAACAACTGCCATGCAAAGTGATAATTATGGTGCAAGCTACATCAATATGTTCTCACTCATTTTCTCTTTCAGCTGATCAGGGGTATGGGATCCAGCCATGGATCATGACCCCATCTGTAAACCCAAGCACTGCAGCAGAGCGTGCCTATAATGAGGCACATAGGAGAAAACACACCATGGTCGAGAGGACCTTTGGCATCCTGAAGTCAAGATTCAGGTGCCTCGACATCACCGGAGGCAGCCTCCTATGCTCACCAGAAATGGTGTGCAAAATAATTTTGACCTGTGCCATCCTGCACAACATATGTGTAAGAAGGAACATTCCACTATATGAACCCGACCCACAAATGCCTGAAGAGGAGGAAGAGGAGGATGCTGTCCATCAACATGAGGGGGACCATCCAAACACAGCTGCAGGATTACGTCGGAGACAACATAATGTCCAAAATTTCTTTTAACTCTACTCATCCATCACCACTGTCTTACCATATGTCTATAAACACCTATACTAATCACTATATCATGGTCTGGATAATCATTTTTGCATAACATTATCCCTAGCTATCAGAATTAGAGTGTAGCCTCATGGAGCATTGCAGAAATACAGATTAGGACACAGAAAAATCCACATCAAATTTGATGCGTATGAATGTACAGCCAAATTCACACACACTGTAAATGACATATATCCTGTACATTTCACATTTGAAAGGCAATAGCAGAGGACCACAGCTATTTCACACATACATGTTGGCAACATGGTTCATCGCAGCATATGGCACACAACTAAGACACCATCAGTCAATAAGGAAAAAAATGCCTCATACACGAGGCAGTGGATGTGCTATTGCATTGGTGACAAGAAGGTATGACCAGACCCTTGACAGAAGTAAGTGTTACATCACCTATCTTTGCAAGGACTATGTGTGACAGGATTTCCATATAAGCAGCAAATGGATAGCACAAGTGCCCCAGGCATGGCTAGCATTGCTCACAAGACATTCCCTGCACATGGCAGCACATGCCCTAAGTCCTGCCACACCCATGTTCCCTGTCTCACACCACCCTTCTTCAGAGGTCCCTGGAATGGGAACATGTGTACCCAGATAATCCCTCCTCTACACACACCCAGACTCACAATGTGAATTCAGTGTGCTTCCCTCTTTAGTATGGTATGCCATAGTCATTGTACTTCTGTCTGCATGGACGTCTGGTTAAATAATGCACGTCCTTGTAGTCTGTAGGACCTGTAATCACCTGTACATTGCTTCCCATGTGAAAGGTACTGTTGGCCCTTTGAACTTGATTCTCACCTACAGGACTTGTGAGAGACCTAAGCTGCACACACCTGTGAGCACCTCCCTGGAGACCAGCCATTTGAACATGCACTGCCCTTGCAGCTGCCTGTAACAGCATAGAAGCTGCCATTTTATCTATAACACTGTTATGCGTTGCAGTATAAATCAGCTGTGTAACACAGCCCTTGGGTTATTGTGTTACGTTCCAACACACAGGAGAAACACAGTTTTCATTTTCCACAGTGTTGTTCCACCTTTGACCAGTCTCAGTCTGACCACTGTGTATTTGCCTTGTTACATTTTTGGATCCTGATTGACCCTGCATCCTATTAGCCTGACTGGTTCCTGTCTTTGCATTACCATAAAGGTTCCCTGTGGCTACATTTGTATCATAGTTGCTTTCCCAGCCCTCACTTTCCTCCTGGGGTATTGTGTCAGGTGGGTCTACAATGCATACTCAAATACATTGTATAGCACAATCAGTTTACTTATCGTACCATGGGGTGGAACTTGTCTCCAAATAGGCGAATCATGGCCTATCCTTTGTCTGGGTTTCATGTATGCATGAGTGACAAATAGTGACAGTGTACCATGGCTGTATGCATGGATTGGGTATGGTGCCTCCAGCACAACAAACAGCGTCAGATAATGTGCATTAAATGTCAACACATGTTAGGACCCTGACAGTCCACACGCTGATTCACATTGCCCCCCACATATTGATGGGGCTTGTGTGGTGAATTGCTGTGAGATTAATCAGCACAGAGGCACTGATGTTCCCGGATGCAGTGGGAATTTTAGAGGCCAACCTGTGTACAAATGTTTTGAGGACACCTGCCCGTTTAAGGATCCTGATACATTAACTTTGTCAGCACACCAAAGTTGCCCTGTTGTCAGTCTCATAACACATCTGCAGTGCCATAGCTGGACTATCCCCATGTGTGTTCTCAATTCCTCATTGGCTTTCCTTCAATTGATCTGTGAAGGATACTTTGTAGTTGCAGGAAATGGCTCCACAGACTCATGACTAGACCTGCAAGTAACTGTGATAACATGGACCCCAATAATGATAGAGGCTAAACATTGGCGCACACACTTGAACCGGACACCTTTGCGCATTTTACCACTGGAAATGTGTGAACACGTGCTGCTTGGTCTGTTGTTCCTCCACTGCCACAGGAGAGACATGGCTCATTTATGTGACTCCAACTGTGGCGTGACATGACATTTGTGTATTATATTTGGGACTCGGTGTCACAAACACGGTACCCACATAGCATTATCCCATGCCTGACTCATGGTGAGTAAACAAACAAGTGCCTAGGAAGTAGTATCCAACATTCCAGGACATGTGATGGCTTAGTTTTGGAACATTGCCACGATCAACTGTCTGCTATCTATCCTGTGCATGCTTTGTCACTGGTGGTGCTTATGTCCCAAAAACCTAGGAAGTGCACACAGCAGTTGTTGCTACATGTCTGACTAACAAATGTCCTCTCTCATTTCCAAACTGAATAGCATCTGAGGGTTGGACACATTGACTCCACATGCATACAAGCAGATTAGCAAAAATGCGTCTTGTCATGTTCACACAGTGGGACAACAACAATAGTAGTAGCCAAATCACACACATTGACCCATAGGCATTGGGTTACTGTATTGAGTTGCATTGCCTTGCAATTCTCTCTTGACGCAAAACATGCCCAAACTGGGTAATACCTAATTATATTCCACACGTTTGGCCATGAGGATCATGGTCTGCAGTAGTATGATCAGTCACATGTGCCCATACACCGGAATGCACAATGTTGGTGCAATCAGCTTATCTCTGTATTGTCACAACTGTTATGTACTATTACAAATGAGAAATTACCCAAACCCAGTTAAAGACAGAAATGTTGATGCATACGCGTCAAAAAAGACACACATGCATCACAAAATGACGCATATGCATCGACATATGACACACATTGCCATGAAACATCCATTGGCCCTGAGTGGTAATACCCACACTGTACCCCATGAAAATGGTTAAGTATGAAACATATTTCCAAATATGGATGCAGGGTTATTTCTAAGCATGTGCGTAAAAAAAAAAATGATGCACAGACTGTATGCGTCATAATATTTTGACGCATAACAATAAAAACGTACCGCATTTGAGGCAAGAAGTGATGTAATAGAATATCCTGTTTCCAGAATTGGTACAGTGGGTGTACTTTCACTTTCACTTTGCAGTCTGTGATATTTCCTGACTGTGTGGCTGTGTTTTGACTTGTCTCTCTGTGCATTTTTTGAATTTGTCTCCAGTGTGGTCTTTAAATTGTCTTTTTGTGTTTCATAACTGTCTGTGGTATCCTGTGTTATTGTTTTTTTGGTCATTTCTGGTGTCAACATTTGTCTTTGTAGTGTTGGGAGTCTGTTGTGGGTAGTGTTAGTTTGGGGATAGTTGGGCTGTGTTCTGTTAGTTATTTTGCATTTCCCTGTCCTACTTTCCATCTATTCTCCTATGTACCCATTTATTCCTTTTTTTTGGTGCAAGCATGTTGGGTAGGCCTCGTCTTGGCAGGATGGGAGAGGAGGAGCTGGGTGGCGTTATTTGGCTGGTGTGCCACTTCCTGCCGGTAATGATTAAAGCAGGTGGTCGTGTGATACAGGGCTATCACACAGAGGCAAGGAGGCTCCGGTGGGCAAAGGTGTTGTACCATCTGCAGCGAATCTACAACACACCACACAATGACCACCAGCTGAAACACCGTTGGGCTGACCTGGTGGCCCGGGAGCAAGACCTGCTGGACCACCTGGGGATTGTGATTGGTGGCCCTGTTGGTTTTGTGTCAAAAAGCAGCACAAATGTGGCGCAAAAAATTTATAAATATGGGCCACAGTTGCCTGTGAGATGTACAATAATTCCTACACATTACCGTCATTTGTTGACGCAACAGCTAGACTAACTTTCAAAACACAACAGGAGCCTGTAAATTAGTGCTGCCTTCACGTCAATTGATGATGCTAATGTGGCTCTAACATATGTTTCATGCACAGTCTGTGAGTGTATCAGGAAACACATGTTTTAAATCCAGATTTTTACAGGAAATATAGTGTTCCTCAATGTTTTGTGATACATGTCTGAACTGGATTCTGACACATACGTAACAAGTTATAGCGGAATTCAGGTAACATCATAGACTGATATTTGGAGTTTGTAGTGCCACATTTAAATTAGGGATGGATGCCAAAAGGTATGCACACTGGTTCATATCTCTATGGTTGGTGCAACTTACCACAGCTGTGGCACATCAAATGAAGAAAATGATACAAATTGAGGGCTAACAACTGTCCCTGGCCCTCTGTACATTATACCTGTGTGTCTTAAATAGGTCTTAGTCACAATGGCTGGGTGATTGGTATTGCAGTCCTCCCCGAAAGTGGCTTGGCATGTCTCTCATGGATACACAGGATGAGAGGAATACACTCTATGAATTAGTCTGCTAACTAATGAAGGAGCATGTTTGCCACCACATGATAGTTAGGGCCACTGCATGTGTGCAGATATGTGTGTATCACTCACTGGAGTCCCCGGGTCTGTACATGTTTGCAGTGGTATGTAGGATGCAGTATCATCATGTCTGAGAGGCTTGACTTTCTGAGTCAATATTACACATAGTATTTGTATTTGGAAGTGTTGTACAGTGCACAGACATTGAGCACATTTCTACCTTCCATGCCTTACAGGTGGACCTGCACCCTACACTATCGGAGAGGTGGCTCGAATTGAGGACCCAGACATCTCCAGTAAGTGTTGATATTTCTGTTCTGTGTTGTGTTTGCTGCTGATGTGTGATTGACTCCTGTGTGTTGGACACATAGCAAGGTGTGATGCACTGGTCAATGATCGGATATGTTCCTTGAGTGGAGTATCATTTTTTCCCCATCTTTGAGTTGGCCAATCATTAACGTATTGTCATAATTTGGGATTGTAGGTTAGTCCTGTAGGCACAGCAATGTGAATAGGGATGAGTTATGTGGATAAAACTTAAATTCAGAAAATGTAGCAGAGGACTATATCAGTGATTTAGTCAGCAAGTCAGACCCTGATTCTCCCAGAATAGGGATGCCAAAGTCTTACCCACAGACCTGGGCTTCCCTATTCATTAGTGAACATGTTTGACTGTATGTTTAACTTCCTAGCAGCATGTAGCTCCACATGTTGTGCTACGAGTATGAGGCACTTGAGTACAATGGCCTAGGTGTGCATGCAGCTCATGGCCAAATGTGTGCTTGGATCTATCTGATTGTTGTAAGTCATGGGTTACTGGTAGGAAATGATGTTGACAATGGTCTGCATTTCCAAACATAATTGTGGATGGGATTGTCCAAGGTTTGGGTGTATCCTAGTTGGACTTTCTCCTTACCTGTGGTGTGCTGGCCAAACCCATGTACAGCTGTCCAAAGCTTCCTGGGTGTCCTTGTTGTTTGAAAGTATTTGTTGCTTGTCCACCCCCTCTCAGGCACAAGCGTAGGGTTGTGAATAGCGTACCTAGGACTGATGATCCAAGTTTAGTACACAGACATGTAAATCTGTAAGTCACTCGTCCAAACATAGGATACCCACTCATGATTAGCAACTGCATTCTATCCTGGCAATTCCATTTACAACTCGCAGATCTTGTGGCCCTAGATTGTCATCAAGAACATAGGGGGTCATTCTGACCTCGGCGGTAAAAGGCCCTTACTGCCGGTCAGAAGTCCGCCATTCTACCGCCGCGGCCGCGGTAAACCGCAACGGTCATTCTGACGACCAACTGTGAAACCGCCAAAAATCCGACATCCAAGGAAGGCCACCTCATCAGCGGGCCGCGGAAAACTGGAGATGACCAAACCTCCACCGTCACGCCAACACAAACACGCCCATGCCATTCTGACCTGCGAATCAACGCGGCGGTGTTTCAACCGCGGTATTCCATTGGCGGTACACACCGCCGCGCTCAAAATACACAGACAGCTCCAAAACACAGCCACATTGGTCAATTTGAAATACACACACCTGACACACATACAAACAACACTCCCACACATCCAATCAACTATAAAACACACACCCACATCACCCACAAACCCCCACTAGTTGGAAATCGGAGAGAAGGAGATAGAGATAGAGAGAGTGAGCACAGCAAACGAAAACCCCAACACACACAGGAACCCACCTTCATCACCCACACCACATTTACGCACACATCACCACATATCACCACAAACACCACCCCACACCTCATCCACACCACCCCATGGCACCCCAAAGACACCCCAGGTTCTCGGACCAAGAACTCAGGGTCATGGTGGAGGAAATTATAAGGGTTGAGCCCCAGCTCTTCGGCACACAGGTGCAGCACACCACTATAGCAAGGAAGGCTGAGCTATGGCAAAGGATCGTAGACAGGGTCAACGCTGTGGGACAGCATCCCAGAAATCGGGAAGATATCAGAAAGCGATGGAACGACCTACGGGGGAAGGTGCGCTCGATGGTGTCGCGACACAACATCGCTGTGCAGAAGACTGGCGGCGGACCCCCACCCACTCCACCCCAATTCACTGCATGGGAGCAAGAGGTAGTAAACATCCTGCATCCTGATGGCCTCGCTGGAGTACACGGAGGAATGGACTCTGGTAAGTCGAATTTCAACTACTTCACCCCCCCCAACCACAAGCATGCCAACCCCCCCCCCCCTCACCCCCAATCTCAACCCCCCAGCACACAACCTCCCTGCCAATGTCTCACCAGCACAACCCACCCTAAACAACACCAACCCCTGAATGCCAACACAAACCATAGACAGCCACCACCAAAGCATGACCATTGCACATACCCATACACCCCCCCCCACCACCCTCACAACACCTCCCACAAGGGAATGCCAGCACTGGGGGACAAGGGCACTCAAAATGCACGCCATGGCACACACAGAAACAATAACCATACTCCTTTACCCCTGCAGGGCCCGAACGCCAACACACCGCCACGGAGGGTCCAGATTTGTCCATCCCACCCCCAGAACAGGCCCCCAGCGAGGACAGCAGCTCTGTCGACCTAGAACCATGCCTCTGTCTCGCGGACGCGTCAATCAGCGGTGTGTCCGCCACTACAGGGCACCCAGGCTGACCCAACACCCCAACAGCAACAGGGACCTGGGGGCAGTGGTAGTGGGCACACCGTCCAGGGGACAGAGGCCCGGGGAAACAGGGCAACTGGGAGGGCTGCTGTGCGACAGGGGGGGAGGACAGGCCCAGGGAACCGACTCTCCAAGAGGCCCTCACCACCATCATGGGAGCATACCATCACTCCCAGGAGACGATGGCGACGGTACTGGCCAGGTTCACCGAGATCCAGGCACAGCAGGAGGAACGGTACATGGGGTTCAGCAATGAACTCCGGAACATCGCTACCGCTATGGGGACCATAGTCCAGGCGCTCAACCGGATAGAAACCACATTGCGGGACCATGTGGCACCACAAAGGGCCCCTGTCACTAGCCAGGAACAGCCTACCACCTCCGCCGGCGCTAGTGGTCAGGAGGCCCCCACAGAACGACGGGCCCCCAGAACCCCACCTCCTGCTGAAGAACAACCACCCCGCAAGAGGAACCTGAGATCTTACAGGAAGACAGAGTAGGATGCCAAGACCCCCGCCAGCATAAGATACCCCCTGATGTCATCCCACTGTCCCACAGTATCACCCTGTCCAACCTTGAACTGCCCTTGCTCCATCCTTCCACAGGCATATGGAAAATGCACCTGTGAAATTGAGAACTGGGCTCTGCCATGGACATTACTCCACCCTCACCCATCACCATTTTCATATCATGTACCAATATCTAGCACTAAAAATAAATCACTCATTGCACTGAAATCATTCTGGAGTCAGCCTGTATTATTTACAAATGGATAAGACATTACTGATCAATAATGTTCTGTTATTTTTGTGATGACAACATACCGATGTCAATAAGCATTAGTCCATGGGCTAACCAAG
The DNA here is from genome assembly GCF_031143425.1 of Pleurodeles waltl. Classification (NCBI taxonomy): domain Eukaryota; kingdom Metazoa; phylum Chordata; class Amphibia; order Caudata; family Salamandridae; genus Pleurodeles; species Pleurodeles waltl. The sequence goes on from NC_090436.1 coordinate 618,337,510, forward strand.
CAGAAGTCACGCAGTGGATCATACAGAACTGAAAAGGGAAGGGAAAATCAAACATCAGTTTAAAAGAACTGGGGGGAAATACACAAAGTAAAGATGCAGGGGGCTTTCAGTAAATGTTAAATGGCGTGGGTGATTCTTACCAGTGTGCTACTGAAAATACTGTTGGATAACTCTGTCCCTGTTGTCTGGGTCGTCCTCTTCGTCTTCCTCCTCTTCACTCTCCGCAGGCTCCACAGCTGCTTCAACACCACCATCTGGACCATCCTCCTGCAGGAAAGGCACCTGACGTCGCAATGCCAGATTGTGAAGCATACAGCAGGCCACGATGATCTGGCACACCTTCTTTGGTGAGTACATCAGGGATCCCCCTGTCATATGCAGGCACCTAAACCTGGCCTTCAGGAGGCCAAAGGTTCTTTCAATGATCCTCCTAGTTCGCCCATGGGCCTCATTGTACCGTTCCTCTGCCCTGGTCCGGGGATTCCTCACTGGGGTCAATAGCCAAGGCAGGTTGGGGTAACCAGAGTCACCAATGAGCCACACACGTTGTCTCTGTAGCTGTTCCATCACATAAGGGATGCTGCTATTACGCATCACATACACGTCATGCACTGACCCAGGGAACTTGGTATTCACATGGGAGATGTACTGGTCAGCCAAACAGACCACCTGGACGTTCATAGAATGGTAACTTTTCCTGTTTCTGTACACCTGCTCATCGTCTTTTGGGGGTACTAAAGCCACATGGGTCCCATCAATGGCACCAATTATGTTGGGGATATGTCCAAGGGCATAAAAATCACCCTTCACAGTGGCCAACTCAACCTCCTCAGGGAATACAATGTAGCTCCGCATGGTTTCGTCAGGGCAGACAACACTCTAGACAAAATTTTTGAAAACATAGGCTGAGACATTCCAGATGACATGGCCACTGTTGTCTGGAATGAGCCACTTGCAAAAAAATGGAGGACTGACAGAACCTGCACTAGAGGGGGAATTCCTGTGGGTTGGCGGATGGGGGACATCAGGGCTGGCTCCAGCTGGGCACACAGTTCATGTATAGTGGCTCGGTCAAGTCGGTATCGTAGTATGATATGGCGTTCTTCCATTGTCGACAGGTCCACCAGCGGTCGGTACACGCGAGGATTCATCCTTCTCCTCGCAAGTCCCAGCGGACGGTGCCTAGGAAGGACAACATGGAGCACAGAGTCAAGCAAATCACAGGTACGTTCACCACAGCATGCCGAGCACACGGTTATCTATGTATTGAAAGGCGTGTATGTGTGGCAATGCAAGGCCTAGGCCTGTGTGACGCAGTACAAAATATGCCATGTGGGCCCTTGAAATGGCGGCTGCCTGACCTGTGAAGTGGGACAATGGGATGTGAGGTCAATGGGCTAGCGTGGCACACCGTGGCGGTAGGCGGTCGAAGACCGCTATACGAAGCCGCATTGGCTAACATTGAAGCCTATGGGTTTCAGGAGCCAATGACGAGGTGCGCCGGTGGTCGCGGTACGCACCGCCGCGGTACGCACCGCCGCGGGCGTGACCGCCATTTTCTATCTGCTTAATCACTCGAGATCTGATCATCCACAGGAGAGGACCTATACTGCAAGTGCTGCTGTGACCTCGGTCTGGAAGTGACAATGGCTGCTGCGACTGGGGAAAGGGCCCCTGCCTTCACTGCGGAGGAGTTGGAGAAACTTGTGGATGGGGTCCTCCTCCAGTATGCGTTACTCTACGGTCCTCCAGACCAACAGGTAAGTACACTGGGTGCACATTGAATGGGCTATGCCTGTGTGGAGTGGGGTGGATGTAAGTTGGTGGGGTGGGGGGCGAATGAGGAGTGCAACGCACAACAGATGTGAGCATGTGCCATATGGCAAGGTTGGAGAGGGGGGGCCAATCGCATCTAACATGCAGAAAATTTATGATTTTTTCCTTCACACCCTGTACATGTCAAATAGGTCAGCGCCCATCAGAAAGTGGACATTTGGCGTGCCATCGCCAAGGAAGTCCGGGCCCTGGGGGTCCATGTCAGACGGGGCACCCACTGCCGCAAGAGGTGGGAGGACATCCGCCGCGGGACCAGGAAGACCGCTGAGTCACTGCTGGGGATGGCCTCCCAACCTAGGAGGGGTGCCAGTCGTACCCTGACCCCCCTGATGTCCCGGATCCTGGCGGTGGCCTACCCTGATTTGGATGGGCGCTTGAGGACATCACAGCAGACACAAGGGGGTGAGTATCAGCACAATCTGCTATCTCTCTGCGCAGTGGAGGCGTCTGGGTGGGGGAGGAGGGTTGTGGGTGACATTAGGCCAGGGCGCTTTCTGTAGTGTAGTCCTCTCCTTTAGGCATGGCCCTGTGCTCCCGGCCCCCACCTCTGTAGGGTGACAAGTACAGCTATCGATGGTCCAGCATCACACATGTGCGCGTTTGTCGTCTCTAGACCTGTTGTCCTAGTCAGAAGTACTGAGTAGTGTACCCCGAATGCGCGGCTTAGTGCATGAGGCTCCTGTGTCTGTCCTCTCCGCCAACGGTGTTGACATTGCATGCACTCAACCTGGTCTTCGTTTTTCTCCCCCCACCCTTCTTCTTCATCTTCTTGTGCATGTGTGCATTAGCATCATCAGGCGGAGGAGAATTGGCATTGGAGCACGAGGGAGCTGCAAGTCACAAGGCCCCGGTGGGCCCAGGAACAGACACCGAGGGCACCAGTGATCCGGAGGGCGAGGGGAGCACCACAACGGGGACCGGTGGTGACACCAGCGACACCGACACGTCCTCGGATTGGAGCTCCCTAGCGGTGGCGGCAACATCCGGGCCCCCCGCCTCTACAGGTACAGCCGCCACCCAGCGCACCAGCCCCGCCCTCCCAGCAGCCCCTCAGCCTACGCTCCGTGCGCGCTCGCCCAGGAAGGCGGGCGTCTCCTTCGCCCCAGGCACCTCAGCCCCTGCCCCTGTTACCCCTGCTGCCCTCAGTGAGGAGGTCATTGACCTCCTGAGGACCATCATTGTTGGGCAGACTACCCTTTTGAATGCCATCCAGGGGGTAGAAAGGGAGGTGCATCGGAGCAATGCCTACCTGGAGGGCATTCATTCGGGTCAGGCTGCCCATCAACGATCGTTCAATGCTCTGGCCTCAGCACTGACGGCAGCCATTGTCCCTGTTTCCAGCCTCCCTCTTCTGACTGCCTCCAGCCTGTCTCTGTCTCCTGTTCCTCAGCCTATCCCATCCACACCATCAGACCAGCCTGCACACACCTCAACACCCAAGGGCAGCTCATCCAGACACAAGCACCACAGAACCCACAAGCATTCACGCAAGCAACACCCAGATGCAGACATTCCAACAGTCACTACCACCTCTGTGTCCCCCTCCTCCTCGTCTCCCTCCTCCCTCTCTGTGACGTCTCCACTCACACCTGCATACACACCACCATCAGCCAGTGCTTCCATCACCAGCACACCCTCCAGTCCAGTCCGCACACGTGCAGTCACCACCCCCACTACCATTTACACGTCCCCTGTGTCCTCTCCCACTGTGTCTGTCACCCCCTCTTCCAAGACACACAAACGCAGGCAGACACCCACCCAACAGCCATCCACCTCACGACAGCCTCCAGCACAAGCACCTGCACCCAAAGACAGCACACCTGACTCTCCTACAACCACATCCTCTTCCTCCACTCCCATCACCACTTCTCCTACCCTTTACCTTGGTCCTAAAAAAGTTTTCCTCGCTAATCTTGACCTCTTTCCCTCCACTGACCCACCCCCTCCATCTGCAAAGAGTCCCAAGAGCACCTCAGCCACCACCAGCCCAGCTTCGAGTGTCACTGTGGTGCAGGGGTTCTGGAGTCCACCCTTTGCCTGCAGTGACACTTCAATCAGCAGCAAGGGGACAGCCAGCCCCCCCCCAGGCAAGAGGACCCGGAAACTAAAGGGCCGCCGTGAGAGGACTGACACGGCTGCCCCCAAGGAGCAAAGTACGCCCACTTCACCAGCCACAACATCTAGGGGAGGCAAGGGCCCGAGAGCCCCATCTAAGGAGCGAAAGGGCAGCAGGGCGGAGAAGTCAGCCAGCAGGAGCGCGGAGCAGGAGGGGCCCACAAGCCCCATCCCAGGTGTTAGGGAGGACACCAAAGGGCCCAGGACTCCGTCACCGAAGGGTCCAGCAACAGCACGGTCGGAGGGCGACTGAGCAGGGAGTCCAGGCCAGGTCTGGCTCCCTTGACTTACTGGACGAGCACCGCTGAACAGGGCCCCGCCGTGCAGAAGAGCACCGCTGAACAGGGCCCCGCCGTGCAGAAGAGCACCGCTGAAGAGGGCCCCGCCGTGCAGAAGAGCACCGCTGAACAGGGCCCCGCCGTGCAGAAGAGCACCGCTGAACAGGGCCCCGCCGTGCAGAAGAGCACCGCTGAACAGGGCCCCGCCGTGCAGAAGAACACCGCTGAACAGGGCCCGCCGTGCAGAAGAGCACCGCTGAAGAGGGCCCCGCCGTGCAGAAGAGCACCGCTGAACAGGGCCCCGCCGTGCAGAAGAACACCGCTGAACAGGGCCCCGCCGTCTCATGCACCGCTCCGCTGGGCCCTTCATCTCAAGCACCGCTCCGCTGGGCCCTTCCTGTCAAGCACTGCTCCGCTGGGCCCTTCATCCCAAGCACCGCTCCGCTGGGCCCTTCCTGTCAAGCACCGCTCCGCTGGGCCCTTCCTGTCAAGCACCGCTCCGCTGGGCCCTTCCTGTCAAGCACCGCTCTGCTGGGCCCTTCCTGTCAAGCACCGCTCCGCTGGGCCCCGCCGTCTCAAGCACCGCTCCGCTGGGCCCTTCCTGTCAAGCACCGCTTTGCTGGGCCCTTCCTGTCAAGCACCGTTCCGCTGGGCCCCGCCGTCTCAAGCAACGCTCCGCTGGGCCCTTCCTGTCAAGCACCGCTCCGCTGGGCCCTTCCTGTCAAGCACCGCTCCGCTGGGCCCCACCGTCTCAAGCACCGCTCCGCTGGGCCCTTCCTGTCAAGCACCGCTCCGCTGGGCCCTTCCTGTCAAGCACCGCTCCGCTGGGCCCCGCCGTCTCAAGCACCGCTCCCTGGGCCCTTCCTGTCAAGCACCGCTCCGCTGGGCCCTTCCTGTCAAGCACCGCTCCGCAGGGCCCTTCCTGTCAAGCACCGCTCCGCTGGGCCCCGCCGTCTCAAGCACCGCTCCGCTGGGCCCCGCCGTCTCAAGCACCGCTCCGCTGGGCCCTTCCTGCATGCACTGTTAACGGTTCACTGTGCCCACCATGCCTCCTCCTTGACCAGTGGAGACTGTAATCCACCTGATGGACTGTGGCTTTGCACTCCCCAGGATGGCACAGTGGGCAACCCACCCACTTGTGAGACTTGAGAGACTGTGGCTTTGCACTCCCCAGGATGGCACAGTGGGCAACCCACCCACTTGTGAGACTTGAGAGACTGTGGCTTTGCACTCCCCAGGATGGAACAGTGGGCAACCAACCTACTGTAGAGACTTGGGAGACTGTGGCTTTGCACTCCCCAGGATGGCACAGTAGGCATGGTGGCCCCTTCGTGGTTCTGGCGTCGTGGACTCATGTGGCTGTGGTGCCCCCCCCTTCCCTTCCCCCTGAGGTGCCTGTAGTTTTTTCATCAGATGCCCCTGCAGTGTTCTCTTCAGAGGGCTCAGGTCTCCTGTGTGGGCTTTGCCCTTGTGTTGTTACACTTTGGCCCACGGACACTTCGATTTTCTTTTGATGTGCAGGACTAATTGCCTCGGTTATCCATTGCACTGTATATAGACTTATTTTGATATTGATTTTTTGGCTAGTTGACCATAACTTTTCAGAGCCTATTTTGTACATAAATTTGTATTCGCAATTTAATTATGTCTTTGCATTTATCAGGGGGGTTTGGGTGGTGTCACTGTGACTTGTTGCTCTGCATTGGTGTGTACATAGTTTGGGGGGGTGGGGGTCGCATATGTGTGTGCCGTAAGCTTTCCTCCTCCCCCCTCCCGTGTGTCATAGGTGCAGTACTCACCGTTGTCGTCTGCGCCGGCGTTCGTACTCGTGGTAGATGAGCAGGTAGACGAGAGCAGGTAGTATGTTTAATTCGGGTTCCATGCTGTCCTCCTTCCTCGTGGAGTGCGTAGAGGTGAGCGTTTTCCCGTTCGTAGTCTGTTTCCGCCGTGTTTTTATCGGCGGGGCTCCCGCCCCGGAAAAGGTGGCGGATTGGTGAGTTATGATACTGTGGGCGGTACATTGTCTGCCGCCTGCCTGTTGGCGGTGACCGCCGCGCTGTTTGTCTGTACCGCCGTGGCGGGCGGAGTGTTAATGTGGCGGGCTGTGTTGGCGGTTCCCGCCAGGGTCAGAATTCCATTTTTTGGACCGCCAGCCTGTTGGCGGGTTGGCCGCCGCTTTATCACCGACCGCCAGGGTTAGAATCACCCCCATAGTAATTTGTTGGCCTGTCAGTGGAGGAGGACTTGCAGCATTATTTTTACCTGACAAATGGCTGAACAATGATGCCAAAGTCATTCAAGTTGTTACCCATCTTTTAGAGTTTTGCTGTGCAGTTTGATGATAGGACATGTGTAGGCTGGCTTGGCATGTACTGCCTCAGGGACAATCAGTGATCTGTATGTTGATATTGCCTGTTTCTGGTACATTAGATGTATTGTCTGATTTACTTCTGGAGCCGTATCACACAATGAAGTACCTAATGTTTGGTTTTCTTTTTGTTTTAATTGCTGCCAATATGAATCCCATCCAGATTCGGGAGTTTCAGCACAGGGTGCTGCATTACCGCCACATTCTGGATGTCGAGTTGGGGTTCCGCAACATGGCAAGGTGTTATCGCCATGAAAGAGCCTCCGGAGTGTGGAGGGCATTTGCCCAAGGGGGCCCTTCTGTGTCCACCACAGCCACCACCACCAGCACCACCACGATCACCCAGGTGGCACCAACATTAGCAGGCACATTTGCTGGACCGTCAACATCCACAGCTCCAGGACCTGTCACAGCACCACCTGCACCTCCTCCTACAGACATGGCATGGACAACGGCCCATACTTCCTCCATTGGCACCCAGACCTCCCCTGCTGCAGTCATAGACCCTGCAGCTTTTCTACAGATGCAACGGAACTTGGACTGTGTGTTGCTGAAAATGACCAGGCTGCAGCAGGAGGTGGCACAAGTAAATCGGAGGGTGCGTGCCATCAAAAAGACCCTGTGGAGGGACAACTTGTAGACATTATACTGAGCCATGATTCCCTCCCCTCCCTCCTCTTTCCGGGTTCTTTTAATTAGTGGGTTTAGGGAGCCTAGTGTTAGGTTAGTATAGGCTGTTACTTTAGTTAGTAGTAGTGGGTGGGGAGTGAGGGTATGATACTTTTTATAACTGTTTTTTATTATGTGTGTAGGTGGGTGGGGGCGATGTTCAGGTTTTGGTGTTTAAAAAATATATATATATATATATATATTTAAAAAAAATCCCCCAAAATATATATTTGTTTAGTATAAGATAGTATGTGTTTAGGTTAGTATATGTTGTCCTCCATGTGCTGAGTAAGTTTAGCTTAGGTCAGTTAGGGCCAGTTGTGGGTAATGTGTAGTTAGAATAGTTTAGGTTAGGTAAGGTGTTTCCCCTTGTTTTTACTGTTTAAGAAATATCTAGGTAACCCTTTACAGTATGTGCCAAATGGTTGTAGATCAGGGCCTTGGCATGAGTGAACAGTGTCTCTTTTGTATTAGCTTTTGTGTCCCATGCAGCAAGCAAATCCCAACTGAGCTGTTACATTGGCAGCTACACCAAAGCTACTTAGCTAAGATTTGGCCATCCATTGCACCCACCACTCATGGTTACTATGGATCCCAAAGTGTGGTTAATTTGTGATGTATGTTTTCAATGTCACATACTTTGCTACCTGATTTGCGAATCCTTATAAGGTGAGTGGTAGTATGCTCTCATGGAGTATGGTACACATAACTCACACCTATCATTTGTTACAATGTTCAGCCCGGTGACTTATTTGTATGGAAACTCATACACATCCATTCATGCTGTATGGTGTGTGTTAGGTAAAAATTGGGGCAAATGTCACATATGTAAGTTTTGGCTTGAAGAAAAAATTGAAGGCACTATTTTATGGCTTAGACATCCCTTGAGGAAGCGTTACTCTGTCCAACACAGCATTATGGTGTATAGTTTCTATTTTCCTCAGAAATAACCCTCAGGAAGGACAGACGATGGTACAATCCAGATCACTGTGCATAGTTATCAGCCAACATTTATTCAGGTCAGGTGTATTGACAATCAATAATCATTGACCTGAGGTAAACATCATTGATGGCCATCACGGTTGATGTGTCGCATTACACAGGGACAAAGTTGTTGTTTAAGTGCTATTTATTTGAAAATGGTGTAGTGCTATATGTACATTGTCCATGATTGTGAGTCCATTAGTGTGGCATCTTCGGGTACTCTTATGTGTGAAGGTGATCTGTTCCACGTCTTCATCTTCTGATGTGTGTGTTGTCTCCTCTGCCGTTGGTGGTGGTAGTTGTGAAGGGGCAACACACACCTCAATCTTTGAATACGTGGAGTCAGACATCCCGGTAGCTGCCAACTGTGGGGCTATTAAGGGCAGTACTACAGCAAGGAGGAGCTATTGGTTCTTAAGAATAGCAGCCACATCACTGTGGTAGGCAGCCAGGTCGGCCCTGAGGGGTTCAATATTGCATTTGTGCACGCGTTGACAATATTGTTGTTGTAGGTGTTGGGTCAACTCTATTACAGCTGTGCTGATTTCCTTCAACCTTTTTTCAAGTTCCTGGAAGATTGTTGTTCGCCCTTGCACAGCTGCTGCCTGTTCTTCAGTTGACATCATGCACAAACGCACCCCCTCTAGGCTGGCTGCCATAGTTTGCATCCCCACCTGCATCTCCTTGGCCAGCTCCTACTGTACTCCAACTACAGTTCGCTCAAAGCTGGTGCCAGGGTCGTCAGAGTCCTCAGCTGTGTTGGAGCTTGCAGGTCATACAATTGGGGTGGTGGGTGGTTCCTCTGTGATGACTGCTAGTTCTGTGCTCCTCCTTGTGACTGAAGGTGGGGTCTGGAGGGTTCCAAGGACATCTTGGAGGGTCTGCTGGCTGATGTTTGTCAGCTTGTTATCCATGTCATCAGGGTAGTCCTGGACAGGCATATCCGCAGGAGAGCCATCGTCCTCTGCAATGTGATATGATACAATTAGTGTGTCTGTGTTGTGGCATTTTTATTGTGACAGATTATTTTCACTGTTCATTGTTCATGTCTTTAATATTAGCATTCTCCCAGGCCTATGCCTCACCTGCATGTCACATGTATTGTCGTCAGTTAGTGAATTGCCACCTTCTTGTCCTACTCAACCCTCTGTCTACTTCCATTCTCATGGTGAGGCCTTTCACTGGCTGTGGGTGTTCTGATGGCACTAGCACCACACTTAACAATCTGGAACTGCCCAAGTCTCTGATCTTTCGCATCCACCTATATGTTGTTGAGATCTAGCATATACTATGTATAGCATTGGTATGGCACAATATGGATGTCAGCGTTGGTAATGTGTACTGCTGATGTTGGGGAATGTGTGCTACATTGGATTGCACTGATTGTCCTAGCATTGTTCCATTTCTTCCTCTGACTGTGCGGGTGTATTTCTGTAACCAGTTACATGTGTCCTCCCCCTCAATGCTGTTGTCTGAGCTGTATGACATCTGGGATGTTGCATTGTGACCCAGGCACAGGGTGGACCCTGACATATGCAGCATGGGTATGACATTAGTGCTGTGTACCTCCTAAAGTTTATGACAATGGCTGATGTTTGTAGCAACTATGGACAATCACATTTGACAGGATTGGAACATTTGTATTGATTTCAGGGGATTGATAATGTTGTCATCCTGAACCCTCTAATTTGGGTGTGTTTGATCCATGGGAATGTTACTGCCATTAGCTACTTGACCTGCACACACAGCAGAAGTGGTAGTGGCAACTGTTGTCAATGTTAAATTCAACTTGCAGATATGGCCAGAGGTTGTTCATTGGGCCATAGTTAATGTAGGGGGAATACTGGCTGGCGTGTGACGGGCTGCCAGTTTAACGTTGTGCCTTACCCTCCTGGCCTGGCTTTACCTTTCCACCATCCTTGGCATGGCAGCACACCCCCATGCAAAGGTTGTTGGTGTAGTGTAGTATTGTGCCCCAGGTTTCCTCTGTACAGCCTATGTCCCTGTGCCGTGCTCCTTTACCCATGCCACTCCCTGAATAGCATGACTTACATGCATTGTGTAGTAGGTATGTCCACCCCCCCCTGCTTACAGTTAACATTTGTGCATTTTTATTCCCCATGCGACTTACCCTGCATGTGTGTTGTCTCCTGGTAGTCTGCGCTGTCCTGTCCTTGAATCCCTGTGACGATCTCCTCAGGGATGACGGCTGCCACCATCTCCTCCATGTGGTCCAGGGCCTCCTGCGGTGCTGGACTCCCACCTCCAGTCTGCAGTGCTGCCTTCCTGTTCCTGGCCATCTTTTCCTTGGTCCTGCGCTTGCAGTCATGCCAGCGTTTCTTGCACTTGATGACTTTTCTCCGTACTTCTGCCACACTGTTGATCGTGTCAACAATTTGTTGCCATATTGCCTCTCTCCTACTAATTGGCAACTTTGAGGTGACAAACAGTTGGTGCTGGTGTTCCCTCACCTCTTTCACCAGAATTTCCTGCTCCTCTGCACTGAAGCGACACTTTCTTTTCTTCTTCTCCCTGTCCTGGGCCTTGAGTGGGTCCTCCTGGCTGGTTCGTGGTTTGTTGTCATCTTCCTGGGGTCTGTGCAAGCATCTGGGAACCATTTTGGCTCTCCTAAGCACATTTTGCTGTGTTTGCGCCGCTTTTTGATGCAATTGCGTAAAAAAATGGCACGTGTGAGGTTTATGACGTCGTAAACCGGCTCACAGTCATTTTTGCGTCGTAAACGTCGTTTTCCTTTACGACGTGACACATTGGTTTGAGTAAAAAAAAATTACTCACACCTGTGGTTTGCGCCGCTGTGCGCCTAAGTATAAATTTGACGCCCGCACAGCGCAAAGAAATGGCGTTAGCTGGCGGTAAAAGTTTTGACGCAAAACTGCGTCGGCGCAGTTTTGCGTCAAAAAGTATAAATATGGCCCTAAGGTGGTCATTCTGACCCTGCCGGTTGAAAACCCCCAGGGCAGAGTGCTGCGGAAGCACCGCCAACAGGCTGGCGGTGCTTCTGGGGCAATTCTGACCGCGGCGGTAAGGCCGCGGTCAGAAAAGGGAAACCGGCGGTTTCCCGCCGGTTTCCCGCTGCCCCAGGGAATCCTCCACGGCGGCGCTGCAAGCAGCGCCTCCATGGGGATTCCGACCCCCTTCCCACCATCCTGTTTCTGGTGGTTTTCACCGCCAGAAACAGAATAGCGGGAACAGGTGTTGTGGGGCCCCTGGGGGCCCCTGCAGTGCCCATGCCACTGGTATGGGCACTGCAGGGGCCCCCTAACAGGGCCCCATTGAGATTTTCAGTGTCTGCTTGGCAGACACTGAAAATCGCGACGGGTGCAACTGCACCTGTCGCACACCAGCAACTCCGCCGGCTCCATTCGGAGCCGGCTTCCTCGTTGCTGGTGCTTTCCCGCTGGGCAGGCGGGCGGCCTTTTGGCGGTCGCCCGCCAGCCCAGCGGGAAAGTCAGAATGACCACCGCGGTCTTTTGACCGCGGTACGGTCTTCTGGCGGTTCCCGCCAGGCCGGCGGTTTCCGCCGCCGGCGGGGGTCAGAATGACCCCCTAAGTGTTTTATCTGACCTGATATTGGCAGATTGCTCTGACTGAGGAGGTTAAGGAGAGTTCTGCATTTTCTACCCCAGATGGGCACTACCGGTTTAGGGTGATGTCCTTTGAGGGGAAAAATGCCCCACCACCTTTCAGAGGCTGGTTAACCTTTTGTTGGCTGGACTGGATGATTTCAGTGCAGCCTACCTGGATGACATTGCTGTGTTCAGGTCCACTTGGGAGGAACACTTGCAGCACCTCTGCAAAGTGTTGGAGGCCCTGCAGAAGGCAGCCCTCACTATTAAGGCTAGCAAGTGCCAAATAGGGCAGGGCTCCATAGTGCACTTGGGGCACCAGGTTGGGAGTGGCCAGGTGTCACCCCTACAATCCAAGATTGACACTATTCTGCCTTGGGAGCCTCCCAAGACCCAGACTGAGGTGAGAGCCTTTTTACGTATTACAGGTTACTATAGGAGGTTTGTTAAGGGGTATGGCACCATTGTTGCTCCCCTAACAGAGTTAACTTCCGAAAAGCAACCAAAGAAAGTGATCTGGATTAGTCTTGCCAGACAGCTTTTGTTGCCCTAAAGGCAGCCATGTGCATGGCACATGTGCGGAAGGTGCCTGACTTCTCTCAAGAATTTGTCATGCAAACTGATGCTTCAAAGCTTTTGCGTGGTCTGGGCGCGAAAGAAGCTAAGACCATACTTATTTGGGACTCACTTCCGGGTTCAGACCGACCACAGGCTCCTCAGATGGTAAATACAGATGTGGGGTGAGAATCTGAAACTGTTGAGGTGGTCCATTTCCCTACAGGGGATGAACTTTACGGTGGAACATCGCCCTGGAACAGAACCAGCTAATGCTGATGGTCTGTTCAGATTCTTCTGCCTTATTGAAGAGAACTCACATGAGGTTGGGTAGCTCTCCCCACTTTCACCTGGGGGGACACGTGTTTAGACCTGGCATCTTTGGCTTGGTCTCCCCTAACTTTTTGCCTCTACTTCCCAGGTTGTTGCTGCGTGCTTGACTCTGTTTTTGCTGTTTTTGTTACTCTGGGCACTTTACCACTGTTGACCAGAGTTAAAGTGCAAGTGCTATTATGTGAAATTGTATGTGTAATTGGCTTTTCCATAACTGGCATATTTGATTTACTAGTAAGCCCTAGTACAGTGCACTAGAGGTACCTAGGGCCTGTAAATCAAATGTTACTAGTTGGCCTAATGCACTGATTGTGCCACCCACATAAGTAGCCCTGTAAACATGGCTCAGACCTGCCACAGTTTTAAACTGCCAATTCAACCTGGCTAGTGTACCCACTTGCCAGGCCCAAACCTCCCCTTTTTGTACATGTATGGCACCCCTAAGGTAGGCCCTAGGTAGCCTGATTGGCACGGTGCAGTGTATGTAAAGGTAGGACATGTACCTGTGTGTGTTACATGTCCTAACAGTGAAATACTGCCAAATTCGTTTTTCACTGTTGCAAGGCCTATCTCTCTCATAGGTTAACATGGGGGCTTCCTTTAAATATCCTTAGAGTGAAGATTCCCTTTGAAAGCAGATAGAAATATGGGGTTTGGGGTCTCTGACTCACAATTTAAAAATACATCTGTTAATGAAGTTGTTTTTTAGATTGTTAGTTTGAAAATGCCACTTTTAGAAAGTAGGAATTTTCTTGCTTCAACCGTTCTGTGACTCTGCCTGTTTGTGGATTCTGTGTCTGGGTCAAACTGACAGTTGGGCTGTTTGTGAATCTCCTCTAAACAGTGACACAAAGGGAGTTGGGGTGTAGCCTGCATATCCTGATGAGGCGTCTGCAGCAAGGACCCTACGCCTCTTTGTGATGCCTCCGCTCCTTTGCCTCGCAGCACCGGAACCGACTCCGCATCGGACCCAGCGTCGTCACGCTCCCCGACTCCATGCACCAGCCTGTTTTCCACACTTTTGCTCAGGTACTATACCTGGGGGTCTGTGTGACTCCGTAAACGGTGCCAGTGGCGTCACATTGTGTGAAATTTCTCTGTCATGATGCCGCGGAACATCAAATTGCAGAATTTGAGCTTCTGAGCACCATTTTTGTATTTTTAATTGCTAAAATCATATTTTAATCTGTGTATTGTGGATTTTTATTGTATTTGGTCTTGTTTACTTTGATAAATATTTAGTATTTTTGTAAACCTGTGTGGTGTCCAATTTGTAGTGTTTCACTGTATTACTGTGTATGTTGGTACAAATACTTTACACATTGCTTCTGAGTTAAGCCTTTCTACTCATGCCAAGCTACCAAGGGGGTGAGTGGGGGTTAACCAGGTGTGTTTCTCCTTTGCCCTGACTAAAGTGAGGGTCCTTGCTTGGACAGGGGGTAACCTGACTGCCAGCCAAAGACCCCATTTCTAACAAGGACACATGCTAACATGTATGCACAAGGAATGTTGGCAACAGTGATGGCACATAAATCACATCAATGGACACTCTCCACTTACCAAGAGAAAGTTTTGATGTGTAGCTGCACCCAAAAAACTTGATTGATCAATGTACACAGCCATGTGTTGTCCCTAGAGGGCAAATTGTTTGTGGAGTGCACAAGGTTGTGCCCTAGCTCCCTGGGCCAATAGTCAAGGCACATCAGTATGCACCACATTACTTGTCTACACAAACAGTTACTCATCTATTGTGTCACACATGGATCATCCCTAATCGTCAGGGTGAGATATCAGAACCAAACACATCAACTTGGCTATGTGACAGGCAGGAATATGCCCTGTACTCACCCCCTTCTGACTGCTGTGTTCCTGTCAATCACCCAACAAGGTCCGGGTACACCATCACCAGAATGCAGGCCATTGGGGGGGATCATGATCCGACATGCACCATACCCCCGTTGGTAGGAAAGCCCCAGCTTGACCTCCATGATCTTCTGAGCCCAGCATCTCAGGTACTCCCACCTTTTGCAACTGTGGGCGCTCCGCCGGCTGTGAACCTCCAGGATCTGCAACTTCCGGGTGATGGCTCTCCATATCTCCTTCTTCCGATGGGCGTTTACCTCTCTGGATGCAAGAGACAGATCAAGCTATTACAATCACAAGTTTTTGCCCAAATGGTTGTGTCACACACATGTCAGAAACACTAAGCAAAAAATGGGCAATTTCTCATAACACCACAAGTGTAAAGTGCACAAGTCAATAAGTACAAGGACATGACTACAGATATTTGTATCCATCTGCAGACTAACCCACTACCCTGCTTAGGGCCTACAATGACTAGGCAAACCTACTCACATCAGGTAGCCCAGACTGTACTGTGATGTGAGCCTAAATGAAAAACTACATACCAATGTGGCATCTGAAGGGTAAACTCCTTAGGCCTGACTGCACCAACACATTCATAGTCTGCAAGACTGACTCACTGCATACAGTCCCTAAAGGCAACTTCCATAGTGCAGACTCCACTCTTACACTTGAAGGACAATGAAGAGGCTGGCATTGTGTGTACAGAGACTCGTGCCACTTCGGGGGGGCTCTGTAGTATGTACCTGTACCACAGGACATTCCTTTGGACATATGTGTCCAAAATAAAGAGATGACATCCAACATACAATCCAATGTACAATGTCTGCTATTTGACCAAGCTACAAAGTCAAATGTCATGGCCTCCCAGGAATATGCACACTGTGTGCACTGTAGTTCTGTCATGTGTGTAAGAAGACTATACAGGACAATTGTGACGTATATAAATGTGACAACAGACCTGTGGGAGTAAGGAACCTGTCATGAGTCAAAGACACAAATTGATAATGATGCAAAATGCCCATATGGACTAATTCAGGGATGTACCTCTGTACCCATTCCTAATCTAGTCAATGGACTGAGGCATTCAAGACAAACTTTGCCACTATAGCATCGTATTGGCTCCATGAGAGGATCTAAGGGTGCACAGGGCGTGGGCCCAGTGCCACAGTTGCATAGCCATAGTGACTCTTCCTCAACCTGGACTATGTCCCATACTGGGAGATACATTTGACAGGATTTGGTCTCTGCAGGCTGAGCATACAGAATCTACATGACACTCATATTTCCATCACTTCTATGCATGACAGTACATCATGTTCCAATCAACAATGTGGCTTGTGCTTTGTGTGGCAACCTGAAGGGCAATCAACAGTATTACCTTCCAAACAACAGTATTGCAAGACCAGATGTGGGCTGAAAATCCTCTGGCACTTTCCACATTACTTGTAAGATCCTCAAATGACTCAGGCAAGATGCATGCACAGTCCCTGCTGTCATGCACAAACATGTTGTCTAACATTTACAACCATCATAAAAAAGAAATGTCATTGCATGGCAGTAAATTCTCCTTGCCTAGTTATGTGCATTTAACACTAGGAGGATTTAAGACCCTAAAAACATATCAAACAACACAATGTTAATTTACACAACATAAAGGACCTCATTATGAGTTCAACTGTGGTGCATACAGAAGACTGCCAAAGCACTGCCGGCACCGCCAGTGCGGTCAGACCGTCACAGACGATTGGAGTCACCATCAGTCTGGCGGAGACCATGTATCTGCCATACACATTACGAGGTTGCACACCGCCAGCATTTCTACAGCGGTTGGACCACCACGGAACACCAGATGGAAATGAACAGGATAAAAGGAGTTGCTCACCTCAACGAAGCCATACTTGTCTGGAGCTGCCATAGAATCACAACTAGATGTCATCCCGCTGCTCCTGCTCACAGAAAGACAACCACCGACGAGAACGACAACAACCGTGAGTGCACACACTCACCTGCCCCATATGTAAAATAAATTAAATTGAACTGAAACATAACATACCACTGGGAGGGGCATGCAAAGGCTATACTCATATGTAACAATACAGTGACACACACACTCCCACAAAGCAACAAATACACCCACCCATACACAGCACGCACACTGCAGTCAGCACACACACCACACACACCACATGTCAAGAACACATCATTATGTATGGCAACACTGCGAAGGCCCAGCCTCACAAATACACAAACAGCATATGAACTCATAACAACAACACCACAACCACACAAATATAAACACATGTCATACACTCACTACCAACACTGGCCAGGGACTTCACACACAAACAACACAATGTACAACCATCAGTGATGGGATACACACAATTACACCATCACACAACCTAGCAATCGACACACACATCTACACAAACACACAGTACACCAAACCTATCATGCCATGCACAATATACGTAGACTCAAACAGTGTAAACAAACAAAGCCACACAGCACTACAATAAACACATATCATCACTAACACAACACACCACCATGACAACAACATTTCAGCTATATACACATGCCCATGACACAAAACACACCCTATCCCTGGGAGAGGAAACCACTGCACACAACCTCACAGACTGCTCAGACAATACCAGAAAGCATCAAGAAGCACACACACACACATATACTGGCACACAATCAGTGTCAGCCAGGAACAACTCAAACCTATGAAAGGAAATGTAGGACAAAGATGTAACCAAAAATAAACAACAACTGGTTGGTAATTTTCATGTAAATAATAAATATTAAAATAAGTTTGTGCACGGCCATACACCAGTCCATTGTTCATGATAGACAGCACCTAAGGCACTAAATGGCACTTCTACTTGACTCCTGACTGCCAGTATCCTCCACAGGTAGGGGCATCAAGAGGGTAGGCACTTTAGGAATTCATGGGTGGATAGGGGAGGGGTTTTTTTGGGTTTAGGCTTGGGTAGAGGATTTGGGCTTAGGCTTGGGAGGGGGTTTAGGCTTTGGCTTGGGAGGGGGTTGGACTTTTTTGAGAGGGGTGGACTTCTTTTTGGTGGGGGAGGGGCATGGGTGCTGGCGGAGGGTAGAGGAGGCCTTGGAGGTGGAAGGGATGGCCTTCGGGAGGGAAACAGTCCTTTTAGGGGTGTCACGGAGAGGAGCAGGGAAAAGGTCAAACTCGGAAAGGAAAAGCTTTTTAAACACATGGGGACAGTCATCAGAAGGGGGTTTGGGTATGGAGGGAGAGGGAGTGGTTGTTTGACGTTTAGGTGTGGATGTCTTGGGTGTGTGTTTTTGTGAGGTATGCTTGTGGGTGGTGAGTGTCTGTTGGGTGGGTGGGTGAGTGAGAGCGTTTATGTGTCTTGGGCTGAGTGAGGTGGAGGTGCTGGGGAATGCAGTGGTGGGTGGATGACTGCCTGTTAGTGTGGGGACTGCAGGTATAGTGGATGTGATGCATGTAGGTCGTGTCCGTGGTTGTGGTGTCTGCGGGTGTGGTGACTGGGGTGGATATCTGAGGGTCTGTTGTTGTGGTGTCTGCAGGTGTGTCAGGTGTTCTGTTAGTGATGCTGGGGGTGGCGGGGTGTCAGGGCAGGTCGCAACTGTTGCTGTGTCTGCAGGTGGATGCTGTCTGTGTGCGTGTCAGTGGTGAGTCTTGTGGTGTTTATGTTTGTCTGTGCTACCCTTGGATGTTGAGGTGGATGCATGCCTGTCTGTTTGTGTGCTTTGGCTGGGTCAGGGAAGGGGGAATCGGATTGGGAAGAGGAAGGTGGAGGGGGGACGATAGACAGTGTGGGGCCAGAGCCTCAAAAGATCTCTGTAGGCCAGCCAGTGCACTGTGAATGCCCTCCAGAAATGCATTGCTCTTTTCTATTTGAGTTGCCAGTCCCTGGATAGCATTCACAATGGTCGACTGACCCACAGAGATTGACCTCAGGAGGTCAATAGCCTCCTCACTGAGGGCAACAGTGCTAACAGGGGCTGGGGCTGAGGTGCCTGCGGCAAAGGAGACACCCACCCTCTTGGGTGAGTGGGCACAGCCCACTGGGTGGGGAGCTACAGGGAAGACGGTGATAGGATGGGAACGGTGGACAGAGATGGTACTGGGCTGGTCCCAGATGGGTCCACCACCACTAAGGAGTGGCCACTGGAGGAGGATTCCAAAGAAGATGTAATTGATCCAGTCTCCCAGTGGCACTCTCCTCGCCCTCTGGGCCACTAGGTCTCTTGGTGTCGGTGGTGTCGTGACTGGAGGCCCCATGGCCAGTAGCTTCCCCACTCAGCTGTGCCCCGTCTCTCAGTGCTGATGCTGAAAAACAGAAAGGTAGGTATGGTCGTCAGAGTCACAAGATAACACTTTCACCATACAGTAAACATGTCTAATTACATCCTGTTCACCAACACCCCCAGGTAGTGCCAGTTTAGTACCAACATCATGTCAAAACAAAACATAAAGGAGGTTCTTCAATATAAACATTGTTATACACCAGCTAAGCAAGCTAACTGACACCTACAATGCCAAGAATCAAGTTGAACAATCACACTGACCGTACCATGATAAGGTGACTTTGCCACATGACACCGGTTCCCTATCCACAACAACATAGTCAAGCACCAAACAAACAGTAGTTTAGGAATATCAATTTTCTTACCACTAATCAAAAACACATACTCAACACATACAAATATTTTACTCTGTTGTAAAATACCAGGCTATGACAGCTGTTGTAAAGCAAAGGAAAGCAAGCCTAGTGTAGACAAGCCATAACTTGTTTCACATAGTTACAAACACACACCATGGACATATAGAAACCTGTAACAACTCAAATTCCCATTCATCTCTATTTTCGGTCAAGGAGTCAGAAAACATGGCACACACACTTCCACCAATAGTGATATTTCAAGGATTGAAATTACAATGTGGACCAAGTCATCCAGCTCATTGGTGTTCTGTAAACAAAGTTTATCAGTCAAATAACGGCCAAGTAAGCTCAGACCTATGTTCCACACACAAGCACAAGATGTTAAATAGACTCTATCTTACATATGGACTACTATACTGTGCAGAAAGATGACAATCTGACCTACCTAATCAAGCAATTAGTCCATCAATAGGCCACTGACTGAGTGGAAACATCACTACACACACACATCAGACATGGCAAGCAATACACCTGTTTGTGTAGTATTCTCAGAGCCAAAGTACATGTGTTGCTAACATGACACGTACACCTACCATGAAGCAAGCCACAAGCCTAGAAACACTTACAATAGAACTCACAGGTGTATGTGAACTTTCACACCTGCAATACATAGGTGTCATTGCCAACATTAGGGACCCAAACAGCAAGGACTGAATTGCCACATCCTTCATAGCAACAGCAATTAGACATAATGATTTCCAATGTTGAATAATTACGGAACCTTTCAATTAATACATGATGTTGACACATATCTGTCAAGAATTTAACTTAATAGGCTATCATTGCCTATGAATCATGCCTAGTACAGTATGCCCTAGGTCAAAGGAGGATGGCCACTTTCCGCTAACAGAACATTAGCAAGATAGAAAAAATCCTTGCCTCTGATACCAATGTATGTGTGCCCACTGAAATGTTGCAACACCTCAATGGTGTCGAACATGCATGTTTTGCTGAGACCGGGGAACCATTGGAGAACATGGCGGCCAGCTAGGCAGCGGGCCATGGTAGAGCGGACTCCGCTGGGCTCAGGAGTGAAAGTGTGGATAGCATGTGCAGCCACAATACAGCACAGCCCAGACGGGAGCCCAGAATGCTAGAAAATTAGGCAAGAGTCTGCAAACTTACAGAATTTGCAGCCAGGAGGCAGGCCAGGATTAAACACAGTGGAGGGGAGGGGTCACAACACGGAAGTGGCTCGGAGCGAGCCGTGCCCTGGTCCCGAGCAGCTCTTGACCTCCGGCGTGGGATAGAGGTGGGCTCAAGAATTCCCTTCCGGGGGAAAGGTGGCCAGTTCAGCACATGCGGCAACAGTGACAGAAAGATTGTGGAAAGTGGAGAAGAGGCCCGGGCTCTGTCAGCAGCAATTTTAGACCCAGAGAAAGAGGAAACTTACATTCCTCAGCTTCGACTACAGTTCAGCTTGGGGGGGACGTCAATCTTTCAGGGGTAAGGAAAAGTGCTATGTGTGGCTCCAGGGGCTTGGTCAGCAGCAGAACAGAAGGGGGGACTTTGGCCCCTAAAACTTTTTTACCACTTTTTATGTAATAAAAAGGGCTCCTGCCATATTTATTAACTCCCAAAGAGAAATTAACAACCGCTACCGGGAGGCCCCCCACAGAACAACCCTTCATGGCAGTCAAGAGGGTCAAGTTTGTATAGTCGAAGTTATTCCTAATCTGAAAGGTAGTGAGCCATTGAGTAAAAGACCTAAGGTCACCCCTTTGTTCAGGACATATTTTAGGGATTTACCTAAATTACCGGCCTGTAAGGAAAGTTTCACAGCTGCATTGGCATCTGGATAAGGCTGTGCCTGAAGGTAGTGTGAATCTGGGAGAACCCAAACTGAGTCTATCCACAGCAGTTATCAAGCCCTCGAGGGCTTAGATTTAGCTGAAATGAGAGATGGCAGACTCTCTTGTTGAGGCCCAACAGCTGATCCTACAGAAGGAGCGGTGCTGAATACAATCCCCTTGAGCTTGTGGTCGATGAGTTAGATATGTCAGAGGGGTCTAATAAGCAGCAGGATCAAGAGCCCATGGCTATAAGTCTGCTGAGGGAGACCCCACTACAACCGCTAGAAGGGGACAAAGAAGGACAGAAACAAAGTTGTGCAGAAGAACCTTTCAGCCAGTCTATTGCGGGCATGCTAAGATCCCCATCTATGGAAGTAAGGGGTGGTTTTGAGATTTCAAACATGAACCAGAAGGAGATTAGAGGTTTATGTGAGGACCTTGGTAAGACAATGGACGATCTAGCAGGAAGAACTGCCGCCCTTGAGGAAGTGGTCGGGGGTCTGAAGCAGAGGTAAAAAAAACAAGGAGGAAATCCAGAGATTGAAATTCGATGAGGAAAGCATCATAACTAAACTAGAATCATTGGAAAATAGTCAGAGAAGGAATAACTTGATATTTTTATGGGTTCCACAGGGAATGGAAGGTGACGATATGAAAGGACTTGTAGTCCGCCTGATTAAACCAGGAGTGCAAATCGACGATACGGAGGAAGATATCGCAAGGGACATTCAAAGGGTGCATAGGGATCCTTTCAGAAAGCCCCTGAATAGAGACAGGCCTAGGAAAAGTCTGGTCAACTTTCATACGTATGCAATTAAGGAACGTATTTTAGCAGCTGTGCTGAAACAGAAGTCACTACTGGTGGACGGAGTCCCCTTTGAAATGAGATGAAACCTTTCAAGTACAACACTCAATAAGCAATGGGAGTTGGGGAAAATAATTGATGTAGTGCAAATGGTAGTGAATGGTATCTATCGCACATCAAGGACGTTGACCACAGTGGTGAATAGTAAAGAATGGGAGAAATGGTTGGTGCGTGTGGTCAGGTGCCCCACTACCAAACAGGCACTATAAAGTGTATCAAGTACACAACATGAAATGAACAAAGACAACCACTGCACTCATATAGCGTATTGCTCCGTTATAATAAATATGCAAATTGCATGTCGTAAATCCACAAATAAGTAATGCAGAGTCCTTCGTTGAGTTCCAGTAGACCATTTAATTGAACTGTAGTCATCACTTCACAATTACATCCAAATAGGTACAGCCGACACGTGTTTCGTCACACCTGTGACTTTATCAAGGCTGAAAATACATATAGTAATTGCTTTTGTGAGATGTACAGGTATACTGGAACAAAGGCATTAAAGAGAGTGGTACAGAGGTGTGATGGTGTGAAAAAGACATGGCAGAATATATGCGTGTGTAACGGTGACATCCAGTACCCTAGTCCCAATTGTGTATTGATATCAAAGAAGAGTGAGAAATAGCAAGTGGGGACCAAGTTGACCTACAAAGTACAGAACAAGTGTGAAACCCCAAATGAGCGTAGTTGTGACCAGATGCAAATACAACAGTGAGCCAAAAAAGAAGAAACCGGTAGTCAGACAGTAGGTAGAAAAGGGTAAGTACAAAGAAAAGGAAGAAATGCCTACCTATAAAGGTTGTACAATGAACGGTAACTCCCAGGAGTACGTATGAGACGTATCAGGGAAGGCTGGAAATGTGAGAAAAGTGAGTGAATAAAATGTAAGTTGCTGAACACATTGAGGTAGGTGATGAGAGAGTGGCAAGGTAACATAAGACCAGAAATACCTGTAAAAAACTGGTGTACAATGTAAATCCAAGTCATAGGAGGATCCGTAGGTAACAGGAAAAGTAACCCCGGGGTGTAAACAGGCAGTAGTCAGTGTACAGCCCCAGGTTCAGGAAGAGGCGTGGACCCTGGTAAGTCCTAAGAAAGGAAAAAGGTATGAATATAGTGAATAAATGCCATAAATGGTAGAGTATGGGTGAAAAAGAAAGCAATTCAAGAATCGTCATCACAAGAACGTGAATGATGGTAAAGGTGAAGAGACGAGATGGACATGAAGGTGAGTAAAGTGGCAAGCGGTTGTTGGATCTGGTAAAAGGACAGAGAGAAACATTGGTACAGTGGTAAATGCGCATGTCGAAGACACGGATGGTGGAGGATTCTCAAAAGAGCAAAGGTAAGGCGAGAGCTGAAATGCCCGGGTCAGAAAAGCCAGATGTTGTCACAGTGAATTAAATGCAAACATAAGCCTATTGAGGCTAGGGGGCAGGAACGGTAATGTATAAGTGTGTAAAGTGAGATGCAAAGCGGGCGTTAATGTTAATGAAAGAGATATAATAAGGTAGGGAATATGTGGAGTGGGTGAAGAATAGGCAAAGGAGGCTGTTACAATACTTGAGAGATGCCCAAGCAAATGTACTGGTTCTACAAGACACACCTATCTAAGGAAGAGTGTAAAGAGTTGTTCAGACCATACTGGTGGTTGCAGCAAGTAGTAAGCACTAGTCAGAGTAGGGGTAGTAAAGGAGTAGTGATTTTACTAAAAAAAACATCCTAATCTTTCCTTCCAGGAGGGGGCAGTAGACAAGGCGGGGAAATTGGTGGCGTACGACTCTGCATTTAGGCCCTCATTACAACCCTGGCGGTCGGTGTTAAAGTGGCGGTAATACGGCCAACAGGCCGGCGGTAAAAAAAATGGGATCACGACCATGGCGGAAACCGCCAACACAGACAGCCACTTTAACACACGGTGGTAGCAACAAACACGGCGGCGGTAACCGCCAACTGATAGGTGGAAGACAATGTACCGTCCACACTATTACAAGGCACCAATCCGCCAGATTTTCCGGGGCTGTACCAATGCCATCAAAAGCACGGCAGAAACAGTACACAGAAGGGAAACCACTCACCTTTCGACACCCAAGGAAGAACTAGGACGCCATGGAGCCCGAATTGCAGATCCTACCCATGTTGGAGTATCTACTAATACACCACGAAGTGTAAAGAAGGCGGCGGCAACGATGACGGTGAGTACTGCACCTAGCACACAGGGGAGGGGAGGAGGGAAAAGAGAGTGACACGCAAGGAGCTGGGGTGATGGTGGAGGAAGGTCCATAGTAGAGTCCAGTCTCTTAGTATAACAGGTGCATTGCCCCATGGGGCATAGGAAGGGGAGTAATGGCAGTTCATTTTGGACAGGATGACATAGTGGGAAAGAAGGGTGACAATCAGGAGACTTGTATTTCCTGGCGGGGGTCTTGGCACTGTTCTATGTCTTCTGCCTATATCGCAGGGACCGTTTGCGGGGTGGTTCTCCTTCTGCAGGGGTGGGGTGCTGGTGGCTTGTTGGTCCTGTGGCAGGTCCTCCTTTGTTGTGCCACTACCTCCCTCATGATCTTGCCTATATCAGCCAGCATCCCTGCTATGGTGACCAGGATGGTGTATATGTTGGTGAGGTCCTCCCTGATCCCCATGTATTGTCCCTCCTGCAGCCGCTGGGTCTCCTGAAACTTGGCCAGTACCGTGCCCATGGTCTCATGGGAATGGTGGTATGCTCCCATGATGTTTGAGAGTGCCTCATGGAAGGTCGGTTCCCTGGGCCTGTCCTCCCCCTGTCGCACAGCAGTCCTCCCAGCTTTGCTGTTGTCCTGTGCCTCTGTCCCCTGAACCGTGTGCCCACTGCCACTGACCCCAGGTCCCTGATCATCCTGGGTTAATGGGGTTGCCTGGGGTCCCTGTAGTGGTGGACACACTGCTGATTGACGTGTCCTGGTGACAGTGGCTCACTGGGTGGGTCCTGTGGTGGTGGTTCCTGAGGGGGGAGGTTCTGTGGTGGCTTGGGACTGTGGCAGGGGAACCGACTGTCCAGAGGTACCTGATGGGCCAGGCTGGTCCTCTTGATGCAGGCGTGCAGAAATGCTGTCATTACTGTGGGCCTCTTCTGTGGAGGGGCTGGATATGGCTGGCACCTCCTGTCCGGTGACGTTGGGTAGGGGTCCTGTTGGGATGTAAATGTATTGTTATTTTATCTGTGTGTGTCATCTTGTGCAATGGGTGTGTTTCCCTCTATTACTGTGCTTGCACTATCGCCTTGGCCCTTGTGTGAGTGGTGATTGTGTGCCCTGGGTGAGTCTCTCTATTGGACATGCTTTGGTGATGGGTGTCCATGCATGTCTGTGATGGGTGTCCATGCGTTGTTGTTGCATTCAGGGCTTGGTTGTGGGAGTGGTGGGTTGTGACGGTGGGGTGTGTGAGAGGTGGTGGAGTCATGGGAGTGAGGGTGAGCGGGAGGGTGGGAGTATGTGATGGCATGCAGGTAGGGTGGGGGGATATAGTAGTAAAGATTTGCCTGACCAGAGTCCAGTCCTCCTGCTACTCCTGTGAGGCCCGCAGGATGCATGATCGCCAAGACTTGCTCCTCCCATGATGTTAGTTGTGGGGGAGGAGGTGGGGGTCCACTGCCAGTCATCTGTACGGCTACCTGGTGTCTTGATACCACGGAACGTACCTTCCCCCATAGGTCGTTCCACCTGTTCCTGATGTCATCCCTTGTTCTTGGGTGCTGTCCCACTGCGTTGACCCCGTCCACAATTCTCCGCCATAGCTCCATCTTCCTTGCAATGGAGGTCTGCTGCACCTGTGATCCGAATAGCTGTGTCTCTACCCGGATGATTTCCTCCATCATGACCCTGAGCTCCTCCTCAGAAAACCTGGGGTGTCTTTGAGGTGCCATGATGTGGTGTGAGTGATGTGTGAGGTGATGGGTGATGTGATGTGTGGAGTGATGTGTTGGGGTGTGTGGTGTGAGGTGCATGGATGGTGTATGAGTGATGGTGTTCTGTGCCTCTGGATGCTGGTGTGGTCTTTGCTTTTCTCTCTCTCTGCTTCTTCAAAATCTTTCGCTGTAAGGGGTTGTGGGTAATGTGGGTGTGTGTTTTATAGTGGTGTGAGTGTGTGGGTGTGGTATGTGTATGTGTGTCAGTTGTGTGTATTTTGAAATCTCCAATGTGGTGAAGTTATGTTAGTGTGAGTGTATTTTGAGCGCAACTGTTTGTACTGCCAATGCTTTACCGCAGTTGAAAGACCGCCTCATTGATTAGTGGGTCGTGATACTGTGGGCGTATTCCTGTTGGCGTACAGTGTGGGTTTTGCTATTGCCAGTTGATCACTGACCTTTGGTGTGCGGACTTGTGTGGGTGTCTGTATAGTGGCGGATTTCTCAGTGTGGGTCATAATACCTGTTACGGATTTCCGCTGCGGTCACGGTATGTTGGAGGCTGTCGGCACAGCGGTAAGCGGGATTTACCGCCAGGGTTGTAATGAGGGCCTTACTCTGGTGGGCTATTATGGACCTAAGAAGGATAATACCGCTCCCCTGATTGAATTATTCCAACATCTGCTGCAATTTTCTGATCCTATAATATGGATTTGGGATTTTAATGTTGCACTGAATCATGAATCAGCCAGATATTCAGGTAGTAGATCAAGAATCGGTGAAAAAATGTAACAACAAGTGTTATTCATGATGTCTCAGTTGGGGCTGTATGATGTATGGGGAGAGAAGATGGGGCCGAAATGTGGATACACGTATAATAACAAAAAATATAGGCATCAGTCTAGGATCAACTAGGTTTTAATAGACAGGAGTTTAAGGGGGAGCGTGGAGGTCACTCGTCAATTAGCCTGAGTATTCGGTTAATGGGGAATGCCGGCCAGAGTAGACGGACTCTAGATAGAACTTTATTATTAGATGAAAAAGTGGTAACAGGATTACGTGTAGATGCAGAGGAAATGTTTAATATTAATGCGGGGTCGGCTTCGCCAGCTTTGGTGTGGGTTGCCTTTAAGGTTTTTTTAAGAGGGAGATTGATGAGGGCGGCCTCTTTCAAGAGGGAAGGCATATAAAGAAGAGATCAGTAGGCTGGAAGAGCGTGTGCAGCAGATAGAGCAGAGATTGACCCATTCAGATCTTGATGATAGAGAAATTGACCAACTGCGTAAGTTAGATCAGGAATTGCGATATGGCCTTGCAGCCGTGATAGAGAGAAGAATTAAGAAGAGGTGTGAAGTGAACAGGGTGGCACACTTTGAGTATGGGGGAAACTGTGGTAAATTGCTTGCCTGGAAAATATAATTGGGCTTAGTTAGACATGGGGTGAAAGAAATGCGCGGTAAGAATTCAGGGGGTATTAG
The DNA here is from genome assembly GCF_031143425.1 of Pleurodeles waltl. Classification (NCBI taxonomy): domain Eukaryota; kingdom Metazoa; phylum Chordata; class Amphibia; order Caudata; family Salamandridae; genus Pleurodeles; species Pleurodeles waltl. The sequence goes on from NC_090436.1 coordinate 618,364,856, forward strand.
CAGAAGTAGTGAGGAAATTGGGGAAGTCTTTCGGAGTTTCTTTAAGGCATTATACGCAAAAAACTTAGCGGTGGCACCAGAGGTAGTTAGGAACGGGTTAAAGAATTTAGCTCAAACTATTTTGAACGAGAAGGATATTATTGAATGAGCATATAGGGCAGGCTGAAGTGGAGCAGAGACTACAGTCCGGTAAACTAGGGAAAGCGCCAGGCCCGGACAGTTTACCCATGGAAATGTATAGAGTCCTACAAAATAGTATATCAAAGGTTCTGGTGGATTTGTGTAGTACTATCTGAGAGGCAGGTGGTATGCTTCTCCTCTCCTGGAAGGAGGCTATTATCACATTGATTTTAAAGCCAGGGAAAGACTCTAAGGGGGTCATTCTGACCTCGGCGGTAAAAGGCTCTTACCGCCGGTCAGAAGACCGCCAACATACTGCCGCGGCCGCGGTAAACCGCCACGGTCATTCTGACCCACAACTGCCAAACCGCCAAAAACCCGACATCCACTGAAGGCCGCCTCATCAGCGGTCAGCGATAAACTGGAGATGACCAAACCTCCACTGTCACGCCAACACAAACACGCCCATGCCATTACGACCCACGAATCAACGCGGCGGTCTTTCAACCGCGGTATTCCATTGGCGATACACACCGCCGCACTCAAAATACACACACCTTTACAAAACACAGCCACATTGGCCAAATCGAAATACACACACCTGATACACATACACACACCACTCCCACACACCCATCACCATATAAAACACACACCCACATCACCCACAAACCCCCACAAATCGAAAATCAGAGACAAGGCGCAATACACAGAGAGAGAGCACAGGGAACGCAAACCACAACACAGACAGGAACCCAACATCATCACCCAAACCACATCTACGCACAAAACACCACACGCCACCACACACATCACCACAAACACCACCCCACACCTCATCCACACCACCCCATGGCACCCCAAAGACACCCCAGGTTCTCGGACCAAGAACTCAGGGTCATGGTGGAGGAAATAATTAGGGTAGAGCCCCAGCTCTTCGGCACACAGGTGCAGCACACCACAATAGCCAGGAAGGCGGAGTTATGGCAAAGGATCGTCGACAGGGTCAACGCTGTGGGACAGCATCCCAGAAATCGGGAAGACATCCGAAAGCGCTGGAACGACCTACGGGGGAAGGTGCGGTCGATGGTGTCAAGACACAACATCGCTGTGCAGAAGACTGGCGGCGGACCCCCACCCACTCCACCCGAATTCACAGCATGGGAGCAAGAGGTCTTGAACATCCTGCATCCTGAAGGCCTCGATGGAGTAGGCGGAGGAATGGACTCTGAAAAGTCTAATCTCAACTACTTCACCCCCCCAACCACCAGCATGCCAACCCCCACCCTCACCCCTAACCCCCCAGCACACATACTCCCTGTTAATGTCTCACCAGCACAACCCACCCAACCTAACCTCAACCCCTGAATGCCAACACAAACCATGGACACCCATCACCTAAGCATGACCACTGCACCTAGCCATCCCCCCCACAAACCACCCTCACAACTCCTCCCACATGGGACTGCCAGCACTGGGCGACAAGGGCACCCACAAATCGCACGCCATGGCACACACAAAATCAATAACCATACTATTTTACCCCTGCAGGGCCCGAACGCCAACACACCGTCCAGGAGAGTCCAGATTTGTCCATCCCACCCCCAGAACAGGCCCCCAGTGATGACAGCAGCTCTGTCGACCTAGAACCTGATGACCAGCCCGGACCATCGGGGACCTCTGGACAGTCGGTTACCCTCAGTCAGCCACAGGCCACAGCAGACCTACCCCCCTCTGGAAACAACAGCACAGCACCCACCCAGCGGGCCCATGCTTCTGTCTCCAGGACAGGTCAAGCAGCGGTGTGTCTACCAGTACAGGGCACCCAGGGTAACCCACAACCCCAACAACAACAGGGACCTGGGGGCACTGGTAGTGGGCACACCGTCCAGGGGACAGAGGCCCAGGAACAAAGAGGAACTGGGAGGGCTGCTGTGCGACAGAGGGAGGACAGGCCTAGGGAACCCACTGTCCAAGAGGCCCTCACCACCATCATGGGAGCGTACCACCACTCCCAAGAGACGATGGCGACGGTCCTGGCCAGGTTCCAGGAGATCCAGGCCATGCAGGAGGGCCAGTACATGGGGTTCCGGGAAGAACTGCGCAGCATCAGTTCCGCAATGGGTACAATCGTGGTGGCACTCAACCAGATTGTCACCACATTGCGGGACCATGTGGCCCCCCAAAGGGCCCCTGCCACTAGCATGGAGGAAGAACAGCCCACCACCTCCGCCGGCGCTAGTGGTCAGGAGGCCCGACACAACAGCAACGGCCCACCCGGACCCCACCCCTTACAGAACAAGAACCACCCCGCAAGAAAGGCCTGAGATCTAGGAAGAAGACAGAGTAGGATGTCAAGACCCCCGCCATGCACGGAAACCCACGGATGCCATCCCACTGTCCCACTTGTTCACCCTGTCCAACCTTGAACTGCCCCTGCTCCACCTTCCACAGGCATATGGACAATGCACCTGTGCGAACGAGAGTCTGGACTCTGCCATGGACATGCCTCCACCATCACCCAGCACCCTTTTTGAACTATACACCTATTTGAAAACTTCAATAAACACAATTATTGCACAAAAACCAACTGGATTCTGCTATCTATTTATTTAAACCAAATGTATTCGATATAACCAACAAAACATTTCTAGTTACATTGTGATGACAACATACCAGTGTCACACAGCGGTAGTCCATGGGGAAAAAAACCAGAGGGCACTCCGTGGGGATCAGAGCACTGTAATAGGAAGTGATATACACAACTAAGTTACCATACATTGGGGTGAAAGGTCAGACAGTAGAGAGACACTACAGTTACAGATATAATACAATGCAGGAGTAGATTATTACCTGTGTGTCACTGGAAATACTGCAGTATCACTCTGTCCCTGTTGTCTGTGTCGTCCTCTTCGTCTTCCTCCTCTTCACTCTCCGCAGGCTCCACAGCGGCCACAACACCACCATCTGGACCATCCTCCTGCAGGAAAGGCACCTGGCGTCGCAAAGCCAGGTTGTGAAGCATGCAGCAGGCCACGATGATATGACACACCTTCCTTGGTGAGTACATTAGGGATCCACCAGTCATATGCAGGCACCTAAACCTGGCCTTCAGGAGGCCGAAGGTCCGCTCAATCAACCCTCCTGGTACGCCCATGGGCCTCATTGTACCGTTCCTCTGCCCTGGTCCTGGGATTCCTCACTGGGGTCAATAGCCAAGGCAGGTTTGGGTAACCAGAGTCACCAATTAGCCACACACGGTGTCTCTGTAGCTGTTCCATCACATAAGGGATGCTGCTATTTTGCATGATGTACGCATCATGCACTGACCCTGGGAACTTGGCATTTAAATGGGAGATGTACTGGTCAGCCAAGCAGACCGCCTGGACATTCATCGAATGATAATTTTTTCGGTTCCTGTACACCTGCTCATCGTCTTTTGGGGGAACCAAGGCCACATGGGTACGATCAATGGCACCAATGATATTGGGAATGTGTCCAAGGGCATAGAAATCACCCTTCCCTGTAGGCAAGTCACCCACCTCAGGGAAAATGATGTAGCTCCGCATGTATTTCATCAGGGCAGACAACACTCTGGACAACACCTTTGAAAACATAGGCTGAGACATCCCAGATGAAATGGCCACGGTAGTTTGAAATGATCCACTGGCAAAAAAATGTAGTACTGACAGCACCTGCACTAGAGGCGGAATCCCTGTGGGTTGGCAGATGGGTGACATCAGGTCTGGCTCCAGCTGGGCACACAGTTCCTGTATAGTGGCACGGTTGAGTCTGTAGGTGAGTATGACGTGTCTTTCTTCCATTGTCGACAGGTCCACCAGCGGTCTGTACATGGGAAGATTCCTCCGTCTCCTCGCAAGTCCCAGCGGACGAGGCCTAGGAAGGACAACATGGAGCACAGAGTCAAGCAACCCACAGGTAAGTGCCCACAGCATGCACAGTACACGAATCTCTCGGGATTGAATGGCTAGTGTGATTGTCGGTGCAAGGCCTAGCCATGTGTGACGCAGTAGGAATTAAGCCATGTGGGCCCTTGAAATGGCGGCTGCCTGACCTGTGAATTGTGACAATGTGAAGTGAGGTCATTGCGCAAGCGTGGCACACCGTGGTGGTAGGCGGTCGCAGGCCGCGGCGCAAAGGCGCATTGGACAACATTGAACCCTATGGGTTTCAGGAGCCAATGGCGGTGAGCGCCGGTGGTCGCAGTACGCACCGCCGCGGTACGCACCGCTGCGGCCGTAACCGCCATTTTCTATCTGCTTGATCACACGAGACCTGAGCATCCACAGGAGAGGACCTATACTGCAAGTGCTGCTGTGACCTCGGTCTGGAAGTGACAATGGCTGCTGCGACTGGGGAAAGGGCCCCCGCCTTCAGTTCCGAGGAGTTGGAGAAGCTCGTGGACGGGGTCCTCCCCCAGTATGCGCTAGTCTACGGGCCTCCAGACCAACAGGTGAGTACACGGGGGGCAATGCATAGTGCCCAATGCGTGGGTTGAGTGGGGAGGATGTACGATGGAGGGGAGGGCAGCGAATGACGAATGCATGGCACGACAGATGAGAGCATGTGCCACATGGCAAGGTTGGGGAGGGGGGGCCACTCACATCGAGAATGCAGAAAAGTGATGATGTTTCTCTTCCCCCCCTGTACATGTCACATAGGTCAGCGCCCATCAGAAGGTTGACAGATGGCGTGCCATCGCCAAGGACGTCCGGGCCCTGGAGGTCCACAACAGAAGGGGCACCCACTGCCGCAAGAGGTGGGAGGACATCCGCCGCGGGAGCAGGAAGACCTCGGAGGCTCTGCTGGGGATGGCCTCCCAACCTAGGAGGGGTGCCAGTCATACCTTGACCCCCCTGATGTCCCGGATCCTGGCGGTGGCCTACCCCGATTTTGATGGGCGCTTGAGGACATCACAGCATACACAAGGGGGTGAGTACCAGCACATTCTGCTATTTTGCGCGCAGTGGAGGTGCCTGGGTGGGGGAGGAGGGCTGTGGGTATCCCTAGGCCAAGGCGATTTCTGTAGGATAGGCCCGCCCGTGAGGTATGGTCCTGTGCCCCCGCCCCCCACCTCTGAAGGGTGCCTAGTAATGCGATTCATGGACCAGTGTATACTGTGTGGGCAGTTGTCGCCCATAGGCTTGTAGGGCATGTCCCAGTGAATGAGTAGTGTACCTCAAGTGCGCAGCGTAGTGCAGGGGGCTTCTGTGTCTGTCCTCTCCGCCAACGGTGTCCCCAATGCATGCACTCAACTTGTCTTTATGTTTTCCACCCCCCCCCTTTTCTTTATTTTGTGAATGTGTGCATTAGCATCATCAGGTGGAGGAGAAGTGGCATCGGCGCAAGAGGGAGCTGCATCTCACATGGCCCCGGAGGGCCATGCAACGGACTCCGACATGACAAGTGAGACGGAGGGCGAGGGGGGCTCCACCACGGGGACCCGTGGAGACGTCAGCGACACCGACACGTCCTCGGAAGGGAGCTCCCTTGCGGTGGCGGCAACATCCGTGCCCACCGATCCTACAGGTACAGCCGCCACCCAGCGCACCAGCTCCGCCCTCCCAGCAGCCCCTCGGCCTTCGGCCCGTGCCCGCAAGGCCAGGAAGCCGGCCATCTCCTTCGCCCCAGGCACCTCAGGCCCTGCCCCAGTCACCCCTGCTGCCCTCAGTGAGGAGGTCATTGACCTCCTGAGGACCATCATTGTTGGGCAGTCTACCCTTTTGAATGCCATCCAGGGTGTGGAGAGGGAGGTGCATCAAAGCAATGCATACCTGGAGGGCCTTCATTCGGGTCAGGCTGCCCATCAACTATCGTTCAACGCTCTGGCCTCAGCACTGACGGCAGCGATTGTCCCAGTCTCAAGCCTCCCTCTTCTGACTCCCTCCACCCAGTCCCACTCCCCTGTTCCTCTGCCTATCCCATCCACACCTACAGACCAGTCTGCACACACCTCAACACCCAAGGGCAGCTCATCCAGACATAAGCACCATAGGACACACAAGCATTCACCCAAGCAACATCCAGATGCTGACATGCCAACAGTCACTACCTCCTCTGTGTCCCCCACCTCCTCGGCTCCCTCCTCCCTCCCTGTGACGTCTCCACACACACCTGCGAGCACACCACCATCAGCCATTCCACCCATCACCAGCACACCCTCCACACCAGTCCGCACACGTGCAGTCACCACCCCCACTGCCATGTACACGTCCCCTGTGTCCTCTCCCAGTGTGTCTGTCACCCCCGCTTCCCAAACACACAAACGCAGGCAGGCACTCAAACAACAGCCATCCACCTCACGTCAGCCTCCTGCCCAAGCACCTGCACCCAAAGACAGCACACTTGACTCTCCTACAACCACATCCTCTTCCTCCACTCCCATACCCACTCCAGCTACCCTTCCCATAGCTCCAAAGAAATTTTTCCTCTCTAAAATTGACCTCTTTTCCTCACCTGACCCACCCCCTCCATCCCGTAAGAGTTCCACAAACACCTCAGCCACCACCAGCCCAGCAACTCCCAAGAACGTCGTGCCTGGTTTTTGGAGTCCGCCCTTTCCTTGGGCTGGGACATCGTCCAGCAGCAAAGGCACAGCCAGCCCCCCCCCCCCGGGAAGAGGAGCAAAAAACTGAAGGGCCGGCGCGACAGGCATGATACGCCTGCCCCCAAGGAGGGGAGCCTTGCACCGTCACCTGCCACATCGGGTAAGGGAGCCAAGGGCCACGGACAGTCTGCCAAGGAGGGCAAGGGCAGCAAGGAGCAAAAGGCAGGGAGCAGCCGACCTGGCCATGAGGGCCCCACCAGCCCCATTCCGGGGGTATCGGAGGAGACCCAGGGCCCCAGGACTCCATCACAGGAGGGCCCTGCAACGGAAAGGTCTGATGCAGACTGAGCAGCAAGTATTGGCCAGGTGTGGTTCACTGGAAACACAAGTCAGGCACCGCTGACCAGGGCCCCGCCGTCTCAAGCACCGCTCCGCTGGGCACCGCCGTCTCAAGCACCGCTCCGCTGGGCCCTTCCTGTCAAGCACCGCTCCGCTGGGCACCGCCGTCTCAAGCACCGCTCCGCTGGGCACTTCCTGTCAAGCACCGCTCCGCTGGGCCCTTCCTGTCAAGCACCGCTCCGCTGGGCACCGCCGTCTCAAGCACCGCTCCGCTGGGCCCTTCCTGTCAAGCACCGCTCCGCTGGGCCCTTCCTGTCAAGCACCGCTCCGTTGGGCACTTCCTGTCAAGCACCGCTCCGCTGGGCCCTTCCTGTCAAGCACCGCTCCGCTGGGCACCGCCGTCTCAAGCACCGCTCCGCTGGGCCCTTCCTGTCAAGCACCGCTCCGCTGGGCCCTTCCTGTCAAGCACCGCTCCGCTGGGCACTTCCTGTCAAGCACCGCTCCGCTGGGCCCTTCCTGTCAAGCACCGCTCCGCTGGGCACCGCCGTCTCAAGCACCGCTCCGCTGGGCCCTTCCTGTCAAGCACCGCTCCGCTGGGCACCGCCGTCTCTAGCACCGCTCCGCTGGGCCCTTCCTGTCAAGCACCGCTCCGCTGGGCCCTTCCTGTCAAGCACCGCTCCGCTGGGCACTTCCTGTCAAGCACCGCTCCGCTGGGCCCTTCCTGTCAAGCACCGCTCCGCTGGGCACCGCCGTCTCAAGCACCGCTCCGCTGGGCCCTTCCTGTCAAGCACCGCTCCGCTGGGCACCGCCTTCTCAAGCACCGCTCCGCTGGGCACTTCCTGTCAAGCACCGCTCCGCTGGGCCCTTCCTGTCAAGCACCGCTCCGCTGGGCACCGCCGTCTCAAGCACCGCTCCGCTGGGCCCTTCCTGTCAAGCACCGCTCCGCTGGGCCCTTCCTGTCAAGCACCGCTCCGCTGGGCACTTCCTGTCAAGCACCGCTCCGCTGGGCCCTTCCTGTCAAGCACCGCTCCGCTGGGCACCGCCGTCTCAAGCACCGCTCCGCTGGGCCCTTCCTGTCAAGCACCGCTCCGCTGGGCCCTTCCTGTCAAGCACCGCTGGCCCATTGGCAGTCCCGGTTCTGTGTCGGGTAGGCCTTCACGACGCACTCTGCCCACCGTGCCTCCTCCATGACCAGTGGTCTCTGTAATCCACCTGATGGACTGTGGCTTTGACCTCCCCAGGATGTGACAGTGGGCAATCCACCCACTGTAGAGCCTTGTGAGACTGTGGCTTTGCACTCCCCAGGATGGCACAGTGGGAAATCCACCCACTGTAGAGACTTGTGAGACTGTGGCTTTGCACTCCCCAGGATGGCACAGTGGGCATTCCACCCACTGTAGAGCCTTGTGAGACTGTGGCTTTGCACTCCCCAGGATGGCACAGTGGGCATGGAGGCCATTCGTGGATCTGGCGTCGTGGACTCATGTGGCTGAGGTGCCCCCCCTTCCCTTCCCCCTGAGGTGCCTGTTTTTTATTTTTGTGAGGCCCCAGCAGTGTTCTCTCCAATGGACTCGATCTCGTGTGTGGGCTTTGCCCATGTGTTGCTGCACATTGGCCCACGGACATTTGAACTTTGAATGACTGGGCCGGACTTTTGCTACTTGTATGGATATAGTTCTAGATGTGTATTGATACTTCATATATTGCTAAGGTCGCTATACTTTATTGTTGCAATAATATAGTTCTACTTTTACATTCATTGCCTTTTGTCTTTGCTTTTTGGGGGGTGGGTTTGGGGGTGTCACTCTGACTTTTTTATCTGCATAGGTGTGTAGGTATTTCGGCGGGGGTGAGGGTGGGGGTGGGTGTGTGGCGTATGTGTGTGCCCGTAACCTTTCCTCCTCCCCCCCTCCCCTGTGTCGTAGGTGCAGTACTCACCGTTGTCGTCTGCGCCGAGGTTCGTGATCCTGGAAGAAGAGCAGGAAGTCAATGGCCAGGAGGATGTGGAGTTCGGGTTCCATGCTGTTCCGATTCCGCGTGGAGTGTGTCGAGGTAAGCGTTTTCCATTGGAGATGTCTGTTTCTGCCGTGTTTTTATCGGCGGGGCTCCCGCCCCGGAAAAGGTGGCGGATTGGTGAGTCGTGATAGGGTGGGCGGTACATTGTCTGCCGCCTGCCTGTTGGCGGTGACCGCCGCGCTGTTTGTTTGTCCCGCCGTGGCGGTCGGAGTGTTAAAGTGGCGGGCTGTGTTGGCGGTTCCCGCCAGGGTCAGAATTCAATTTTTTGGGCCGCCAGCCTGTTGGCGGGTTGGCCGCCGCTTTAACACTGACCGCCAGGGTCAGAATGACCCCCTAAGTGTTGTGACTCATAAAGGGCCCATTTCCCTGTTATATTGTGATTACAAAATTTTCGCAAAAGTCCTGGCGGACAGATTAAGCTGAGTTATAGGCAGGCTTATACATGATGACCAAAAAGGGTTCTTAAAAGGCAGATACATGCATGAGTTAACGCAGGGTTTAATAGGCTCAATAGACTTAGCTAATACATGTAAAGTACATTTGGCGGTAGTGCTTTTAAGCGATATAAAATCATTTGATAGGGTCAATTGGACATATTTGAATACATTTGCGGGGTTTATCATTTAGAAGGAAATATTGTTAGTGCACTGCAAAAGATATATCAAAATTCTGATGCAAGAATATTGGTCAATGGCTCCCTAACTTGTCCCTTTAAAATAGAAAGAGGAGCAAGGCACTATCTTCATTGTTGTCTCAAATGTACATAGAGCTTCTGGCCTGTAAAATCAGGGGAGAGCAGAGAATAATCCCTTTTAGGTGGAGGGATTGGTGAAGGAAAGTCTCCCTGTATGCAGACGATATAATAGTTTACACAGTCGATTTAAGGCAAGCAATACCAGCCTTGAAAGAACTGACAGAGGAATTTGGGAAGATTGCTGGATATGCCGTTAATAATGAAAAAACAGAAGTTATGCTTTGGCATATGTCGGCAGAGGGGGTTCCAGTCAAAAAGGAGTTAAAGTATATTGGGTTTATCATAACCAAAGATATAAATAAAATAGCAGAAACTAATTTTAGAAGGTTATGAGAGACTCCTGCAGGCTAATGAGGAGTTGGGATAATTTACCCCTTACAATTTTAGGGAGAGTTAACTTAATTGAGATGTCGATATTGCCAAAACTCACATGCATTTTTAACTCTGTGCCACTGATGTTCAACAAACAGTGGTTGAGTAGGCTTCAGGGCAAAATTAGTAGTTTTATTTGGGCTTCAAAGGGGGTGTGCATTGCCTGGAAGAAGTTAAGAAGGAAGAAAAAGAAAGGGGGGTTGGCTTTGCCTGATTTGCAATATTATGCTTGGGCTTTCTTTTTGAAAAATGTAAAAGGTCTATTGAACGAGATTGAGGACGCAGGTTTGGGTCTGGTTTAAAAAACAATGATAAAAATTAGTCATGAAACACAGGTGGGCTTCTTGTATACATTTGGAGACCCCAAATCTTTTAAAAAGGTGAGATTGAAGATAACCAGGACCTGGCAAAACTTTGGTATGAGATAAGGAGAGCTACGGATCAAAGGTAGCCTGGGTGTACCATTGAGAGAGGCAGGGTTTTTGGAATGGGGGCAACTCTGCGACAGTGGGGAGCTGATGTCATATGAGGAGCTCAACATGGAGATGGGCAGGCGGCTCTCTAAATTCAAATTCCCTCAAATAAACAGCTGAATGAGGTGTGTGAAAGATGAGGTGGGGGGCTCTAATGAGATGGAAGAGCTATTATATCAGAAGGCCCCACTGAAGAAGGAAGTGACAAGACAGTATTGGTTGATGATGGACATCGCAGATGGAGGGTTCACCCTGCCAGAAGAAATGTGGGGAGAACACTTTCCTAGAATACAGATAAGAGATTTATGGCAAGTATTTACTACTCTCTTGTGTGCTACAGTTAATCCTGACTGCTTAAGGAGAAATCATTTGTTTTCCATCAATAGGGCCTTCTGGACCCTAGAGAAACTATCATAATTGATGCAGGATAACTTGGTCAGTTGTAAGAAATGCGATCTGCATTATGCTGATGATTTATATATGTGTTTGAAGTGTCCCCAGCTCAGCTTTTTTTGAAAAGAGGTCTGTGAAGCAGTCAGTGAAATTATTTCTATAAACTGTTAGGTAAGCCTCCCCCTTGTCATTTTTGAAAGCTTGCAAGACTGAACGAAGTTAAATATAGACGGTGCTAAATTACTTTTTTACATGATACTAATAGCCAGGAGAGAGATTTGTAAGAGATGGATTAGCTCCTCCCCTCCGATGTTTTTGGAGTGGAAAGATTCTCTTATTTATAATTTAAAACTTGATATGAAGGAGGTGAACAGAAAATATGAATTCTGGTGTCCATTAATAAAATGGCTAGAAAGTATCTTACTGCCATAACGACTTTCGCCAGTGGACGTAGGTCATTTCCTGATGTCCAGTACAGTAGGTTAGGCAGCAGGCATTTTAAGGTTCTTAGATGGCCAAGAAAGTTACAATTAAGATGCGTCACGGGGTCAAAAATATATCTACGCCATGCGCAACCATGGTGGTGAAATCCGGTTTAAATACATGTGATATTCATGGAATGTGAGGAATGTATCATTAGTGGCATAGTCTGCACCCTCATGGCAATTAGATAGATAGTATTTGTGTCTATGGTATGTGAACATGGTAAGAATGTCATTATCACTGAGACTTTCATTGACATGCGTATCCATTTCCACGTCACAATTGAGGAAAGGGGATGACATTGCAGCAAAGAAATATTACTTACCTAGGTATGTCCTGTGTGCCATGTTTTTACTATTTCATATGGCATGTCCAAGCATCATGTGTGACATATGTATTTTCACACATACAATGGACACAATGACTGACAGACATACCTTTTTATTCCCCTTCATCTAGTAACCCTGGAATGAGAAGGGTCAGGCAACCACCAGTGAACCGTCCACTAGCAGACCTGCAGACCATGAAGGATTGACATGTCATCTAGATCGCCGCCTGGATAGGCAGACAATCATGGATCTCTGTTGTCAGTTGGAGCCAGATCTGATGCCTGCCCATTCATCATCCCAATTGCATTCCACCCATTGCACAAGTCATATCAGTGCTGCACTTTCTGGCCACAGGCTCCTTTCAAAATACCATGGTCCTAACTGCAGGGATGTCACAGCCTATGTTCAATTTGGTCTTGAAGGATGTCCTCTCAGCCCTGTTGAAACACCTGGACAGCTGCATCCGATTTACTCAGCATGAGGATTTGGCACATGTGAAGTCAGATTTTTATGCTTTTGGCACACATCCCACATGTGGTGGGAGCCATTGATGGTACCCATGTAGGCTTGGACCCTCCAAAGTAGCAATGAACAGGTGTATCGGAACAGGAAGAACTTCCACTCCATAAATGTCCAAATAGTATGTTTGACAGACCTCTACATTTCCCAAATATGTGCAAAGTACCCGGGTTCAGTTAATGATGACTTCTTCATGCGAAATAACAATATCCCAAAAATGATGACACAACAGTACACAGAGAGGGCCTAGCTCGTTGGTAAGTCAAGACACTGATAAGTGTCAGTATCTAATGTCTGCTGCCAAATGTAAGGATGACCAATATTTATGTTTGCACACATGTAACGGTTCCTTACATGAGATTCTGGGTACCCAAACTGTCCCTGGTTGTTGGCACCAGTGAGGTACCCAACCATGCTAAAGGCTAGATTTAGTTGCATTGCAAGTGGAGCCCTCCTCTACTCACCGCGAAAGACTAGCAAATCACTGTTGCCTGCTGCATGCTCTATAAGCTCACCCTGAGATGTCAGATCCCATATATACTAGGTGAGGGGGATCCAGCAGTTCAAGCGGGTGAGAATGCAGAATTGCCAAGTGAGAATGGCAGTGATGAGGATAAAGGAGGAGACAGCCGTGCAGATCTCATACAACAGTACTTCAACTGATTGTAGGTATGTGTTGTTCAGTACAATACTTGATTCAGTGTGTATTTGGGGGGCTTAGAGATGTTTGTGAAGGATCTTTGTATGACCATCAGACAGCTCATTAGTTGCTTAGCAGTACATAGCTCAGGTGTGCATGCAAAATTGTACATGGAGTTGTGACTATCGTGATGATCTCATTTGTTAATGTTTGTCACACAGCACACACTGTGTAACTACTGCACTTAGAACATGTCTTTATATGCAACATGTGGTATCAAACTTTGACAGGTAGATATGCTTTGAGCCATGTACAGAAAGGCTTTACTTGATCCCCTGATATGACAGTGACACCTCCTTTCAAATTTGTGGTACAGCTATATGGGATACAGGGTATTCCTAGGTCGTACACCTTGCTATAGGATATCACATTAGCTTGGCAGTTGGAGGTCTGTTGATAGACTAATATCTTATCTGTCGTGTAGCTTGATATTGTTCATGTTACCTCCCAGTTAGCAGTAGTTCAGTATTGAGTCACCAGACAACTGCAGAATGTAATTGGACACTGACCTGTCCATCAGCTTAGTAGTGACCATTCTACGTGGCCATACATGTAAGGTTACACCTAGTACAGTGCACTGCAGATATGTGTGTTCCCCACAGGTGAGTATCTGTCAATGGGTGATGGGTGGCAAAAGAGCCATTTTAGCAGCAGACACAGCAGTAGCCGTGTGTTGATGGTATTTTACTGGCAGACGCTTATAGCATTGCTGTCATTGCCCTAGACTATGAAACTGTGGATCATTCAGGAAGGTTGAGTCAATTGGGTAGTTAACATGCAAGGATGTTTTCATTATGGAACACTGTTCTGGTTTTCCTAATGGTAGAAAAGTGTCTGATGGGAGCTGTAGTGCTGTCAGTCCCTGTACTACCCATGCCATACACAGACACTGTGCCCCAAGTTGAGTTTAGTTGATATGTGGTATGGCAGAGAGGGGTATTTGGACAGTTGGACACAGGGGTGGTGAGAGTGTTGGCTGGTAAGATGTCAAAAGGTGATCAGTGAGCATGCAAGACAGAACTTTAGGGTGACATTTCCAGTGCTGTGACTAACCCAACTCCACTGCCTCAGGCAATCCTGTCAAGCCCTCAGGATGTAGGATGTCCCAGACATTCTCCTCCCATAATGTGAAAGTTGGGTGAAGAGTTGGGGGCCCACCGCCAGTCTTGCGGACTGCTAGATGTGGCCTGCCGGCCATTGAATGGACCTTCCCCTGAGGTCTTCAACTCTTCCTGATGTCTTGCCTTGAGCATGGATAGCTGCTTACAGAATTCATCCTGTTGACTATGTTTTGCCACATCTTCATTTTCCTGGCAATTGAGATTTGTTGGGCTTGGGATCCAAATAAGTGTGGCTCTACTCTGATGATTTCGCCCACCATGACCCTCAACTCATCGTCTGTAAAACGGGGATGTTTTGGGTGGATATGGTTGTGGTGGACGACATGAAAAGGAAAATAAACGGGTGATGAGTTGTGGGTGCTGTGTTGTGAGTGGGTGACGGGTGGTGTGTGATGTGTGGCAAAGATTGGTGTGATGTGCAGGTGTGAGTTGGGTGGTATTTGGAGTGGTGAAGGGTGCCAATTCTATTGTTCCTAAATGTGGTGTGTGGCCTCTGTCTAGCTGTGTATGGCAATTTTGATGTGAAGGGTTGTGGGGTGTGAAGGGATGTGTTTTATAGTACAGTTTGTAGGTGTGTCAGGTGTGTGGATGTGGATTAGGTATGTGGAATTCAAACTATCCAATGTGGTGTAGTGTATTACTGTGTAGACTGCCTACCACCATGGTTTGCAATGCCATTGTTTGTTTCCCCAATGGGAGTACAGCTATTGTGATTTGTGGGTCGTAATTGGATCAGATAATTTTTGACAGGCTGGTGGTGCTGATGGTGGAACTGCCTCTTTCCCTCCCCTCAGAGTCCTGACAGTGTTGGAATTTCGGCTGGGTTTCGGCAGTCCTGCCTGTGTAACTCATGATTCGGCAGTCTGTATGACCAGCAACATGCCACCGCCGCAGCGGTCTTACTGTCAGACCGTCAAAGTCGTAATGAGGCCTGTACTACTGTTCACCAATACCTGCATCATGTACATCCTATTGGTGCCACACAGACGGCAACAACAGGTACACAATAAGTCCAACTGGCACACGGGGCACATTGTAGCATGTGAGGAGGAAAAGTATTGTGTTGATCAGAGTCAATTGTGCATATAAGGTACGACTTGCTCCTCTGGTGAGCCGTAGAGCTGTGTCCATTCCGGGGAAGGACCTCATTTACAAGCCTCTCCAGCTCCTCTGGAGAGAAGGGAGGAGCCCTATCACCTGCTGAACATGGCATGATTGCTCCCAGATGTGTCACACCTCAGCTCTAGTAATGGTGGTGTTGCTGGCAGGAGTGTCAGGAGTCAAGTGAGTGAAGTTGCACAACATGGCGGTCACATCCACCACGTACGCGGTCATCACCATTGACTGACACTGCCATTCGGCCACAATCACCTCATACAACAAAGTTAGCCTATGGCTGTGTCAGCCACAGTTGGAACCACCTACCACGTGGATCACTTCCGCCAGCCGTTGCGGGCGGATCCTAATGTCCAGTGCAGTATAGTAGGTCAGGTACCTGCCATTTTCAGGGTGAAAATACTGTGAATGGCTGTGTAAGCTGCATCACACATACAATATATGTGTAAGATCATCATGAACATCCTTATACTGTGTTGCTATGTAGGTCCTACTACACAACCACCAGTGTACTGTGTTCCAGGGCACAGATGGCATATGACAGCAGTGCACAGGCCACCACCACCTACGGTGGTTTTTGGTGGTCAGAAAATGCAGTCACATTTTGAGGGCCAATTGTGTAGCACATAGTTGGCTAGCGGCCAAATCCATGTTGTGGACACATGTGTGTACAACCATGGTGGGGGGGGGTTACATGTGATCCTTATGTAGTTGCCAGCTGGGATGTGTATTGGGTGTCATGTTATCCAGTCAGAAATGCTTTGTCACATGATATTGTTGGCATGCATCATGTATGTTGCTGTGGACACGCTGACTAATGCTACAAATTATGTCTTGTCACACTTATGTACCCTGAGAGAGGAAGGATGCAACAACCTCCTGTCTACCGTCCACTGCCAGACCTTCAGACCAAGGAAGAATGCCACATCATACAGCTGTACCATTTGAACAGGCAAACAATAGTGGACTTCTGCCAACAGTTGGAGCCAGATCTGATGCCAGCTAACAGTAATCTGACCTACATACCTCCATTGTACAAGTCATGTCAGCATTGCACTTCCTGGCCACAGGGTCCTTCCAACATACAGTGGCCCTATCTGCTGGTATGTCCCAATCTATGTTCAGTCTGGTGGTGAAGGATTTCCTCTCAGCAATGTTGAAACACATTGATAGCTACATTGTGTTCCCCCGACATGAGGATTTAGCCAATGTGAAGGCTGACTTCTATGGTTTTGGCCGCCTCCCACATGTGGTGGGGGCCATTCATGGCACACATGTTTGCTTGGTACCACCGCAAGCCACTGAACAAGTCTATTGCAACAGAAAGAACTTCCAGGGTCTGTTTGGCAGATGCCTGCATCTCAAATGTACGTGCCTGTTATCCTGGATCAGTCCATGATTCCGTTATAATGTGGAACAGCACCATACTCCAACTGATGTCATAATTGCACCCAGAGAGGACCTGGCTGGTTGATAAGTTGCATCTGGCTTGATAGTATATGAGCTATGTCTTGTGCTACTGTCATGATGGCAGTGACTCATTGTTGCTCTAATGTCCCATTCCTTAACAGGCGACTCAGCATATCCAAACCGTTCTCTGAGGACGCTGAGGAATACAACTATGCCAGGGGAAGTCTACTTCAATGAGGCCCATGGAAAAACACGGTGGCCAGTGGAGTGGGCTTTTGGGCTTCTGAAGGCCAGATTCCGCTGACTGGACAGAACTAGTGGAGCCCTCCTCTACTCACCCTGGAAAGTGTGTCAGATCACTGTAGCATGCTGCATACTCCATGACATCATCCTGTATAGGAATATCCTGTACATTCCAGGGAAGGAGAGCCTGCAAGGCCACCGTGAGAGAATCTTGACATGCCAACTGAGGATAACACTGGTGAAGAGGAAGGAACTGCCTTGCGAGAAGATCTCATCCTCAGCTACTGCTCATAAGTGTATGTCATGTGACGTTGTGACTGTGTCTGTACAATGAACTATAGTTGTGAGAATGTGTGGAGTTGAGTATTTTGGAAACAGTCAGGGAGCTGATACTCTGCAATATTCAGCCAAAGGATGCTTGATAAAATAGCTTTTGACACATCCCCACATTGATGATGTTGCTTTGTTTCTGTCAGTTTCCTTGTAATGTAACTTGTTTTTCCAGATGCTGGCTATGTGACGTGTCATATATATGGTGTCAAGCCTTGTTTTGTTCTTTGTACAGATATCTTCACCATTATATCTTCATGTGGGCATTTCAGAGTTGTGACATTGGGAGGTATGTGAGGCTGTTCTGACATACAAAGTGGACATGGATTGTTCCAGGTAATGTAGGTCGCAGAGTTTGGGTTTATGAGACCTGTACCAAGACAGTTTGCACAGTGTTTGGGTAGAGGTTCAGAAGTGCCCATTGCACTTGTTTTGTGCCCTCTGGTGGGCAGGATCCAGCATGTAAGTCATCATGTGGTCATCACATATGTAGTCCCAGCTTATGACCAAGTTATTGTTCCTTAACACTTGCAAAACACTTTTTATATGACATGTATGTAGCTGTAGATGTGTTTCATCATTGTAGGCCGCAGTGCCTGTGCCACAACACTGGCATATCTTTGTGTCATACCAACAGATGTATGAGCATTGAATTATGAGGGCCCTGCAATCAGGGACTGTTGTACTGCCATCTGTCTGTATCTTGGATTATGTAATTTTGAACTAGTTTGTTGTGGTATTTAATAAGGCTCAAGCTGCTGACATCAAGCACATCAATATTTGCCTATCCTACAGGACAGTGTGTAACAAATTCCTTCCTTCCGTGGTCTGGGGGTCTGTACCTGTCAATGTGTTCATTTACTCAGTATGAGTCATTCATTCTTCATTTCCAGTAGTTCAGACATATTGACAGCCAATGTGCTGAAAACTGTAATAATAATGTTGGTTTGACCAGACAATTGTATGTACATGTTTGTGTGGGTGGGTTGTAATCCTGAGCTGGACACTATGTACGTGCAACATATTCCATCTTGAACAAGTACCTTGGATCATCATTGTATTGTTCACATTGTCTAACATGTCGACATGGCTAATATGAAATTAAAATCAGCAGACAAAGAGTCAGTGAAAGGTGGTTTGAATGAGTAGCTATGACTAACAGAAAAATATAGGTGACATGACTCAACAAAAATTCAAATGTGAAGGGGTCAGTCACGGTGAATTAAATCAGTGGAGTAGATACCACACCATTGGGAGTCCAAAGTCCAGAGTACTCTTCCCATTGGAAATGGTAGGTGGTTCAGGATCAGTCCAGAGTGAATGTGTGTCACATAAAGGAGGTCCTTAAAGAAGAGGGTTATTACTGGCAATGGTGGGTGTCTTGCCATCCGTACCTCCTGGATTCTTTGCTGGATATCCCCACTTGCATGGGGGGGGGGTCTACTGCTACAGAGGTAGGGTTGTCTGGGGCTTGTTGTTCCTCTGGCAGGTCCTCCCTTTCAGTGGCTGGCATCGATGTTGATGGGCCTGCTGCTGATGAGCCAAAGGAAAGGGTAGACGGTTTTTGAAAAGTGCTACTCCCGGTGGTGTGTATGTCTCTCAGCACCCCTGTTAGAAAGGCCAGGTTGTTATTGTGGGCCTCCATCTGTTCCCGAATGTCCCTCTGTAGCTGCTTGATTTCCCGGAGTTTATCAACAGCTGGCCAATCATGCCTTGGAACTCCTGATAGACCCTCAAAATGTGGCTGATGGTGTCCTGGCCAAGAGCACCCCCAGTGGCCTCACCCTGCTGGCCCACAACATCCCCCATGTACCTTACCCTCAAGGTCTGTGCCCTTGCCACAGGGTGCCCTCTCCAACTTGGTCCTGGACCCTCATTGTACTAAATGCTGTGCTGCAACCTCAGCTCCAGGACTGGTGGGGGGCACAGGATGCTAGACACTGTGCTAGGGACACTGGTTGGGAGGCAAATTACCTGTGATCTTTATGCAACAGGGCTGGGAGGTGACGTTGTGAGCACAGTGAGACTCATTGTTGCCGTCTGACCAGGTTGCCCAGATGGGTCAGAACTGTTCTCCACGTCCACAAGCCCAGGAGTGGCGTCTTCACTGAGGGCTTCATCGAGGGGGGTTAGTGGCATTCTGTTCCGTGGCCTCTGTGTGCCCAGTGATACAATCTTACTGGTTGTATTGTGACATCTGCTTCCAACGGTTTAGAGTTACAGTACGCTTGTACAAAGTTAAGTTGTAGTTAATCCAGTTGTGGCAAGTAACCATGGTATTGGGTGTATTGACGTGACATGTGTGAAGCATGCCAACCCAATTTGACTCAAACTGCCGCTGAGATGTGCAGATCAGTTACACTTGGGAGGATGACTTGAAAATGCCACCATTGCAGGCAAAACAGTGGCTAGGCAAGATATGGCTTTGACCATTTGGAGGCCTAGTTGGTTGTGAAGCAGGCAGACCCATGACTTTGTTGTATACATGACTGGAGTCATCATGTGCACAGTGCTGTGTCAATGTGTCTGCTGCCAGTACCAATATGGTGTTGCATCTTGAGGCCTTAGGAATACTGGTTGTACACACTGTGTAAGGCTATCCATAACAAAATATTGGTTAGCCCATATGTCAAATTAATAGTCCATGTCTTCACATCAAAGTAATATTTGAATAAGCACGTTCAGCCAAGTCAGTGAATCCAGTGGAGATTTATTGTGAAATACATAGAGGAGAACAAACGCCGACAAGTGTTTCGCTCCCTGGTGGAATGTAAACCTGGGGCTTTCTCAAGGCTATTCAATAATTCTTATGGGTAAGTCCTTGTTAGAGATTCATTGTCATATTATGTTGATCAAGAAACATATCAAAAGATCTTGAAGGTAGAAAACAAGTAACCGCGTTACGGAGTGTCATGGGGTAAATCCCTGGTCTCAAACAAACTTAACTTTGGGTAAGGTGTCATTCCTGTACACAATAACATCTTCTTGGATTAGCAGTTCTAGATGGAGGTATGTCAACATACTGATTTGTGCATGATTTGTGCTTGATTATTCCCATGTGAGTATACTTAATCTGGGAGTTAACAAACAGGAGTCTTTGGACAAGTGACCACTGTGGTGATGTTTGGAGTTACAGACACAAAGCCTACTGGGAGTTGCAGTCAGAGCACTCTCTCTACTATATTCACTATACAAATGTTATCTTCCCAGGTGAGTACACTTCATTTGAGAGTTAAAAAATGGGTAAATGGACAAGTGACAACTGGGCTGGTGTTTGGAGTTCCTGAAACAGGGCTTGCCAGGAGTTGCAGTCAGGTCAATCTCCAGTACTCACACTATACAAATATTATCTCCTAGGTGAGTACACTTCAGTTGAGATTTGCCACACAGGGGTATTTGGACAAGTGCAGACTGGGCTGGTGTTTGTAGTTACAGATACACAGCCTGCTGGGAGTTGCAGTCAGGTCACTCTCTCTACTACACACTATACACATTTTCGGTATTGCATATCTGTATGCAGACTGCATTTAGGTTTGGGCATACATTTACATGTTGAGACATACCATGAGTCCAGGGATTCTTTTGGTACATTGTAAGACCTACATACACCATGTGGACATATGGCATGTGATGGTCCTTGTTAGCTGTGCA
Source organism: Pleurodeles waltl (assembly GCF_031143425.1). NCBI lineage: Eukaryota > Metazoa > Chordata > Amphibia > Caudata > Salamandridae > Pleurodeles > Pleurodeles waltl. Next base: position 618,385,793 of record NC_090436.1, read on the forward strand.
GTTGGATCCAACAATACAGATGGACAGTGTTATATCTCAGATACTCTAGGTATTGAATGTTGGTGGGGTACATGAACAAGACAGTGGCAAAAAGTGAGCTGTAAGCATGCATGGCATTGCATGTTTGTGACACTTTTTGTGTTGTGGCTTACCAGACTCCCCTCTCCCAGGTATTCATGTCAAGCCCTCAGGATGCAGGATGGCCAAGACCTTCTCCCCCCCAGGGAAAGAGTATTAATGGGTCACTGGTAGGGCCACCACCAGTCCTCTTGGCCTGCAGCTGGTGCCTGAAGTCCAGGGAACGGGCCTTGCCCCTGAGATCATTTCACCTCTTTCTAATTTCCTCCTTTGTACTCAGGGTGGATCCTAAAGCATTCACTCTGTTGACGATCCTGTCCCACATTTCAATTGTCCTTCTTTTAGGAGTCTGTTGGACTTGTGCTCCAAACAAACAATTGTGGCTCTACTCATGTTTTCATCCACCATGACTCTTAACTCATCTTCTGTAAAACGGGGATTTTTTTAACCTTGACATGGTGGAACAAAACTATGGGTGACAGGGACTTACTTAACAGAAGAAGTGCACCAGGGTGTGAATGGACAAAAGAGTGTGCAGGGTGTTCTATGGGATGGTGAAAAAAAGGGGTGCCTAATCTATGAAGTCTACAGAAAATAAGGTTGTCGGGTTTCTATGTCTTGAGGTGGAAATGCATAGGATTGTGGTCTGTGAAGGAGTGTGTTTTATAGTGTGATTTGTAGGTATGAACACTGTGCCAATGCGTGTCAGCTGTGTTGTTTTTAAATCCATCCAATGTGCAGTTGTCTGTTACTTTGCTGACCGCGAACTGCCGTGGTCTGGACTGCTATTGGCTGACCGCCACTAGAGGACCGCCACAGCGACTGTGTGATTGCAGTGAGCTCAGTGGTTGGCTGCGGTGCTGAGGGTGCTGGAGATTGGACTTCCTTTTTCTGGGCCCCTACACCCCTGGCGGGTTGACATTTTGCTTGGTAGTCGGCGGTCCTGCCTTTATAACTCATAATAGGGCAGTCTGGAAGACCACCTGCATGGCTGTCTTTTCAGGACTGCCGACACGGTGGTCTGATGGTCTGACCGCTAAAGTCGTAATGAGGCCCTAACAATACAGCAATCCCTAACACTACTGAAAGCCAAACTATCAAAAAAACCTGAAGAATACACAAAATGCTAGTAAGCAAAGTGTGACTATTTACTAACAACCAAGCCAGCTATGAAAAATCACCACAAATTAAAATCAAATAAAAAAACAATTTAAAAGAATAAACAACAAAAAACAAAATATTTTAATACTGAATACTTTTGATGACTATGAATAAAAAACATAAAACAGAAATATTATTTCAGAATGCTAAAAATGTTTAATAAATATTAGAAAAAAAAATACGTACAAAAATACACAGCACACATAGATCAAAAACAGTACATCATAGAGTACAATAAAATTATACATAATTAGAAAATAACAAAATATGAACAAAAAATACAACAAATATTTCCCACCCAAAAAAATAATTAATATTAATAATAGAGTTACTCTCAATTTTATAGCAGAAGTCAACCATAGACAGTAAGATATCAAAAACACATAATCCACCATACATATTTAGGAAATGTAGGCCAAAAATGCAGATAATAAAAAATAAAACCTATAATCCACCCAGAATGATCATATAGAATCCACTGATGCCCTCAATAATCCAAAGCAACATTAAAAATGCATAACACTGCTCGAGGAAAACAGCAAAAAAATAAAGAATAAAATAAATAGCAGCTTAAAAATGTCAACTGTTTTTTCTTACTAAAAATATTTTTGTGTGCGTTTTTGTGAGGTATGCTTGTGGGTGGTAAGTGTATGTTGGGTGGGTGAGTAAGAGCGTTTATGTGTCTTGTGCTGAGGGTGGTGGAGGTGCTGGGGGATGCAGTGGTGGATGGTGACTGCCTGTTAGTGTGGTGACTACAGGTATACGGGATGTGCTGCATGTGGGTCATGTCAGTGGTTGTGGTGTCTGAGGGTGTGGTGACTGGGGTGGATGTCTGAGGGTCTGCTGGGGTTTTGTCTGCGGGTAGAATAGGTGTGGTGGCTGGATCTGTGAATGTCGGTGTGGTGCCTGTAGGTGTGTCAGGTATTGTGTCAGTAATTCAGGTGGTGGTGGGGTAGTCAGGGCAGGTTGTCATTGTTGCTGTGTCTGCAGATGGATGCTGTCTGTGTGCGTGCCAGTGGTGTATCTTGTGGTGTTTATGTTTGTCTGCCCTACCCTTGGATGTTGAGGTGGATTCTGTTTGTGTTCTTTGGCTGGGTCAGGGAAGGGGGAATCGGATTGGGAAGAGGAAGGTGGAGGGGGGCTGTAGACAAGGAGTGACTGGCTGCTGTCAGTGTAGGGCCAGAGCCTGCAAAGTTCTCTGTAGGCCAGCTAATGCACTGTGAATGCCCTCCAGGAATGCAATTGCTCTGTTGTATTTCAGTTGCCAGTCCCTGGATGGCACTCATGATGGTCGACTGACCCACAGAGATTGACCTCAGGAGGTCAATAGCATTCTCACTGAGGGCAGCAGGGCTAAGAGGGGCTGGGGCAGAGGTGCCTGTGCCAAAGGAGACACCCACCCTCTTGGGTGGGCAGGCATGGCCTACTGGGTGGAGAGCTACAGGGAGGACGGTGATAGGATGGGGGATGGTAGACAGAGATGGTACTGGGCTGTTCCCAGATGGGTCCACCACCACTAGGGAGTTACCACTGGACGAGGACTCCGAAGAAGATGTAGTCGATCCGGTCTCCCCGTGGCACTCCACTCGCCCTCTGGGCCACTAGGTCTCTTGGTGTCGGTGGTGTCGTGACTGGAGGTCCCATGGCCAATAGCTTCCCCACTCAGCTGTGCCCCGTTTCTCAGTGCTGATGGTGAAAAACAGAAAGTCAGGTATGGTCATCAGAGTCACAAGATACATCTTCCACCATACAGTAAACATAAGTCTCATTACATCCTGTTCACCAACACCCCCCAGTAGTGCCAGTTAAGCCAGCATCATGTCACAACAAAATATTAAGGAGGTTCTTCAATATAAACATTGTTATACACCAGCTAAGCAAGCTAACTAACACCTGCAATACTAAGAATCAAGTTGAACAATCACACTGACCGTACATGACAAGGTGACTTTGCCACATGACGCAGATTCCCTGTCCACAACAACATAGTCAAGCACCAAACAAACCGTAGTTTAGGAATGTCAATTTGCTTACTACTAATCAAAAACACATACTCAACACATACAAATATTTTACTCCTGTAAAATATCAGGCTATGACAGCTTTTGTAAAGCAAAGGCAAGCAAGCCTAGTGTAGACAAGCCATAACTTCTTCATTTCACATAGTTACAACCATATACCATGGACATATGGGCTGTAACAACTCAAATTCCCATTCATCCCAATTTTCGGTTAAGGAATCAGAAAACATGGCACACACACTTCCACCAAGAGTGATGTATCACGGATTGAAAATACAATGTGAACCAAGTCATGCAGCTCATTGGTGTTCTGTAAAGAAACGTTATCAGTCAAAAAGGGCCAAGTAAGCTCCGACCTATGTTCCACACACAAGTACAAGATTTCAAATAGACTCTATCTTACATATGGACTACTATACTGTGCAGAAAGATGACAATCTGACCTACCTAATCAAGCAATTAGTCCGTCAATAGGCCACTGGCTGAGTGGAAACATTATTACACACACATCAGACATGGCAAGCATTACACCTGTTTGTGTAGTATTCTCAGAGCCAAAGTACATGTGTTGCTAACATGACACGTACACCTACCATGATGCAAGCCACACGCCTAGAAACACTTAAAATAGAACTCACAGGAGTATGTGAACTTTCACACCTGCAACACATAGGTGTTATTGTCAACATTAGGAACCCAAACAGCCAGGACTCACTTGCCACATCCTTCATAGCAACAGCAATTAGACATAACTATTTCCAATGTTGAATCATTACTGAACCTTTCAATTAATACATGATGTTGGCACATATCTGTTAAGAATTTAACTTCAGGGGCTATCATTGCCTGTGAATCATACCTAGTACAGTATGCCCTAAGACAAAGCAGTGTGGCCACTTTCTGCTAGCAGAACATTAGCAAGACAATAAAATTCCTAGCCTCTGATACCAATGTATGTGTGCCCACTGAAATGCTGCAACACCTCAATGGTGTCGAACATGCATGTTGTCGAGACCGGGGAACCATCGGAGAACATGGCGTCCAGCTAGGCCGCGGGCCATGGGAGAGCGGACTGTGCTGTGCTCAGGAGTGAAAGTGTGGATAGCATGTGCAGCCACAATGCAGCACAGCCCAGACGGGAGCCCAGAATGCTAGAAAATTAGGCAAGTGTCTGCAAACTTACAGAATTTGCAGCCAGGAGGCAGACCAGGATTTGACACCGTGGAGGGGTCACAACGGGGAAGTGCCTCGAAGCGAGCCGTGCCCTGGCCCTGAGCAGTGCTTGACCTCCGGCGTGGGAGAGAGGTGGCCGCAATAATTCCCTTCCGGGGGAAAGGTGGCCATTCCAGCATATCTGGCAACAGTGACAGAAGGCTTGTGGAATGTGGAGAATAGGCCCGGGCTCCGTCAGCAGCATTTTTGACCTAGAGAAATGAGGAAACTTACATTCCTCAGCTTCGACTGCCGTTCAGCTTAGGGGGCACGTCAATCTTTCAGGGGTAAGGAAAAGTGCTATGTGTGTCTCCAGGGGCTTGGTCAGAAGCAGAAGAGAAGGGGGGGATGTGGGAGTTAATAAATATGGCAGGAACCCTTTTTATTCCCTAAGAAGTGGTAAAAAAGTTTTAGGGGGCAAAGAGAAATTAATAACTGCTGCCGGGAGATCCCCCACACAGAACAACTAGCCCTGGCAGTCAAGAGGGTCAAGTTTGTGGAGCCGAAGTTATTCCTAATCTGAAAGGTAGTAAATCATTGAGTAAAAGACCTAAGGTCACCCTTTTGTTCAGGACATATTTTAGGATTTTACTTAAACCACCGGCCTGTAAGGAAAGATAGGTTTCACAGTGGCATTGACATCTGGTTAAGTCTGTGCCTGAAGGTAGTATAAATCTGGGAGAAACCCAAATTGCGTGTAGCCTCAGCAGTTATCAAGCCTTCGAGGGCTTAGATTTAGCTGAAATGAGAGATGGCAGACTCTATTGTCGAGGCCCCACAGCTGATCCTACAGAAGGAGCGGTGCTGAATAGCAATCCCCTTGAGCTTGTGGTCGATGAGTTAGATATGTCAGAGGGGTCTAATAAGCAACAGGATAAAGAGCCCGTGGCAATAAGCCTGCTGAGGGAGACCCCACTACAACTGCCAGCAGGGGACGAAGAAGGACAGAAACAAAGTTGTACAGAAGAACCTTTCAGCCAGTCTATTGCAGGCATGCTGAGATCCCTAACTATGGAAGTCAGGGGTGGTTTTGAGATTTCAAACATGAACCAGAAGGAGATTAGAGGTTTCTGTGAGGACCTTGGTAAGACGATGGACGATCTGGCAGGAAGAACTGCCCCCCTTGAGGAAGTGGTTGGGGGCCTGAAGGCAGAGGTGGAAAAAAAAGGAAGAAATTCTGGGATTGAAATTCGGTGAGGAAAGCATCATAACTAAACTACACTCATTGGAAAATAGTCAGAGAAGGAATAACTTGAGATTTTAAAGGGTTCCGGAGGGAATGGAAGGTGACGATCTGAAAGGGCTTGTAGTCCGCCTGATTAAACCAGGAGTGCAAATCGAGGATACAGAGGACGATATAGCAAGGGACATTCAAAGGGTGCATAGGGATCCTTTCAGAAAGCCCCTGAATAGAGACAAGCCTAGGAAAAGTCTGGTCAACTTTCATACCTATGCAATTAAGGAACGTATTTTAGCGACTGCACTGAAACAGAAGTCACTACTGGTGGAGGGAGTCCCCTTTGAAATTAGATCAAACCCTTCAAGTACAACACTCAATAAGCAATGGGAGTTGGGGAAAAGAATTGATGTAGTGAAAAGGTTGGGAGCCAAAGCCCAAGTGAAGTTCCTGGCTACCCTGAAATTAATGGCAAATAATAAAATGTATAGCTTCAAGGAATGCAGGGAGGTAAACGATCTAATTAAAGATCTGGAAAAGGGCAGTTAATATGTATGAAAAGATGGAAGCTTGCTCCCTCCCCTCTAGACTAGCATTCTTCTTTAAAGGTGGGCTAGGATGGAAAAAAAGCTCAGCAGAGCCCCCCCCCCAAGGCAGTTACACCAAGAGAAAGGAGGTAGGGTGGGTCCTCCTAGGGAATGATGGGTCAGGGTTGAACTGGGAGAGGTTGGGGGAGTAGTAGGCACTGGGTGGGGAGCATGTGAGAAAAAAATGCATCCTCAGAATGGCAGAGAAGTGGTGGGTTCAGGGGGGTTATATGAGTCGAGTTTGGAGGTAAAATATAGATGATGAGGGCAGAAGAGTTGATGTTTTTGTCTTGGAATATTAATGGCTTACGGGTGATGAATAGGCGAAGGAGGCTGTTAGAATACTTGAGAGACCCCCAAGCAAATGTACTGGTTCTACAAGAAACACACCTATCTAAGGAAGAGTTTATAGAGTTGTTCAGACCATACAGGTGGTTGCAGTAGGTAATGAGCACTAGTTAGAGTGGGGATAGTAAAGGAGTGGCTATTTAACTCAAAGAATATCGTAATCTTTCTTTCCAGGAGGGGACAGTAGACAAGGCGGGGAGATGGGTAATTGGGAAATTGGTGGCTTACGACTCCATATTTACTCTGGTGGGCTATTATGGACCTAATAAGGATGATACCCCTCTCCTGATTGAATTATTCCAACATCTGCTGCTATTTTATGATCCTATATTATGGATGGGGATTTTTAATGTTGCACTGAATCATGAATTAGACATATCTTCAGGCAGTAGATCAAGAATCAGTGAAAAAATGTAACAACAAGTGTTATCCATGATGTCTCAGTTGGGGCTGTATGATGTATGGAGAGAGAAGATGGGGCCCAAATGTGGATACACGTTGTAGGAAGTTGGCTCTGTACATACTATCTCAAAGTGAGAGATAGTGTGCACAGAGTCCAAGGATTCCCCTTAGAGGTTGATAGTGGCAAAATTAGATAATACTAATGCTCTATTTTGTGGTAGTGTGGTCAAGCAGTAGGCTTATCAGAGGGTAGTGTTAAGCATTTGTTGTACACACACAGGTAATAAATGAGAACACACACTCAAAGACTTAACTCCAGGCCAATTGGTTTTTATGTAGAAAAATATTATTTTCTTAATTTATTTTAGAACCACAAGATTCAGAATTCAAGCAAGTACATACATTGTAAGGTACTTGGCATAGGTAAATATGTAACTTTGAATTAAAATAGTAATGTACACAGTTTTGGCAAAAATGGCAATAAGCTATTTTAAAAGTGGACACTGCAATAATCAACAGTTCCTGGGGGAGGTAAGTATTGGTATGTTTTTCAGGTAGGTAAAGCACTTACAAGTTCAGTCTCCAGGGCATAGGCAGCCCACGGTTGGGGGTTCAAGTTAACCCCAAACACCCAGCACCAGCAACACAGGGCCGGTCAGGTGCAGAGGTCAAAGTAGGGCCCAAATAGCATAGGTGCCTATGGAGAATAGGGGTGCTCCAGTTCCAGTCTGCTAGCAGGTAAGTACCTGTGTCCTCGGGTAGCAGATCAGGGAGGTTTTGTAGAGCATGGGGGGGTTACAAACAGGCACACAAAATACACCCTCAGTGGCACAGGAGCGGCCGGGTGCAGTGTGCAAAGTAGGTGTCGGGTTGCAGATAGAAATCAATGGAGAGACCCGGGGGTCACTCTGGTGATGCAGGCAGGGCACAGGGGGGCTTCTTGGGCCAGCCACCAACTGGGCAAGGATGAGGGCTGCCTGCTGGTCACTCCTGCACTGGTAGTTGGTTTATCTCGGTCCTGGGGGTTGCGGGTGCAGTGCTTCTTCCAGGCGTCGGATTCCTTTGTTACTGGGCAGTCAGGGTCAGGGGGAGCCTTTGGATTCCTTCTGCAGGCGTCACTGTGGGGGTGCAGGGAGGTCGTCTCAGGGTATCCACATCTTGGGAGTTGCCTGGGGGGTCCTCTCTGCAGTGTTGGTTTCTCTGGACACGAGCTGGGGGAGTCGGGTGTAGAGTGTTGGGGACTCATGCTTCCGGAGTGAGGCTGGAGTCCCTTTAAAGTTGGTTGTTTCTTTTTTGGTTGAACAGAGCCACTGTCCTTGGGAGTTTCTTTGTCCTTTGGGTTGTAGGGCAGTCCTCTGAGTCGGCAGAGATCGCTGGTCCCACTAGATGCGTTGCTGATGCAGGTTCTTTGTGTCTGGAGACAGGCCGGTTGGGCTGGGGCCAAGTCAGTTGTTGTCTCCGTCGTCTCTGCGGGGCTTTCAGGTCAGCAGTCCTTCTTGTTTCAGGTCGTCAGGAATCTGATTTCCTGGGTTCAGGGTCGTCCCTAAATATTCAATTTAGGGGTGTGTTTAGGACTGGGGAGCAGTAGCCAATGGCTACTGTCCTGGAGAGTGGCTACACCCTCTTTGTGCCTTCTCCCTGTGGGGATGAGGGCACATCCCTAATCCTATTGGGGGGAATCCTCCAAAACAAGATGGAGGATTTCCTAAGGCAGGGGTCCCCTCAGCTCAGGACCCCTTAGGGGTTGTCCTGACTGCAGGGTGACTCCTCCTTGTTTTTCTCATGATCTCCCCCGGACACGCCGCCAAAAGTGGGGGCTGTGTTCGGAGGGGGGGCGGGCATCTCCACTACCTGGAGTGCCCTGGGGCGCTGTAACGCCCGACTTGAGCCTTTGAGGCTCACCACCAGGTGTTACCGTTCCTGCAGGGAGAGGTGTGAAGCACCTCCACCCATTACAGGCTTTGTTCCTTGCCACAGAGTGACAAAGGCACTCACCCCATGTGGCCAGAAACCTGTCTGGATGTGGCAGGCTGGCAGAAACTGGTCAGCCTAGCACTAGTATTTGGACTGGTATCCACGGGGCATCTCTAAGATGCCCTCTGTGTGAATTTCTCAAGAAATCCCACACTGGCATAAGTGTGGATTTATTGTGCTAAGAAGTTTGATACCAAACTTCCCAGTATTCAGTGTAGCCATTATGGAACTGTGGAGTTCGTGTTTGACAAACTCCTAGACCATATACTCTCTATGGCTACCCTGCACTTACAATGTCTAAGAATTGGCTTAGACACTGTAGCGGCATAGTGCTCATGCAACTATGCCCTTACCTGTGGTATAGTGCACCCTGCCTCAGGGCTTTAAGGCCTGCTAGAGGGGTGACTTACCTATGCCATAGGCAGTGGGTTGTGGGCATGGCACTCTGAGGGGAGTGCCACGTCGACTTAGTCTTTTCCTCCCCACCAGCACACACAAGCTGTGAGGCAGTGTGCATGTGCTGAGTGAGGGGTCCCTAGAGTGGCATAAAACATGCTTCAGCCCTTAGAGACCTTCCCTGGTCACAGGGCCCTTGGTACCAGAGGTACCATTTACAAGGGACTTATCTGTGTGCCAGGGCTGTGCCAATTGTGGAGACAAAGGTACAGTTTAGGGAAAGAACACTGGTGCTGGGGCGTGGTTAGCAGGATCCCAGCATATTTTCAATCATAACTAGCATCAACAAAAGGCAAAAAGTTAGGGGGTAACCATGCCATCAGAGGCATTTTCCTACATACGTATAATAACGAAAAATTAAGAATTAAGAAGCGGTGTGACGTGAACAGGGTGGCACACTTTGAGTATGGGGAAAACTGTGGTAAATTGCTTGCCTGGAAAATAAAATTGGACTTAGTTAGACATGGGGTGAAAGAAATACGCAGTAGGAATTCAGGGGGTATTAGCAGAAGTAGTGAGGAGATTGGGGAAGTCTTTTGGAGTTCCTTTAAGGCATTATATGCAGAAAACTTAGCGGTGTCACCGGAGGTAGTTAGGAACTGGTTAAAGGATTTAGGGCCAGATGTACGAAAAAACCAAATTGCGATTTGCAATTTGCGAGTCTCTGCGACTCGCAAATTGCAAGTCGCAATTTGGGATGCAGAAAGGTGTCTCAGACACCTTCTGCAAGTCGCTATGGGGTCGCAAAGACCCACCTCATTAATATTAATGAGGTGGGTCGCAAATTGCGGCCCCATAGCGACTATGGGCACTCGCTAACATGGAGGCCTGCTGACGTCAGCAGGCCTCCATGTTAGCGACCTGCTGCTCAATAAAGCAGGTTTTTTTTTTTTTTAATGTAGCCCGTTTTCCCTAAGGGAAAACGAGCTGCATTTTAAAAAAATCCGAAACCTTTTGTTTCGGTTTTTTCAGGGCAGGGAGTGGTCCCTTGGACCACTCCCTGCCCTGAAAAACTATTTTTGGGTGCAATCACAAACTGGAAGGGGTCCCATGGGGACCCCTTCCAATTTGCGATTGTGTTACCATCCACTTGAAGTGGATGGTAACTGCGATGCCATTTGCGACCGCATATGCGGTCGCAAATGGTATTGCATACCATTGCGAGTCGCAAATAGGAAGGGAACACCCTTTCCCATTTGCGAGTCGCACATGCATATTGCGAGTCGGTAACGACTCGCAATATGCATTTGTGCATTGCAAACCCACGTTTGCGAGTCGCAAACGGCGATTTTCGCCGTTTGCGACTCGCAAAAGGGTTGCTACATCTGGCCCTTAGTTCTAACTACTTTGAGCGAGGAGGATGATAGAATATTGAATGGGCATATAGGGCAGGCTGAAGTGAAGCAGAGTATACAGTCCGGTAAACTAGGGAAAGCGCCATGCCCGGACAGTTCACCCATGGAAATTTATAGAGTCCTACAAAATAGTTCAACAAAGATTCTGGTGGATTTGGGTAATAATATCTGAGAGGCAGGTGGTATGCTCTTCCCCTCCTGGAAGGAGGCTATTATCACATTGATTTTAAAGCCAGGGAAAGACTTTAAGTGTTGTGACTCATTTAGGCCCATTTCCATGTTCTATTGCGATTACAAAAGTTTCTCAAAAGTCCTGGTGGACAGTTTAAGTTGAGTTATAGGCAGGCTTATACATGATAACCAAAAAGGGTTCTTAAAAGGCAGATACATGCATGAGTTAACAGAGGGTTTAATAGTTTACACAGTCGATTTAAGGCAAGTAATACCAGCCTTGAAAAAACTGACAGCGGAATTTAGGAAGATTGCTGGATATGCCGTTAATAATTAAAAAACAGAAGTTATGGTTTGGAATATGTCAGCAGAGGGGGTTCCATTCAAGACGGAGTTGAAGTATATGGGGATTATCATAACCAAAGATATAAATAAAATAGCAGACACTAATTTTACGAAGGTTATGAGAGACTCCGGCAGGCTAATGAGGAATTGGGATAATTTTCCCCTTACAATTTTAGGGAGAGTTAACTTAATTGAGATGTCGATATTGCCAAAACTCACATTTATTTTTAACTCTGTGTCTCTGATGTTCAACAAACAGTGGTTGAGTAGGCTTCAGGGCAAAATTAGCAATTTTATTTGGGCTTCAAAGGGGGTGTGCATTGCTTGGAAGAAGTTGAGAAGGAAGAAAGAGAAAGGGGGGTTGGCTTTGCCTAATTTGCTATATTATGATTGGGCTTTCTTTTTTAAAAATGCAAAAGTTCTATTGAACGAGTTTGGGGACTCAGGGGTGGGGCTGGTTTGAAAAACACTGATGGAAATTAGTCATGAAAAACAGGTGGGGTTCTTGATTAAATTTAGAGACCCCAATTTTTTTTAAAAGGTGAGATTTAAGATAATGCAGGACCTGGCAAAACTTTGGTATGCAGTAAGGAGAGCTACTAATTTATCATTCTATTCTAAACATCCTCTCATTTGGGATTCACCGGGTTCACCAGAATGGATCAAAGGTAGCCTGGCCGTACCATTGAGAGAGGCAGGGTTTTTGGAATGGGGGCAACTCTGCGACAGTGGGGAGCTGGTGCCAAATGAGGAGCTCAACATGGAGATGGGCGGGCGGCTCTCTAAATTTAAATACCTTCAAATAAACAGCTGAGTGAAGAGTGTGAAAGATGAGGTGGGGGGATCTAATGAGCTGGAAGGAAGTGACAAGATGGTATTGGTTGATGATGGACATTGCAGATGGAGAGTTCACCCTGCCAGAAGAAATGTGGGGATAACAATTTCCTGGAGAACAGATTAGAGATTTATGGCAAGTATCTACTACTCCCTTGTGTGTGTGCTACAGTTAAACACGACTGCTTAAGGAGAAATCATTTGTTTTCCATCCAAGGGCCTTCTGGACCCTAGAGAAACTATCAAAATTGATGCAGGATAACTTGGTCAGTTGTAAGAAATGCAGTCTGGATTATGCTGATGATTTATATATGTTCTTGAAGTGTCCCAAGCTCAGCTTTTTTTTAAAGAGGTCTGTGAAGCAGTAAGTGAAATTCTTTCTATAAACTGTCAGGTAAGCCTCCCCTTGTCATTTTTGGAAGCTTGCAAGACTGATCGAAGTTAAATATAGACGGTGCTACATTGCTTTTTTACATGATACTAATAGCCAGGAAAGAGATTTGTAAGAGATGCATTAGCTCCTCCCCTCCGATGTTTTTGAAGTGGAAAGGTTCTCCTTTGTATAATTTAAAACTTGATATGAAGGAGGTGAACAGAAAATATAAATTCTGGTGTCCATTAATAAAATGGCTAGAAAGTATCTTACTGTCATAAAGACTTCTGCCGGTGGACATAGGTCATTCCTGATATCCAGTACAGTAGGTTAGGCAGCTGCCATTTTAAGGACCTTGGATGGTGGGGAAAGTTAAAATTAAGATGTGTCACGGAGTCAAAAACATATCTACGCCATAGTTTTCAGTGCTGGCTTTGAACAACCATGTTACTGAAATCCGATTTAAATACATGTGATATTCATGGAATGTGAGTAATGTATCATTAGTGGCGTAGTCTGCACACTCATGACAATTAGATAGTTGGTATTTGTGTCTATATTGTGTGAAACATGGTAAAAATGTCATTATCACTGAGACTTTCATTGACATGCATATCCATTTCCAAGTCACAATTGAGAAAAACATTGCAGCAAAAAAATACTATTTTCCTAGGTATGTCCTGTGCACCATGTTGTTACTATTTCATATGGCATGTTCAAGCATCATGTGTGACATTTGTATTTTCACACATACAATGGACACAATGACTGACAGACGCACCTTTTTATTCCCCTTCTTCTAGTTACCCTGGAATGAGAAGGGTCAGGCAACCACCAGTGAACTGTCCACTAGCAGACCTGCAGACCATTGGAGGATTGACATGTCATCTAGATCTCTGCCTGGATAGGCAGAAAATCATGGAACTCTGTTGTCAGTTGGAGCGAGATCTGATGCCTGCCCATTCGTCATCCCAGTTGCATTCCACCCATTGTACTAGTCATATCAGTGCAGCATTTCCTGGCCACAGGCTCCTTTCAAAATGCCATGGCCCTAACTGTAGGGATGTCACAGCCTATGTTAATTTTGGTCATGAAGGATGTCCTCTTATCCCTGTTAAAACACCGGGACAGCTGCATCCGATTTCCTCAGCATGAGGATTTGGCACATATAAAGGCAGATTTTTATCCTTTGGCACACATTCCACATGTGGTGGGAGCCATTGATGGTACCCATGTAGCCTTGGTTCCCCCAAGTGGCATTGAACAGATGTATCAGAACAGGAAGAACTTCCTCTCCATAAATGTCCAAGTAGTCTGTTTGACGGACCCCTACATTTCCCAGATATGCGCAAAGTACCTAGGTTCAGCTAATGATGCCTACTTCATGCGGGATAACAATATCCCAAAAATGATGACATAACAGTACACAGGGAGGGCCTAGCTAGTTGGTAAGTTAAGACACTGATAAGTGTCAGTATCTAATGTCTGCTGCCATATGTAAGGATGACCAATGTTTATGTTTGCACACATGTAACGGTTCCCTACAGGAGATTCTGGGTACCCAAACCGTTCCTGGTTGTTGGCACCAGTGAGGTACCCAACCACGCTAAAGGCTAGATTTAGTTGCATTGGTTACTCAGGTGGATCCCTCCACTACTCACCTGCCAAAGTCTATCTAATCATTGTTGCCTACTGCATGCTCTACAATCTCGCCCTGAGATGTTAGATCTCATATATACCAGATGACGGGGAGCCAGCAGTTCAAGCGGGTGAGGATGCAGAATTGCCAAGTGAGAATGGCAGTGATGAGGATAAAGGAGGAGACAGCCATGCAGATCTCATACAACAGTACTTCAACCGATTGTAGGTATGTGTTGTTCAGTACAATACTTGATTCACTGTGTATTTGGGGGGCCTAGAGATGTTTGTGAAGGATCTTTGTATGACCATCAGACAGCTCATTAGTTGCCTAGCAGTCCATAGCTCAGATGTTTATGCAAAATTGTACATGAAATTGTGACTACAGTGATGATCTCATTTGTTAATGTTTGTCACACAGCACACTCAGTGTAACTATTACATTTACAACATGTTTTTATAGGTCTTCATTTACCATTACCTGCCTATACCTTTTGTATTACATTTTTACTTTGCAGATTTCTTCACAAGCTCATCCTCACGTGGTCAGCTCAGAATTGTGTCATAGGCAGGTGGGATTTGCAGGTCTGACATGTGAAGTAAGCATGGATAGATCCAGGTACTTTATGGTATAATATTGGTGGTGTCTGAGTTCCATGCCCAGACTGTCAGGACAGTGGGACGGTAGTGTAATGTTCCATACAATTGACCTGTGTGCCATGTTGTCTGGGTCCAATGGTGTCATATGTGTGGTCTTGTGTCTCTGACACATGTCATCTTGTGTACTCCTTCACCCCAAAATTATCATTGGTTTGATAATTATACTATTTAACTTGAATGTAGCTGTCACTGTGTTTCCTCATTGCAGGCCACTGTGCATGTGTGCCAAGACTGTAATAGGTGAGTAGCATACCTACAGATACCTGACCATGGGAAGTGGAAGGTTCCAAGACCGTGGACAGTTGTACTGAACTCTGTCAGTAATGTGGGGTATGGTCATTTAGGGGGTATGGTATGGGTATGTGATAAGGCTTTAGCTGATGAAACATTGAACCAATCTATTTGGATAGACAAACACTGAAATGTCCCTAACTTCAGTAGTCTGTGGGGTTCTTGTTATTCACACCTATGCTGAAGCATTACATTGTGAAGCTATCCTGCACTGTGTGATATTTGGCATGTTGCCAACCTATGTGCTGGAAAGTGCACTAAATGGGAAAAGGAGTGAGTCCATTTGTACAACTGTATATATATCAGACCCAGATTCAACAGTACATGTGAGATGGGACTTAACAAATTGGAACACATGTGAACATCATGTATATGCAACATTTGTCACAGTTAACTGTTCAATATAGCTAAGAAATGACTCTCAACAATGATATGGGGTTTAACTGTCTTTATTTACAAGGGCACAGGTAAGTTTAAGGAATGTGATCAAATCATATAGTGCAAACTGTGAAGGGTTCAGTCATGGTGGATGTAATCATCAGGGTAGCTGCTACAACATTTGGAGTCTCAAGCCCAGTGTCCTTGTGCCTTTGGAAAATGGAGAGTGGTTGAAAAACAGTCAACAGGGAGTATCTGTCACACACAAGGGGAACCAATGAGTAAAGGATCACTTCCTGGCAGTGATTGAGGTCTTGGTATCTGCTCCTCCTGGATGTTTATGTGGACATCCACATTGGTGGGGGTTCTTCAGTTACAGAGGCAGGTATGTCTGAGGCATGTCCTTCCCCTTGCAGAGCCTCCATTCCACTGGCTGCCACAGATGTAGAGGAGCCTAATGTAACATGGCCAATGGAAGGGGTCTGCTGTAGTGGGTATAAGTTAGTTAGGGTGGTATTAATGTCTCTCAGCACCCCTGTTAGGGAGGCCATGTTGGCATGGTGGGCCTCAAACTTTTGCATGACTTCCTGGTGGCTGTCCCTCTGCAGCTGCTTAATCTCCGCCATCATGGCGAGTACCTGGCCCATCACGTTTTGGGACTGTTGATAGGCTCCCGAGACTTGGGAGATGGTGTCCTGGCCTGTTGTATCCCTGGCAGCCTCAATCCACTGGCCCACCCCACCCCTCCCATGCACCCTACGTGCCTGTGCCCTTGGCACAGTCTGCCCACTCCCACTGGTGCCAGATCCTTCATTGTCTGGCACCAGTGGTGACTCCGGTACCTGTACTGGGGGGCACATGATGGTATTAACTTCCTTGACCCACAGGTTTGGGGGCAAATGGTTGCCTGGGATGTGTAAGCAACAGGGCTGGGAGGACCAGGTCTGAGCAGGGTGAGGCTGACAGTTGTAGACTGACCAGGTATTGCAGATGGGCCAAAGTAGTCCTCATTGTCCTCACATCCAGGGGTGTTGTCCTCACTGTGGGCTTCATCTAGGGGGGAGGTGGCTGTCTCAGCTATCCTCCCCATGGTCACAATGGGTAGGTGACTTGTTGAAGAAGTGGAAAAGACCGTTACAGATTGTAATGCAATATGTGGTATTAAACTTTGACAGGTAGATATGCTTTCAGCCATTTACAGAAAGGCTTTACTTGATCCCCTGATATGACAGTGACACCTGCTTTCAAATTTGTGGTACAGCTATAGGGGATACAGGGTATTCCTAGGTCGTACACCTTTCTGCTGGATATCAGATTAGCTTGGTAGCTGGAGGTGTGTTGATAGACTCATATCTTGTCTGCCGTGTAGCTTGATATTGTTCATATTACTTCCCAGTTAGCAGAAGTTCAGTATTGAGTCACCAGACAACTGCAAAATGTAATTGGACACTGGCCTGTCCATCAGCTTAATAGTGACAATTCTACCTGGCCATAAATATCAGGTTACACCTAGTACAGCACACTGCAGATATGTGTGTTCCCCCCAGGTGAGTATCTGTCAATGGGTGATGGGTGGCAAAAGGGCCATTTTAGCAGTGGACACAGGAGTAGCTGTGTATTGGTGGTATTTTACTGCCAGATGCCTATAGCATTGCTGTCATTGCCCTAGACTGTGAAATTGTGGATCATTCAGGTAGGTTGAGTCGACTGTGTAGTTGACATGCAAGGCTGTTTTCATTATGGTACACTGTTCTGGATTTCCTAACGGTAGAAAAGTGCCTGATGGGAGTTGTAGTGCTGCCAGTCCCTGTAGTACCTATGCCATACACAGATACTGTGTCCCCAGGTGAGTTTAGTTGACATGTGGTATGGCAGAGAGGGGTAATTGGACAGTTGGACACAGGGGTGGTGAGTGTGTTGCTGATAAGATGTCAAAAGGTGATCAGTGAGCATGCAAGACAAAGCTTTAGGGTGACATTTCCAGTGATGTGACTCAGCCAACTCCACTCCCCCAGGTAAATACTGTCAAGCCCTCAGGATGTAGGATGTCCAAGACCTTCTCCTCCCATAATGTGAACGATGGGGGAAGAGTTTGGGGCCCACCGTCAGTCTTGAGGACTGCCATCTGGTGCCTGGCGGCCATGGAACGTACCTTCCCCCTGAGGTCTTCACCTCTTCCTGATGGCTCCCCTTGTGTGTGGATAGCTGCTTACAGAATTCACCCTGTTGACTATGTTTTGCCACATCTTCATTTTCCTGGCAATTGAGGTTTGTTGGACTAGGGCTCCAAATAAGTGTGGCTCTACTCTGATGATTTTGTCCACCATGACCCTCAACTTATCGTCTGTAAAGCGGGGATGTTTTGGGCAGACATGGTTGTGCTGGAGGACATGAAAAGGTAAATAAATGGGTAATGAGGTGTGGGTGCTGTGTTGTGAGTGGGTGACGGGTGGTGTGTGATGTGTGTCAAAGATTGGTGTGATGTGTATGATGTGCAGGTGTGGGATGGGTGGTATTTGGAGTGGTGAAGGGTGCCAATTCTATGGTTACTAAATTTGGTGTGTGGTCTCTGTCTAGCTGTGTATGGCGTTTTTGATGTGAAGCGTTGTGGGGTGTGAAGGGGTGTGTTTTATAGTGCAGTTTGTAGGTGTGTCTGGTGTGTGGATGTGGCTCAGGTGTGTAGAATTCAGACTATCCAATGTGTTGTAGTGTATTACTGTGTAGACTGCCTACCGCCATGGTTTGCAATGCCATTGTTTGTTTCCCCAGTGGGAGTACCGCTATTGTGATTTGTGGGTCGTAATTGGTTTGGAGAATTTTTGACGGGCTGGTGGTGCTGATGGTGGAACCGCCTCTTTCCCTCCCTCCGGAGTCCTGGCAGTGTTGGAATTTCGGCTGGGTTTCGGCAGTCCTGCCTGTGTAACTCAAAATACGGTGGTCTGTATGACCGCCAACATGCCACCGTGGCGGTCTTACCGTCAGACCATCAAGTCATAATGAGGCCCATAGTACTGTTCACCAATACCTGCATCATGTTCATCCCATTGGTGCCACACAGATGGTAACAACAGGTACACAAGAAGTCCAACTTTCACACAGGGGCACATTGTAACCTGTGAGGAGGGAAAGGATTGTGTTGAACAGAGTCAATTGTGCATATGAGGTACGACCTGCTCCTCTGGTGAGCCGTAGAGCTGTGACCATTCAGAGGAAGGACCTCATATACAAGCCCCTCCAGCTCCTCTAGAGAGAAGGGAGGAGCCCTATCACCTGCTGAACGTGGTATGATTGCTCCCAGAGGCGGCACACAGCAGCTCTAGTAAAGGTGGTGTTGCTCGCAGGAGTGTCAGGAGTCAAGTGAGTGAATTTGCAGAACATGGCGGTCACATCCACCACGTACGCGGTCATCACCACTGACTGACACTGCCATTCGGCCACAACCACCTCAGGCGACAACGTTAGCCTATGGCTGTGTCAGCCATGGTTGGGACCACATACCACGCGGATGACTTCCGCCAGCCATTGTGGGCGGTTCCTAATGTCCAGTGTAGTAGGTCAGGCATCCGTCATTTTGGCGCGTGAAAATGCTGTATAAGGTTGTGTAAGCTGCATTACACATATATTATATGTGTAGGATCATCATGAACATCCTCATGCTGTCTTGTTATGTAGGTCCTAATACACAACCACCAGTGTAGTGTGTTCCAGGGCACAGACGGCACATGACAGCAGTGCACAGGCCACCACCACCTATGGTGGTTTTTGGTGGTCAGAAAATGCAGTCACATTTTGAGGGCCAATTGTGTAGCACATAGTTGGCTATCGACCAAATCCATGTTGTGGACACATGTGTGTACAACCATGGTGGGGGGGGGTTACATGTGATCCTTATGTAGTTGCCAGCTGGGATGTGTATTGGGTGTCATGTTATCCAGTCAGAAATGCTTTGTCACATGATATTGTTGCTTTGTCACATGATATTGTTGGCATGCATCATGTATCTTGCTGTGGACACACTGACTAATGTTACAAATTATGTCTTGTCACACTTAGGTACCCTGGGAGAGGGAGGATGTGACAACCTCCTGTCTACTGTCCACTGCGAGAACTTCATACCAAGGAAGAATGCCACATCATACAGCTGTACCATTTGAATAGGCAAACAATAGTGTACTTCTGCCATCAGTTGGAGCCAGATCTGATGTCAGCTAACAGTAATCCGACCTACATACCCCCATTGTACAAGTCACGTCAACATTGCACTTCCTGGCCACAGGATCCTTCCAACATACAGTGGCCCTATCTGCTTAAATGTCCCAATCTATGTTCAGTCTGGTGTTGAAGGATTTCCTCTCAGCAATGTTGAACCACATTGACAGCTACATCATGTTCCCCCAACATGAGGATTTAGCCAATGTGAAGACTGACTTCTATGGTTTCTGCCACCTCCCACATGTGGTGGGGGTCATTGATGGCACACATGTTTGCTTGATGCCACCGCAAGCCACAGAACAAGTCTATCGCAACAGAAAGAACTTCCAGTCTATCAACGTGCAAGTTGTCTGTTTGGCAGATCTCTACACCTCAAATGTGCATGCCTGTTATCCTGGATTAGCCCATGATTCCTTTATAATGTGGAACAGCACCATACTCCAACTGATGTCACAACTGCACCCAGAGAGGACCTGGCTGGTTGGTAAGTCTCATCTGGCCTGATTGTATATGAGCTATGTCATGTGCTATTATCATGATATCAGTGACTCATTGCCAGGGGAAGTCTACTTCAATGAGGCCCATGGAAGAACACCGCGGCCAGTGGAGTGGGCTTTTGGGCTTCTGAAGGCCAGATTCCGCTGTCTGGACAGGACTGGTGGAGCCCTCCTCTACTCACTCTGGAAAGTGTGTTAGATCACTGTGGCATGCTGTATTCTCAATTATATCACCCTGCATAGGAATATCCTATACATACCAGGGAAGGGGAGCCTGCAGTGCCACCTTGTGAGAATCCAGAAATGCCAACTGAGGATGACAGTGGTGAAGAGGAAGGAACTGACTTGCGAGAAGATCTCATCCACAGCTAATGCTCAAGAGTGTATGTCATGTGATGTCATGACTGTGACTGTACAATGAACTACAGTTGTGAGAATGTGTGGGGTTGAGTATTTTGGAAACAGCCAGGGAGCTGATACTCTGCAATATTCAGCCAAAGGATGCTTGATAAAATAGCTTTTGACATTCCCCACCTTGATGATGTTGCTTTGTTGTCAGTTTCCTTGTAATGTAACTTGTTTTTCCAGATGCTGGCTATGTGACTTGTGTTATGTATGGTGTCCAGCCTATATTCCTTGTTTTGTTCTTTGTACAGATATCTTCACCATGACAACTTCATGTGGGCATTTCAGAGTTGTGACATTGGGAGGTATGTGATGCTGTTCTGACATACAAAGTGGACATGGATTGTTCCAGGTAATGTAGGTCGCAGAGTTTGGGTTTATGAGACCTGTACCAAAACAGTTTGCACAGTGTTTGGGTAGGGGTTCAGAAGTGCCCATTGCACTTGTTTTGTGTCCTCTGGTGGGCAGGATGCATCATGTATATGGTCATCACATATGTAGCCCCTGCTTACGACCAAGTCATTGTTCCTTAACACTGGCAAAACACTTTTTGCATGACATGTATGTAGCTGTAGATGTGTTTTATCATTTTAGGCCACAGTGCCCATGCCACAACACTGGCATATGTTTGCGTCCTACCACCAGACGCATGAGCTTTCAATTATGATGGCCCTGTGATGAGGGACTCTCATACTGCCATCTGTCTGTATCTTGGATTATGTAATGTTGAACTACATTGGTGTGGTATGTGCTAAGGCTCAAGCTGCTGACATCAAGCACATCAATGTTTGCCTATTCTACAGGACAATGTGTAACAAATTCTTTCCTTCCATGGTCTGGGGGTCTGTACCTGTCAATGTGTTTATTTACTCAGTATGAGTCAATCATTATTGATTTCCAGTAGTTCAGACATATTGACAGCCAATGTGCTGAACATTGTAATAAAAATTTTGGTTTGACCAGACACTTGTATGTACATGTTTGTATGGGTGGGTTGTAATCCTGAGCTGGACACTGTGTACGTGCAACATATCCCAACTTGAACAAGTACCTTGGAGCATCATTGTATTGTTCACATGGTCTAACATATCGACATGGCTATTATGAAATCTAAATCAGCAGACAAAGAGTTAATGAAGGGTGGTTTGAGTGAGTAGCTATGACTAACATAAAATATAGGTGTCATGACTCAACAAAAATTCAAATGTGAAGGGGTCAGTCACGGTAAATGAAATCAGTGGAGAAAATACCACACCATTGGGAGTCCAAAGTCCAGAGTACTCTTCCCATTGGAAATGGTAGGTGGTTCAGGATCAGTCCAGATTGAATGTGTGACACATAAATGAGGTCCTTAAAAAAGAGGGTTATCACTGGCAATGGTGGGTGTCTTGCCACCTGTACCTCTTGGATTCTTTGCTGGAGGTCCCACTTGCGTGGGGGTGGGGGGGGGTCTGCTGCTACAGAGGTAGGGGTGTTTGGTGCTTGTTGTTCCTCTGGCAGGGCCTCCCTTTCAGTGGCTGGCATCAATGTTGATGGGCCTGCTGCTGATGAGCCAAAGGAAAGGGTAGACGGTTTTTTAAAAGTGCTGCTCAGGGTGGTGTGTATGTCTCTCAGCACCCCTGTTAGGAAGGCCAGGTTGTTATTGTGGGCCTCCATCTGTTCCCACATGTCCCTGTGAATGTACCTCTGTAGCTGCTGGATTTCCCTGAGTTCATCAACAGCTGGCCCATCATGCCTTGGGACTCCTGATAGACCCTCAAAATGTTGCTCATGGTGTCCTGGCCAAGAGCAGCCCAAGTGGCCTCACCCTGCTGGCCCCCTCACCCCCCATGCAACTTACCCCCATGGGCCTGTGCCCTTGCCACAGGGTGCCCTCTCCAACTTGGTCCTGGACCCTCATTGTGCAAAGTGTTGTACTGCAGCCTCAGGATCCAGGACTGGGGGGGCACTAGATGCTAGACACTGTGCTAGGGACACAGGTTGGGAGGCAAATTACCTGTGATCTTGATGCAACAGGGCTGGGAGGTGACGTTGTGAGCACAGTGAGACTCACTGTTGCCGTCTGACCAGGTTGCCCAGATGGGCCAGAACTGTTCTCCACATCCACAAGTTCAGGAGTGTCGTCTTCACTGAGGGCTTCATCCAGGGGGTAGTGGGAGTCTGTTTCGTTGCCTCTGTGTGCCCAGTGATACAATCTTACTGGTTGTATTGTGACATCTACCTCCAATAGTTTAGAGTTACAGTTACAGTAAGCTTGTACAAAGTTAAGTTGTAGTTAATCCAGTTGTTGCAAGTAACCATGGTATTGGGTGTATTGACATGACATGTGTGAAGCATGCCAACCCAATTTGACTCAAGCTGCTTCTGAGACATGCAGATCAGTTACACTTGGGAGGATGGCTTGAAAATGACATCTTGCCACCATTGCAGGCAAAACAGTGGCTAGGCAAGATATGGCTTTCCCCATTTGGAGGCCTAGCTGGTTGTGAACCAGGCAGACCCAGGTCTTTGTTGTATACATGACTGGAGTCGTCACAGTGCTGTGTCAATGTGTCTGTTGCCAATACCAATCTGGTGTTGCATCTTGAGGCCTTAGGAATACTTGTTGTACACACTGGGTAAGGCTATCTACCACAAAATATTGGAAAACCCATATGTCAAATTAATACTCCATGTCTTCACATCAAAGTAATATTTAAACAAGCACGTTCAGCCAAGACAGTGAATCCAGCGGAGATTTATTATGAAGTACATAGAGGAGAACAAACACCGACACGTGTTTCGCCCCCTGGCGGTATGTAAACCTGGGTCTTTCTTAAGGCTATTCAATAATTCTTATGAATAAGTTCTTGTTAGAGATTCATTGTCATATTATGTTGATCAAGAAACATATCAAAAGATCTTGAAGGTAGAAAACAAGTAACCGCGTTACGGAGTGTCACGTGATAAATCCCTGGTCTCAAACAAACTTTGGGTAAGGTGTCATTCCTGTACTCAATAACTTCTTCTTGGGTTAGCAGTTCTAGATGCAGCTATGTCAACAGACATGACTCTGATTAGTGCATGATCTGTGCTTGATTATTCCCAGGTGCGTATACTTAATTTGGGAGTTCACAAACAGGAGTCTTTGGACAAGTGACCACTGTGCTGGTGTTTGGAGTTACAGACACAAAGCCTACTGGGAGTTGCAGTCAGGGCACTCTCTCTACTACACACACTATAAAAATGTTATCCTCCCAGTTGAGTACACTTCATTTGAGAGTTAAAAACATGGGTATTTGGACAAGTGACCACTGGGCTGGTGTTTTGAGTTCCTGAAACAGGACTTGCTGGGAGGTGCAGGCAGGTCAATCTCTAGTACACGCACTACACACATGTTATTCCCTAGGTGAGTACACTTCTATTGAGATTTGCTACACAAGGGTATTTGGACAAGTGCAGACTGGGCTGGTGTTTGGAGTTACAGATACACAGCCTGTTGGGAGTTGCAGTCAGGTCACTCTCTCTACTACACACACTATGTAAAGTTTATCCCCCCAGAGTTAACTTAATTTGGGAGACAACAAACAGGGGTCTTTGGACAAGTGGACACTGGACTGACATTTGCAGTAACAGAAAAAGTGCCTGCTGGGAGTTACAGTCAGGTCACTCACTCTACTACTCACACTAGACAAATGTTATCCCCGGGTGAGTACACTTCATTTTGGAGACGACAAACAGGGGTGTTTGGACAAGTAAACACTGAACTGGTGTTTACAGTAACAGAAACAGTGCCTCCTGGGAGTTGCAGTCAGGTAACTCTCTCTACTACACACACTATACAAATCTTTGGTATTGCATATCTGTATGCAGACTGCATTTAGGTTTGGGCATACATTTACATGTTGACATACCATGAGTCCAGGGATTCTTTTTGTACATTGTAAGACTTACATATACCCTTTGGACATATGGCATGTGATGGTCCTTGTTAGCTATGCTGTTGGGTCCAACAATACAGATGGACAGTGTTATATCTCAGATACTCTAGGTATTGAATGTTAGTGGGGTACATGAACAAGACAGTGGCAAAAGGTGAGCTGTGAGCATGCATGACATTGCATTTTTGTGACACTTTTTGTGTTGTGACTTACCAGACTACATTCTCCCAGGTATTCATGTCAAGCCCTCAGGATGCAGGATGGTCAAAATCTTCCACCCCCAAGAAAAGAGTATTGATGGGTCACTGGTAGGCCCACCACCAGTCTTCTTGGCCTGCAACTGGTGCCTGGAGTCCAGGGAACGGACCTTGCCCCTGAGATCATTTCACCTCTTTCTAATGTCCTCCTTTGTGCTCAGGGTGGTGCCTACAGCATTCACTCTTATGATCTCATCCACCATGACTCTTAACTCATCTTCTGAGAAATGGGGATTTTTTTACCTTGACATGGTGGAACAAAACTACAGGTGACAGAGACTTACTTAACGGGAAGTGCAACAGGGTGTGAATGGACAAAAGTGTGTGCAGGGTGTTCTATAGGATGGTGAAAAAAGGGGTGCCTAATCTATGAAGTCTACAGAAAATAAGATGGTTGGGTTTCTGTGTCTTGCAGTGGAAATGCAAAGGATTGTGGTCTGTGAAGGCATGTGTTTTATAGTGTGATTTGCAAGTACAATCACTGTGCCAATGTGTGTCAGCTGTGTTGTTTTTAAATCCATCCAATGTGCAGTTGTCTGTTACTTTGCTGAACGTGAACTGCCGTGGTCTGGACTGCTATTGGCTGACAGCCACAAGGGGACCGCCACGGCGACTGTTTGATTGCAACGAGCTCGGTGGTTGGCTGCGGTGCTGAGGGCACTGGAGATCGGACTTCCTGTTTCTGGGCCCTACACCACTGGTGGTCTGCCATTTTTGCTTGGCAGTCGGCAGTCATGCCTGTATAACTCAAAATAGGGCAGCCTGGAAGACCACCGGCATGGAGGTCTTTTCAGGACGGTCTGACCGCTAGAGTCCTATTGAGGCCCTTAAACTACAGCAATCCCTAACACTACTGAAAGCCAAACTATCAAAACAAACCTGAAGAATACACAAAATGTTAGTAAGCAAAGTGTGACTATTTACTAACAATCTAACCAGCTATGAAAAATCACCACAAATTAAAATCAAATTAAAAACCAATTTAAAAGAATAAACAACAAAAAACAAAACATTTTAATACTGAATTCTTTTGATGACTATGAATAAAATTACAAAACAGAAATATTAGAAAAAATATGTTCTAAAAATAGTACAACATACAATAATACGCATGACACATAGATCAAAAACAGTACATTAATGAATACAATATAATTACACATAATTACGAAATAACAAAATATGAACACAAATACAAAAAATATTTCCCACCCAAAAAACTAAATAATATAAAAAATAGAGTTACTCTCAATTTTATAGCAGAAGTCAACCATAGACAATAAGATATTCAAAAACACATAATCCACTATAAATATATAGGAAATGTAGCCCAAAAATCCAAATAATACAAATGAAAACTATGATCCACCCAGAATGATCATATAGAATCCACTGACGACCTCAAAAATCCAAAGCAACATTAAAAATGCATAACACTGCACCAGGACAACTGCAAAAAAAGAAAGAATAAAATAAATAGCTGCTTAAAAACTATTTTTTCTTGCTCAAAATATTACACACACCCACCATCCAAAAGTAGAATTTCAACTTCAATGAAAAGAAAGAAAATGCAGAACATGCTATAAGTAAATACTAACATGCAAGTCAAAATACATAAAATAGTTACAATTAAAACATAATATCTTAAAACAAAAAGACATATAGAATAAAAAGAAATTATGTCTATTGCATGCATCTCAAACAACTATGACAAAATCCCGCTCTAACTACAACCTAAAAATCACATTAACATACAGATACCAACCTGACATCTATGAATCTTACATCTATCATCAAGCAATCCACAAACTTCCCCCAGACATACTAACTTTAAAAAATAGATTAAAATTAAACTGATCTGTACCAGAAATTTAGCATTGAGGTACTGCTAACCTGCAGAGCTGCCAGCATCCAAAAACTACAAAAATAGACTACAACTTAAACCAATTGGAAAAGAATTGGGAACAAGAAAATGAGAAAAGGCTTTTTTACTATACAAACCAAAGCAAAAAATATTTGAACATTTTGAATATATTTTTTAAGAAATGTACAAAATGTATAAAAAGCATAATGCATGATAATAGTGTTTCACAAATGTTTTTGTATTAAATAATGTATACAGCAATATGTAGGTAGATGACTAGGGAAACAAAAAACTGTACACACATATACAATATACATTTTTTATGAATGCTAAGTTTAAAGATGTTTGTTAAAAATAAAAGTAAACTGTTAATGTATTAAATGGATGTTAAAAATTAGGAAACATACTAAAATGTTTCAAGTTTGTATTTTCAAAATATAAATACTTTTACCTCAACACTAACCAACTTATGCAAATAAGAAACAATTTATGTAAGTTACATTTGGTATACCTACTTCAAACGTAGCCATATTAGGCTAACCTTTGGACACTGTGGGGGCTAGATTTACTCTTCCCACTCTAAACATAACTACATTGTGGAAAGTGTTGGATCTGGGTAGAGTAGATTTACTATTCTCTCTTCGAATTTAGGCATATTGCAGAAAGTGTTGGACTTTGGGGGTGGGGTAGATTTCCACTTCAAACTTACTCGCTTAGGGAAAGTGTTGGACTTTGAAGGTTAGATTTATAATTCCCACTGCAAATATTGCCACATTCAGGGGAGTGTTGGACTTCAGGGAAGGAGAGTCAATTTGTTATTCAAACTGCAACCTAAACCACACTGTAAACAGTGTTGGACTTTGGAAGATTTGAATATAATCTTCCCACTAAAAACGTAACCACATTGTTGAAAATCAAGGATTTTGGGGATCTTCAGATTTACTAATGCCAATCAAAACTTATTATAACTATGACTATCTGAAAAACATGTCGTTACTAAATACATGACATAAAAACTACAAAGAAAACAAAAATTACACTAAAATATTTAAATTACATCAAATATAAAAATGAACTTAATAACCACAGCAATTACTATTTTAATTGAAAAAGAAATTAAGCCTAAAATTATAAAATATTTTATATAATAAAGAGACAATAATAAACAAACACTAAAAATTCCATGAAATATGTTTATAACCTTTTTAAACATATTACAATATTTATTGCAACAATGTAAATAGAGTAACAATTGCAAATTAGAAATATAAACTTAATAAAAAAGTAAAAATACAAATACTCACCCGTCGCACATCCTCAACTCCGCCGGCTCCATTCGGAGCCGGCATCCTCATGGAGGGGTGTTTCCCACTGGGCTGGCGGGCGGCCTTTTTGGCGGTCGCCCGCCAGCCCAGTGGGAAACCCAGAATACCCGCGGCGGTCTTTTGACCGCGCAGCGGTATTCTGGCGGTTCCCTCCAGGCGGGCGGCTCCCGCCGCCCGCCGGGGTCAGAATGACCCCCAGTGTCTGTTAGCGAATATGGTGGGAATCGCCAGGAGAACGGTGGCAGTGGGACATGACCCACTGTCAATAATATCGGGACCGGTGAGTGATCCGAATAAGTTCGTGGCCAAGGTGCTTCTGGCGTCACTCTGTTTGATATGCTGCTGGAGACTGGCCAAAGATCTATGCGTGTATACAAGTCATGAGTAATGAGTACAACCTCCCTTTTCCGGATGCCTATCTCTCCAAACATCTCCCAGCCCTGAGACCACCATTATGTCTAGTATTGCGCGTGCTGCCCCCGATCTATCCAATGCCGGAGACAATGTGCAATTAAAGTCTCCACACCAAAGTTGTGGAACGTCTCTCCATTTCTTTGTCAATGCCGCTAAATCTCTGTAAAATTGGGGGTCGTCATAGTTCGGCCCATATATTCCTATTAATATGAAAGTGAAAGCCCTACCCCTACACCTTGCTACCACATATCGTCCTCCGGGGTCAATTTCCACACTCTCAAACTCAATGGCCGATGCACGGGAGGCCCACAACAAGACGCCCCTAGAGTGAGTTGTGTAACCAGCAGCTAAGAACTGTCCTTTCATTCTGCGCAGGTTGAGCATAGGACTATTTGGGGCCAAATGTGTCTCTTGCAATACTGCAATATCGACCTTATGTCTGAGTAAATACGCCACCACCCCCTGGGTTTTGCGTGTGTCATTGAGACCTCTCATATTCCAGGTGACCAACCTAGGTTTGTGGTGATCGTTTTGTGTGTCAGTAGTCGTACATACCGGGGCCATCTATTTTTCTAGATTGATGTTCTAAATCTGATTGTGTACAGTACTCGTCTGCGTTTTGTCTGCTTTGTCTTACCCTACATTTCCATCACACTGTTACTGCAACTTCTTCCCTCTCCCCAACCCCCTCCCACAATAGGCTAACCCCCAACTTGCCCATCTGTTAGTAACTTTTGAAATCCTCCCGCGATCTACCCCACATAATACTAACCCTAACATTTCCGTAAGTGGAACACACATGAAGGCGGATGTTGCTTCGCTTTAATAATAGTTATGTTATCTTGGCTACCAATATCCTTTTCCAACAGACCATCCCTATATCTCTGGGCACGTCGCACCCAGTGTGTAATACACGTATGGTTTACCTCTAGACCCAGAAGACACTAAACCTTCTCATTATGGGTGATATTCACGCATCTCTGATGTACAACTATAATGTGCATAACATTCTCCATCCTGGTGTTCTGACAAATTTCTACAGAGAGAGCTTTTACAACTAGTAACTGGACTTTGATTAGTCATACGCCAGTTCAGCACCCGGAGCGTTTCTTTTATCTGCCAGCTTACGATTCACAAATTGTTCCAACTTTTTATGGTCAGTGAAGAATATTGTATTACCATCTACATCTACTCTCAGTTTAGCTGGGTATAACATTCTATAGTCTAGTTGCAGTGCTCTTAGCTGTTTCTTTCCTGGCAGAAATTGTTTCCTCGCTTCCTGTACCTGTAGTGTAAAGTCAGAGTACAACGAGAGAGTCATTCCCTCGTACCGCAATGTTTTCAACTCATGTGCCTGTTTCAAAGCAGCATCACGGTCCCTATAGTTCAACAGTCTCGCTATCACCGGGCGAGGTGGAGCCCCAGGCGGAGGCCGGACCGCCAGCGACCTATGTGCTCGTTCCACCACGAAGGGTGGCCCCAGCAGTTGTATCAGCAGGCTCTCAACAAATTTCTCCATATTTACGATCGATGTAGACTCCGCAAGTCCCATGATGCGAAGGTTGTTTCTCCGAGAGCGAGACTTCAAGTCATCCATTTTATGTTTAAGGATATCCAGTTCCGTATTCACTTTTAGCTGTCCAAATGCTAGTGCAGTTTGTCCATCCTCCACTGCCGATACGCGCCTTTCCACCTGGTCCAAACGTTCAGTCTGCTTATCTAGTCTTTCCGACATTCTATTCACACGGTATGATAGAAAGTCGATTTTACCGTCTATTTGGGTTAGACTTTGTTGCATAGCTGCTAGAATATGGCGCAGTTCTTGTTCATCTTGAGTTGAGATCTCTGGGCACCCTTCCAATCTAGCTTCCACTCCTTCCCCAGTCTGACTCATAGTTTTACGTCTCTCGAAGTGTAGTTTAGGTTGAGCTTTGTCATGTTTTCCCATGTTGGTAGGAGCGAATGACTTTACCGAGTGGTCTGCCCTTCGTCACTGCGATTTTGTTTGCTGTAGGTTCCAGTATCCGCGGCACCCTACCGCTGAGGGCCCCCACAAAGAGTCAGTGCCACCGATCTAATGCTCAGCTCTGATCTCGCTCACCCGGGACACGTCTCGCCCTGGACGGCACCCCCCCCGCTGGTTTCCAGGGACGTCGCGGTCTGCCCTCAGCCCGACAATAGCCAGTGCGCCACAATCAACACACCCAGTGGTCTTCTTACATTTATTATGTGTGCGCGTAATACGCCACGCCGGTCATCACCAAGGCGTCACTCCTAGCCTAACCGCGGCCCCTCCAGTTCTGGGCAGTCCAGTCTGATCCCACAGAACGCGACAGTGGTAGGTTTCTATCTGCTCTTGCTGCGTCACTTAGGCTCACCTCTAGGCTCCTACTTCTCAAGCCAGATCCACTGCGCATCCGATTCAAGAGGAGAGCGCCGCCGTGTGCATTCTATGTCACCCGGAGGCTCCCGCAGTTTCGCCAAGCCGATCGGGGCCACTTCCCAGCACACCCCCGTTACTGTCCCGGGTGCAGCTGTTCTCGCCACAACGTGGCTCGGGCGCTCTACTGCCCTGCGCCCACTAGCTGGCGCCAGAGCCGTCTCACCGCTTCTAGGCCTCAGCCGATCGGCTCCGGCCCGCGCGATCCGACCTTCCTCATCTGCCCCTCACACCAGGTACAGTCGGAGCCCCCGGACGGCCGAATCTTCTCCCCTGACAACCGGGCATCGGTCGCTCCCTCAGTGAATTCAAACGCACGGGTGTGGTCCACAGGATTATAAAGGATTTTATGGTAGCCGACGGAGCTCCGCTAAAGTGCGGCCATCTTTCGGCTCGGCAAGCTCCGCCCCCCAAAGATAACAATAATTTAATGAAGGAACTGCTAATTAGATTAGACATATATTAATACCACTACACAGCAATGAAAACCAGGGCCAGTGGTAAAATGGTTACATATCTCAAATGTTTGAAGAGTTTGAATGTCTGTAAAGATGGGAAAGGATCTGAAACAGTAAGACAGAGAACAAATGCAATACAGTACAGAATCTGCAATATAATGATACAAAGTTTACAAAGCTTGGAAGGGATATTGTATCAAAATACAGTCTCCCAATCTTTCTATTTTTTTAGATTTACCCACCTCGAGATCTGAGAACATTTAAATTAATACAGAACAAAGCAAACATCATGGCTATTCAGCAAGAGAAACAAGGATATCTCTAAAGTAAGGTAAACGTTTCCAGGTTTGCATGTGCACCACCAGAAAGGTAATATACCCCCAACATTGACTCATATATAGCAATTAATGTGCAAGTAAAGTGAGCAACCCTTCCTATGAAGTGCCATGGTAATTGTACCCCTGGGAAAAGTTTGCAAAAATGGTGCAAAATGATGAATATTATTGCATGATTTTAAAGGAATTTGGACCAAAACTACAAACTTACTAGTATTGACTTATTTCTCTCAATCATCCTTTTCATCTTCTTTCTTTCCTTTAATGCTTCTTTCCTTTCTGCTTCCCTATCATCATTATTTTGTTATTATATGTACTTCATTCTTTTTTTGTTTCCAACTTTCTTTTCTTCTGTCTATTCTTCGCTCATTCCATCTGTCCTTTTTTCTAGCTTTCTGTCCCTTTATTCATATAATGGTCCTGTCATTGCTTTGCACCTTTTTTTAATCTTTTCTTTTTGTATTCCTGTCTTTCTTTAACTCTTTCTCTCCCTTCTCTCCTTCAGTCACACATTCTTTATTTCACATTTCTTCTTTATTTCATTATAGTTTTTTGCTTTCCATCTTTCTCTCCTTCAACTTTTCTTTTTTATTTGTTTCTTCCTTTTGCTTTCCACCCTGCATGTTTTCATTTCTTGCTTCTACCTTCTTTCTTTTTCTTTTACATTTTCCTTTTTTTCTCATGTTCTTTTGCAACCTCTTCCCTTTGCCTTTATTCTTTCCTTATTTTAATTTTACTTTCTTTCCTTTGTGATGTCTTCATCCACTTGCCTCTAACTTATTTTTTCTTTGCCATTTCAATAATTTTTCTTTTTCTCTGCAACCTTTTTAGGCCACTTTTAGGTTTTCTGTTGGTCCTCCTCCCCCGCGGTTATTATTGTAGTTTATTCTTGCACATTTGGTTTGTTTTTCCTTCTGACATGTGAAGACCTTTGAGCCAAGCTGAAAGAATGACCATAAAACAATTTAATCTGCTCTATTAGCACCCTCACTTAAACTAGGGTAGCGGGTGGTTCACTACACCCTTGATGTGCATATTAGTTGACACTTGGAAGATACGCTGGCCTCCAAGTGTAACCAAGACAAGATTTTAAGAGCACATATGGCTTGACATAGACCACAAGAGCATCTCTATCCAGCTAGCTTCCTAGCCATGTTAGTGCTGGGCTGCAGGACTCAAGCATACAGAAAGTGTCTCACCCAGTTTATTTATATGGCATGAATGGAATAGTACACTAGAACCCGTTATGTCTTGTGACAAACATCACATTTAACTTTCAACATTTCATTACATCATTGTATCTATTCCATAAAAAGACAAATACACATATTGCAGTCATGTAGTTATTTAGTATATTGTTCAATTATCATGTTCAACTGTGCTCCCAATCGAGAACGGTGAGACACCATCACAAGTGACAACATACATCCAAGTGAACAAATATGCATAATAGGATGAGGATTCCAATGTTTAAAAATGTAAAGTCTAATACATGATCAGCATTGGACTGGGCCAAAAAAATAGGCCTGTGCACTACAATAAAAGTGGCCCCGATAAGCGAACAAGATAGATAAACTAAAGGGGGCCCTCATTTGCAAATCAGGCCAGTTTTGAGCTAATAAAGACATGCTGCATTGACATTTTGCAAAGTATGGGGCTTTGTATGCACTTGAGTTTGCTACAGGCAATGTTTGTGGTGTAATGAGGATAAGCAACAGTAAATACCAGCCCATCTGGCCATAAAACAGGCCCACCCACTGCTAAAAAAACAGGCAACACACTGATCTACCAGACCAGCCCATCAGACACTGCCTGAATGCCCTAAAGGCCAGTCCGAACCTGTACATAATCTGGTCTTCAACACAAGTCCAAAATTAGAAAAGTTAATGTGGGGCATGTTCTGAGGTCATTTTAAAGCCTACTTTAAGAGTCCATGGTCAGGGTAAAGAAAAAATTAAGCCAAGGGTTTCTCATAATCACTAGTTGATAGCCCTATGGAGCTTCTTTCAAAGTAGTTTTGGTCCATTTTCCTTGATCCTCTGGTTGACACTTTTTTGTATGTGTTGTTCAAGTGGCCCTTCCTTTTCCCCCACTTTACAAGGGCTCAGTCACATTCTGTGGACTTCTGGACTCGGCAAGGTCGAAAGACAGCAATGAAAATAACAAATGTCAGTTTAGTGAGGAGTCTGCATGTTGCAGTAGTCAATCTCTCAGGAAGCCTATCTCTAACTCTGGCAAAGAGTTGAAGGGTTTCTGCTGATGTTTGTAAACATGAGTTGCCAAGGTCATTTTGTCAGCAGGTCACCTCCACTCTTGTGGTGAGGGTTGGAGCTACCATCAGGCATCTCCTCATCATTGTATGTCTCCTTGGACTTTCTAGGGGATTACAAACAATCATGTTCAGAAGCAAGGCATCCAATAGAGCATCAGAAGGGCCTTGAGGATTAGCCTTAGGGCCTCAGTATGACTTTGGCGGTCATAAAAGGGGACCGCCAAAGCTGTGGGTAGGACACCACCGTCATACCGGTGGCGTCCCCCCGAGCGTATTACAATGTTCCCGCTGGGCTGACTGGTGGGAACACTGTAATATGTGTTCCCGCCAGGCTGCCCGGTGGGAACAGTGATAGGATATTGGCTTTGGCTCTTTTAAAGGAGCGAAGGCCACTATCCTAGAACTCCAGCACCCTCGGAATGTGCACTGTCTGCAGTGCAGATAGTGCTCATTCTATCGGTGCAGGGCAGGAGGCCCCTGCACTGCCCATGCCATGGGTATGGTCAGTGCAGGGACCCCCTTTGGCTACGGGACTGGCTTTCAGTCAGCTTTTTCATGGCGTGGTCCCTGCTATGAAAAGGCTGGCAGAAAGTGGGGTTGTAATCAGCCAGGAGATGGCTGGTTACAACTCTGACTGCCGTCACCACGTTGGGAACCATTTTCCCAGCGGGGACAGCGGTCCCCTCGTGGGTCCACCCAACAAGGTCATAATGTGGTGGTTGGACCGCCACAGTTGAGGTGGTCCAAGCATCACCGCGAGGCTGGTGGTCCTTGGACCGCCAGCCTCATAATCAGGCCCTTAGTCCGGACGAAGTGGGCAGCATGCTAGTGCCTCACTAAATTTGTAAAGTAGCAATAGGGTTCATCATTCTAATTCAAATGTGTAACCAGTCTCTGTGGGTTATTCTTTACCTTCTCAGAGAAGAGTTAGATCAGAAAAGGCTTTTTCACCAGAATGCACTACAGGGGCATAACCCTAAGCATGGATGCCAAGGTTTGCCTTCCGGGGGGGCTGCTCTGGTGGTAAACAATGTGTATTCACTCACGACAGGCCCTTCAGCAACTTAGAACAGGAAAGAAGAAGTGGGGGATTGGGTTTTCCTCTTATGCCAGGTATCATGCCTAAACTTGCATACACCATACTTATACAAACATTTATGGTCCTGTGGCTGAGGAATCTAGCATTATCTCAGTCCTCCCTCCTAAA
This sequence comes from Pleurodeles waltl, assembly GCF_031143425.1. Taxonomy (NCBI): domain Eukaryota; kingdom Metazoa; phylum Chordata; class Amphibia; order Caudata; family Salamandridae; genus Pleurodeles; species Pleurodeles waltl. The sequence goes on from NC_090436.1 coordinate 618,420,860, forward strand.
GTCAAATTGTATCTGGGTTGAAACCGCAGTCCATGGATAAATCCCCAAAGGGTAGAAAGGGGACAGGAACAGAAAGAGAAAGCACAAGGGAAACCTTTGTCCCTCAGGTGTGTAGAACCTGTAACATAGGTATAGTTTAATTTTTCAGGTGCTAGTAAATCACAAAAGGAAATTAGATAACTAGAAATGATGATACGCAATTTACCAACTTCTTAATGAATTACGCTGTCGCTAGTTCCATGAAAGACCTGCATACCAACTCTGGAAAAGAATATGTAGTCTAGTAAAGCCTGCAAAGTAATAGACACATTCAGAACAACATAAAAAGCTACAAGCAATATATGACTACCAAAAGAGGGGGAAAAGACTGAATTTCTGGTGATGCTTTCCTTGGTCACCTGAAATTGTTAGTATGGGTTGTGAGTGTTTCCTGTGCAAGCCCCACCTTGTCCTGTACACTCGTCACCACTCTCCATTCTTCCCATTTCTCCAACCTGGCCTGGCTTGGTGCTATGCAGTGATTGTGGAATTTCATGTATTCAGGTGTCAGACATGCTTGTCTGTAAGTACGAGTGTCTCAATGTAGCCCACCTCTAAAAGAAACACCTAAAGCTATTTAGGAATAACTAACTACACAAGGGGCATGCACTAAACAATCTGGTTCCCAGAATTCTGAGAAGCATTGTATGCCTTCCATGTTTTTTTTTTTTAACTGTAATTGTCAATGGGAATGGAGGAATAAAGAAAGTCCTCATCCTGATACTAGGGAGTTCCATCATCTAACATTGGTAGAGGAGGAGTGGGGCAGATTTAGACACATTTAGACAGAAAAAGTTGGACTAGACTGCCCAAAAAATTGAGGAGTTTGTACCCAAAACTTGGTTCTCATTTTGAAAAAGTGTTCTTATGAATGAATTCATGAATTACATGTTTTGTAAAGTGCACAGCTACTACTAGTGTGTCCCGGCGCTGGGCACAGAAGCTAACCAACAAAAACAGGAGACACCACAAATCCCTAAACAAATGGGTGTTCAGGTGTTTTTGGAATGTAAGCTTCTCAGAAATATTTCTGAGAAGAAGTGGAAGAGCGTTGCAATATTTGGCAGCTAAGACAGAGCACCTGGAGCCACCCCATTTCTTCCTTCTGGTCATGGGGATATTCAAAAGGAATGCAGACTGGGAGCATAAAGATCTCCATGGACAATAAGCGATTAGCCTGTTTTGCAGGTATAAAGGTCCAGTTTTGTAAAAAGCAACATGTGCAAAAGTAAGGGCCTTAAAAATAATCCTTTTCTTTACTGGTAACCAGGGTAACTGGATCCGGTAACGAGAGGCCTATGTAGAGAACACTGGCAAAATCTAGTCTTGACAGAATTAAAGCTTGGATCACCATTTTCAGGGCCTCCCATGGTAACTATTGGAGAAATCTCCTCAATGTCTTCAGAATCCAACATGTGGATTTAACCACAGCAGCAATCTGAGAATGAAATGACGGACAAGACAAGTGTGTCAATTAGAACCCCTAGGTTCCCAACCACCTCAGTGGGAGTGGGAGGTGTCGTACCACAAGGTGGCTATGCTCCTACACACTCTGGTAAGGGGTCAGCTCCAAAGAGCAGAATCTTAGTTTTCCTGGGTTACATTGTAAGGAGTTATTCTTGAGTCAATCCATAACTACTGACAAACAGGCTGTAAATGTATTATTAGCTTCCGTCTCATTGTTTTTATAAGTCAGCAGTAATTATGTGTCATCTGCACTGGATCTCATAGGGCTCAATGAGATATGCCAATGGAGTCAAATAGATATTAAAGAGAGTAGGACTCAATGCAGATCCCTGAGGCACTCCATACTTATAAGTTTGGCTTCAGACAGGAAAGGCTTAAGCCAGACAGCTTGTTCTCTTTATTCTGAGAAGGACCCTATCCAAGCCAATGTCTTCCCCTCAACTTCAATAAGGGCCAGACGATGTAACAGAATTGTATTGTATTGTGTTGTATTTTATTGAATTGCATAAGAGGATATTAGAGGATATACGCCTTTGTGCATTGTAATGACATGTAAATGCAGAATGTATTATTACAGAGTACATAAATACAAGAAGAGCAGTGTTGTTTTCCTGTATTGTACAAATATGTTTCCATTGCCTGGTACAGAAAGTTGTTGATAAATTGAATGCAAAATAATAGATAAGAAAAGAAAAAAATATGTTCTCCAATAATAATTAATGTATTATTGTAGATGAATTCACTCTATATATCTATCCCTTACAAGCCACTAATGTTTCTTTCATTGTCAGATGACCCAAGGCTTGAGAGGCAACCCCCTATTTATATTTTTAAGCTTCCTGTGCTAGTCAGAACACACTCTAGGCTTGACTACTGGGGCCATGTCTTGCATGGTTGTGTAAAGCCATGTGATCAGCCTACTAGGGGAGGACATGTGATCAGCCTACTTGAGGAGGACAAATTTGGGATACATCTAATGCTGGGAAACTCACAGGTTCCAGAGGGAATGTGGCATGTGCTTGCCTACTAGGGCTGCACTGATGATGATAAAGGAGTATATCTAGAGGCCTGCAGGCAGTGATGGGCTGCAAGTCATGTAGTGCAAAATAGTTACTGTTTGAAGACAGGTCTTCCAGAACCTCCAGCTTCATATGCTTCAACTGCAAACACAATTGGTTATCTATTGTAAGGGGCAGAGCCGGGTTCCATGCCAGTCACAAACTGGTAGTGTACCATGTAATAAGATATGGCACTAGCATGCTCACAGTATTTGAAACGGGGCACTTTTTCCAGGAAGCATACTGTTTTTTGCGGTTGCTATTTAATGGCACTTATTGGACTCTGATATCAGTTTGGTTTTATGTTACTTTTTAGCAAGCACTGATGAAGTGTAAAGTACACTTGTTTGTGATCATTTAATTTTAGGCTTTTTGGTTCTGTGCAGTTTCCGTGTCCTGAAGATGTTTTAAAAATATAAAGGCCGAAACACATCGACCTTTGTTGTGGAGAAGCCCCATAAGACATAATGTGAAATTAATATTGAGGTATAGGACATTGTGCAAAGGGCCTGACCCTGGGCTCCTAATACTCTGTGACTACCTCAAGGTGGAATTACATTTGTATTTTTTACATAACTACCTAATTTTGAGCTACAAGGAAACAAGGAGCAACAACAGGACTGTTCATAAACAGAAATGAAAGGATAATTTTCTCTTATGTGAAAAAGTGGCACACTAAAAAATTATATGTATGTTTATGTTTAAAAATGTAGTTATTTGTATGTTTGGTGTGTTGTATCAGAGATTCTAAACATCTAAACAGAGCCTAGGCAGGCCTAATAATTTAATATCTGCATAATGAAATTCTTTTTCCAGTGAAAATTGATGGTTTCATTGTTGATTTGAAATATTGCTTTTGAATGTATCACTACGTTTTACCACTATTGTATAGCTGCTCAACCACAACATGTGACAGAAATGGCCTCGTGTAACCATTTGCCTGTGACTAGTAATAAAAGAGTTCAATATCAGAAGCACACATTCCACCCTGGTATGATAGCAGGGTCAGCACATCCCATGCCAATCTCAGCTGCCTCCCTGTCAAAGTTAGATCAATCAAGTGGGACCTGAAGTGAGTGAGGAAGGTCCTCATCAGTGGCATGAACAGGTTAACAAAGAGATTCAGTAATTTAGACAGGATCACCATTTTGGCAATCATAATTCTCCCAGCCATAGACAGGGTCGCTCTACTCTAAACACAAACTCTCTCCTCCAACCAAACAATCTCCCTGCCATAATGATTGCCAAAGCTTCCCTCATATCTTGGATCACCCAACTTTTACTGCAGTCTCAGCCCATTTAAGTTGAAGTCTATGTCAAAACTAGACATGGGTGGGGTCAGGGCAGAGTACAGCTTTTGACCAGTTAATGGTAGTTCCTGTCAGACCACAAAAATGAAGGGATTTGCGAGAAAAGGGGCCAGATTAATGCTGTTTTTTTTAACCATAAACACATCAAGACTACAAGCCTTGGAGAGCTATAGTTCAACCCACATTCTGCAAGGTGTTGCCGCAGTCTTTTGGGGAACGATTCCATGATGATGGTATACTAAAGCAGGAACAACCAGCACCCCTGCAGGATACTCCACCTGATTGAGAAAGCAGGCAAGACAATGTAGTTCACCCAAATGCCCACAGTAGGCAGGACATAGAGCAGTTTAATCTACTGGAGGGAAGTCAGGCTAAGCCCAATTGTATAGAGTAAAGAGAACAAGTATGGTCACTCCAGGGCATCAGAGGCTTTGGTTGCGTTGCAAGAAAGACAGCCACCGTAGAGAGTTTATGGGTTCATTGGGTGGAGCAGAGCAAAAGGGGCATGCAGATTATGGATGATGAATCTTTCTGGTACAAACCCAGATTAATCAGGTTAGACAATGTCAAGGAGGAGCAGTAGCAACCTACCTGCGATAGGCTTTTTTTAAAAAAATATATTTTTATTAACATTTTTATTAACATTTGCCATTTACAGGTTGCATTCTTTACTATATGTATGTACAGTTTCAGACACTATTGGTGCTTCTTCATCATTATTCTTTTTTTTTCCCCCTCTTTTGTTTTTTTTTTCTCCTTTTCAGCATGCGTCATTGTTATTCTTTTCATTTATGTTCGATGTCTTATTCTGCATTCAGTTTAGTGAGGTGTAGTCATTGATTGGTCCTTACTATTATCCTGTCGGCTTATCTAAACTTAAACATGAACCTAAACTTTCTGGTGACATTTTCCCAAGTGTCTTTTTATGTGGGTGCAGTTTAGAGCATTGTCTTATATCATCCTGCTGTTGATTAGTTCTTACCCTTTCTATTGATAAGTTGGGTCATTTACTATTCATTGGTCTCTTCTTGCTATGCCTTATTTCACTTGCCAGTTGCTAATCTGAGCCTTCTGTGTCCTTGTTTTCTTCCATTACTTCACTTCTCCAATTTGACAATATCTCTTCCCAGGCCTGGGCTATTGGTTTTTGACGCAACCCTCTTGTTTCCTCGCTCTTTAGGGCCTGTAATTCAGCCCTCGCCCATCTCTCTACATCCCGCCTCCACTCCATTATTACTGGGGCCTTAGTTGATTTCCAGCCTGCTGCTATTAGCCGCCTATATAGTGCTAGCGCAGTATCTATGTACCGCTCCTGCACTTTCCCGATTTTGAGGTCTTGTTTCAAGCCTACCAAGCATATCGCCGGGGTCTGTGGGATTGGGCATCCCACTAGCTTCTCTAGGTCATTTGTCACCAGTCCCCATCCAGTTTGGATCTCTGGGCACTGCTATACCATATGGTCTAGATCGGCACTCACCACACCACATCTGGGGCATTCCGCCGGGGTGCCCCCATATATACGGGTTAAGCGCTGTGGGGTGAGATATGTCCTATGAGTGTAGTTATACTGGTTATATCTTAAACGGGTATTTCTCGATACTTTCTTTGGGTACGCCAGTATTTTCCTCCACTCCCAGTCTGTTAGGTCTTTTCCGAGTGTTCTCTCCCATTTATCTCTCAATGGTCTCAATTGGTCTAATGTGCCTTCAATTTGTGTTTTGAATAGCTTGGTGATTTGGTGGGCTTCTGTCCCTATTGTCAGTAGTTGGTGTAACATGCAGTGCGTGGCGGGTTCTGCGTTAACCGTTTCCCAGTGTTCTTGTATAATATGGGTTAGTCTTTGGTGCACTAGGAACTGACCTCTGGGAACCCCTTTTTTTTCTACTAACTCAGTGAATGAGCTCAGTACCCCCTCCTCAAATAGGTCTCCTATTGTCCCTATTCCAGCTCTTGTCCAGGGCCCTAGATCTGTGTCCATCCATTTCCCATCAATTGTCTCTGCCTTCAACACATGTAGTGGTAATGCCGGGGAGTAGGATTTACCTGTTCCTATCCTCTTTGAACATCTCTTCCAACACCTCAAAGCTACTTTCGTCAACATGCTTTTTCCTTGGAACTTCAGCTTTCATCCTATCATTTCCGATATGATCTCTTCCATGCTTAACACTCTGCTCCCCGTGTGTCTTTCTAGCTTGCCCTCCCCTGCATTCCATCTGGCTGACCACTGTAATTGACAAGCTAAATAATATAACTCAAAGTCGGGAACTCCCAGTCCTCCCTCAGTAGTTGGTCTACATAATGTAGCTAGTGCTGTCCGACTTTGTCCTCCGTCCCAGACTAGCTCTCTGAGTAGTGAGTTGAGTTTGTTAAACCATTGCATTGGGATCAATATCGGTAAGTTAGTAAAATAGTAAAGGAGGCGAGGTAACATGATCATTTTGGTTAGTGCTGTTCTGGCCATTATGGAGAGTTTCAGGGTTCTCCAGAACCCTACGGATGTTCTTAGAGAGCCGAGCGCCCTGCCAAGGTTACCCTCCCGCAGATCCATCTGATCATGATACACCTGGATGCCTAGGTACCTAAATGTGTCAGGAGCCCATACCACTGTCTCCGGGAATGTCGCTGGCTGGGTACAGCCCTTTTCGATCGGGAAAACGTATGTTTTGCTTCTATTAAGTTTTAGCCCTGATAGCTCAGCAAATCTATCCAGAGCCTGTAAGGCCCATTGAAGTCCAGTGTCCCCGTCATTAAGGTAGATTAGGATGTCGTCGGCATAGAGTGAGATATTGTGTTCACTCCCTCCCCATCTCACCCCTCTGTCTTTACCCTCCCTACGGAAGTAGGTGGCTATTGGTTCAATGGCCATGGCAAACAGTAGCGGTGATAATGGACATCCCTGCCTGGTTCCCCTATGGATGGCGTAGGGGGTTGAGATAACTTTCCCTGTCTTGACTCTCGCTTGTGGGGCTGTGTAGAGCAGGTCTACCCATTTTACCCATTTGTCTCCCATAACCATCTTTAGCATTACTACTCTAAGGTAATCCGAGCGGATCGAGTCAAAGGCTTTCTCAAAGTCTATAGCCAGCAACATCCCTTTGGGTGGTTTCGCTTCTGCTGGCATCTGTCGGAGGTTGAGTGATGTATTGCGATTCGGTACAAACCCGTTTTGGTCCACATGTACCAGAGCTGGTATATGTTGCAGCAGCCAGTTAGCTAGGATTTTGCTGAGGATTTTGAAATCGTTGTTTAACATTGAAAGTGGTCTAAAGTTGGTGACTGAGGCCTCGTTAGACTTTATTTTGGGCAGTGGAATCACAACTGCTTCCCTGAGTGTGTCTGGGAGAAGGCCTCTGTGTAGTGCCTCTGCAGAAAGGTCTTCCAGCTGTGGGGCCAATAGCTTGAGGTATTTCTTGTAAAAATCCATTGGCAACCCATCAGTTCCTGGTGTTTTGCCTGGGGCCAGCTGTGTGATAGCCTCCAGTACCTCTTCCTTCGTAATTGGGCCCCCTAGTGTTTCACCTTCTCCCCTGTCTAAGGTCGGGAGCGGGAGTGATCTTAAGAATTCCGTTAGTTTGTCTTTCTCTAGTTCGTCTGGTTCCCTATATAGGTGAGTGTAATACTCTTTAAAGGCCTCGTTAATGGGTCCGGGTTGGAATCTGTGGTTTCCTCTCATGTTGCGTACACTCACTATAGGTGTTCCCTCTCCTCCCGCTTTCACCAGCCATGCTAGCATCTTCCCCGATCTGCCCTCTTCAGCTTGTACTCTGGCCAAGTGTTTCTGGAAACAGTGGCATCTTAGCTGTTCCTCAGCGCAGGAGTAGGATTTCATCACCTGTTCGTACTCTTCCCTTTCTTGTGCGCTCTTGTGCACTTTCTTTTCCCACCTATGTATCACGTCTTCAAGCTTGATTACTTCTTGTTCTAGTGTGCGCTTAATCCCGACTGTCTGCCCTATATTGTAGCCCATCACCTCCACCTTTAGTGCCTCCCATTCTAGATACCTAGAAGACGTTGATCCTTTGTTTATGTTAATTTGGTCTGCTAGGTGGGATCTAAGATTTTCTCTAAATGTCTGATCTTCTAATGCTGTTGGTGGAAGTCTCCAGATCGGAATGTGGGGCCTATCCTCATCTAGTCTCCATCTCACCAAAAGTGGGTTGTGGTCTGATATTGTTCGTCCCAGGTATTCCGTATGAAAGATACCTCTTGCTATCCCAGTAGTACACACCACCCTGTCGATTCTAATGTGTAATTGGTGTAGTGCAGAATAAAAGGAGTAATCCTTTTCGTTTGGGTGTTGTTCTCGCCAGATATCTACCATTCCCCAAGCTTCTATCCACTCTCTTACTTTCTTCGATGTTTTATGTGTCGCTGCCCCCTGTAGTGGAGGTAAAGAGCGATCTAAGTCTACATTCATGACACTATTAAAGTCTCCTCCTATTAATAAGTCCCCATTTTGTTGGCAGGTGATGCGGCTCGAGAGACGCTGCAGGAAGGGTGCTTGATCTTGGTTGGGGGCATAGATGCTTCCCAGCATTATTGGGATCCCATGTAGTCATCCCTCCACCACCACAAATCTGCCTCCTGATCTTCCTCTATTGATCTCGCTTCAAATGGCACACCAGCACGGATCCAAATCAGCGCCCCCCTGGAGTAAGACGAGTACCCGGTGGCAAACACCTGTCCTCGCCATCTGCGTTTTAACTTTTCTACCTCGTTCGTTGTCAAGTGGGTTTCTTGAAGCATTACTACATGTATGCCTCTTCTTTTCAAGTAGGCCAATACTTTGTGTCGTTTTACCAGTGACTCCATTCCCCGTACGTTCCATGTCAGGATGCTATAGTCTGTCATCTGGGTATGTCTGTGAGGGATGCTGGTCCCACCCCCTCCCATTAATCTCTTCTCTCTGTTGTGTGTTCTGTCGACCCACCTGTGTATGATATTTTCGGTTTATGCACCTATTGGTTCCAAACTTACGCAACCCCATCTCCCCCGCCCCAGGGCCCCTCCCTAACTGTAGGGTGCCCAGAAAAAATGTGCCAATGAGCAACTTAATACAACAAGTCTGTCTGGTTCTCGCCATTCTCCTGAATAGGCAAGAAGTCTGTTGGGGGGGCTGGTACAGAGACCATTGGGGCCTTACTTCTGATCGGTGGGCCCCACCTTGGTGCGCGGCTGCACCACAATCACCCTAATTAGTCCGCCGTCTGCGGTGTCACTGTCGGCTGGTTCTCTGAGCCGCAGGTGCTCTCTGCGGATGCTGCTGCTGTGTCGTCCGATTCATTGTCAGTTTTCCTCTTTGGTGAAGTGTCTTTGTTCATTGAGGCCGCTGCTCTTAGGGCCTCTCTTTTACTCAGGTCTTTCTGAGTCTGTGATGGACCAGCTCGTGAGCGGGGTCTGCGTCTCGTCCTCTTGTTCCCGCCTCTGGCTGAGTAGGTGGGATCACGCCCTGGGCCCTCAGTTTGCTTTCCGCCGCTTCCTCGGGCCTCCAGCCACTCCCAGGCTTCCTCTGGACTAGGGAAGAACTTGGTGCTACCGTCGATCGTCACCTTCAGTTTGGCCGGGAAGATGAGTGAGTACTGTATTCCCTCTTCTCTCAGTGCTCTCTTTACTGCCATAAAGGAGGCTCTCCTATTTTGAACCTCAAGAGTAAAGTCTGGGAAGAGGGTCACTTCTCCGTTGCCTACTCTGTGGGGGCCCATCTCTCTAGCCCTCTGGAGCAGGATGTCCCTTTCTCTATAATGTAGCAAACGTGCTATCACCACCCTTGGCGGTCGACCTGGTGCCGGCTGTCTCGCAGGAACTCGGTGCGCTCTCTCTAGCGCGAAGAATGGTGTCAGGCAGTCTGGAGCTACTGTCTCCTTCATCCACTTCTCCAGGTATTCCACCATGTTTGTTCCCTCTGTTCCTTCTGGCAGTCCCACCACTCGTACATTGTTCCTTCTGCTTCGTCCCTCTGCATCTTCTGCTCTTTGTTCCAGCCTTGTTATTCTCTCCGTCAAGTGCAGTACAGTGGATTCCAAGTCCTTTTGTCTCGGGGATATGTCTGTCAGGATCTTCTCTGTGTCTTTAACTCTGTCTGCTAGCTTTTGATGATGGAGACCCACTTCCACTGCGACATGACTGATGTCGTGTTGCAGTGTGGTTTTTGTGTCTTCTATTGCTCTTAGGATTTTGTCCAATTTTTCCTGCATCGTGGTTTGTGTTGGTTCATGCTTGTCTCCACCTCTACTTCCATTAAGTGCCTGACGATCCATTTTTTCCCCTCCTCGGCGACTTTTTGATGTCATCAGCGCTGTTATATCCGGTTCCAGCCTTTTATATCACTTGTACCTCGGGCTTCTGTGTGCTTTTACTGCCATGGGTTTTAACCCCCCCGGTGATTCTGTTGGGAGCCGTACCACTCGCCTGAGTTGTTTATGCATATGTGGTGCTGCTCCTCAGTGCTCGGGCTGCGTCACAGGTCCGTTTCGCCCTTTGCCGGGCTCTCCCTTATTCCTGCTCTCTCTGTTCTTTTGCTTGTGGGGTAGTCCCTGCGCCCCGTATCCCAGCGATTTACTGCGCCTCGGGGGATAGCCGATAGCATCCCCCACGCCCAGGGACAGGCCCGCTCCCTCTGCTCCACTTGTTACGACCTCAATAGGCGGGCGTCACTCCCTCCGTTCTGCCAAGCGAGGGTAGTCGTCCCCAGTTCTGCTCGTTCACTCGGGGGCAGGGGTCACTAGCATTCCATTCTCCTTATATGTCCGCGCCTCCTCTATTCATTCGTTCGATCCCTGCCGTCCGGCGTCTACGTTTACTCGAGCTCCCGGTAGGCCCCAGGTGCAGCAGAGTTTCTGGCTCCTAGTCCCCTCAAGTCAAGCGGCTCTTCTTCACTCTACACCGCTATCTCTAGCGGCAGATCAGCACTTCTCAGGGGCCGTCAGCGTCTCCCGCGCTCAGGGGCAGGCCCGCTCCCTCTGCTCCGCTTGTTACTGCCTCAATAGGCGGGCTTCACTCCCTCCGTTCGGCCAAGCGAGGGTGGTCGTCCTCCGTTCTGCTCATTCACCCGTGGGCAGGGGTCGTCAGCGTTCCACTCACCTTATATGTCCGCACCTCTTCTGTTCAGTCGTTCGAGTTCTGCCATTCGGCGTCTACGTTTACTCGAGCTCCCGGTAGCCCCAGGTGCGGCAGGGTTTCTGGCCCCTTGGTCCCTGGACCTTGGGCCCCCCCAAGTCAAGTGGCTCTTCCTCAGGCGACACCACTATCTCTAGCGGTAGATCAGCACTTCTCAGGCGCCAGCTTCACTCTGGCGGGGCTCCATTTTTGCGGATAATTGCAAGGCCCCTTCGGAGCACACGGACTATGCGTCCGACATCTTGGCTTCCCTAGCCACGCCCCCTACCTGCGATAGGCTTAGTCCCTTAGTATCTTTATGGGGAAAGGCATGTATGCAATGGTGTGCATTTGGCAACATTGAGACCACACTGGGTAGAAAGAAAGAGAGAGAGTGAGAGAGAAAGAGAGAGAGAGTGAAAGAGGGGGGAACAATCCTAAGCATAACCTCCCTCTTCTCACAAAAAATTGCTTACAATGCCTAGGTTATGTGAGAAGCAATCCTAGTAGACTTACAAGAATCCAGAAGATTTGGGATAAAGGGGGTCATTCTGACCCTGGCGGTAAATACCGCCAGGGCGGAGGTTGGCGGTAGCACCGCCAACAGGCTGGCGGTGCTCCGCCGGGAATTCTGACCGCGGCGGTACAGCCGCGGCCAGAAGCGGAAAGCCGGCGGTGTACCGCCGACTTTCCGCTGCCCATGGGAATCCGCCATGGTGGCGCAGCTTCTGACACCCCATACCGCCATCCTGTTCCTGGCGGTTCGCCCGGGGTGTCGAGGGGCCCCCGTAAGAGGGCCCCACAATGATTTTCACTGTCTTCTGTGCAGACAGTGAAAATCGCGACGGGTGCCACTGCACCCGTCGCACCCCTTCAACTCCGCCGGCTCCATTCTGAGCCGGCTTCCTTGTTGACGGGGCTTTCCCGCTGGGCCGGCCGGCGGTCTTCTGGCGGTCGCCCGCCGGCCGCGCGGGAGAGCCAGAATGACCGCCGCGGTCTTTTGACCGCAGAGCGGTCTTTCGACGGGAACCGCTTGGCGGGCGGCGACCGCCGCGGTCAGAATCACCCCCAAAGTGCCTTATCCACAACTTCTCTTGGCATGCTTCATCATTGGCGGATCCCCACACCTCAGTAGGTAAATACCACCTCAACGGACTCAACCGTTGCTGGGAGTGCTTATATAAATTCTTGCTGGATTATTTGCAGGGATCCAGATAAAGAATAAAAATGCATAAAGGTAAACCCAAGACTTCTACTAAAATTCTCTTCAATGCATGAGAAAAATAACAAGTGATTATGTAACACTTGTGCTCTCACTTTTCCTACAGTATCCAGGGTCCAACAACATCAGTCACTGTGGTGAGGGACAACACCTGTAGTCACCACTAGAATAAAAATTGTCATATATTCCTACAGAGAAAGTGCTCACAGTTTCACATTATATTTGCTCGTCACTAGAGGAAGTTGGTCTAAAAAAGCGTATTTACAGACAAAAAGACCTATGATTAGTTGTAAGCTCAACAATTCTTACCTATCTCTAATGACCTATGGGATCAATCCTGTTGTTCAGTAGTCACCCTTGTTGGTCCTGCATAGTAATGTCCTCAGTGCCACATTTATTTACATACGTACAATCTTATTCCAATTATATCCACACCTGTGGAAGCATAAATCATACGTGGCTTAACAGTGAAGGCAATGCCCCTCAAGATTCAAGTGTTAATTTGTTGCACCATAGAAAACCATGATAATTGACTTTTTTGTATACATAATGCAGTGCCCCCATACTGAAATCCAATATGTTTCAATGCAATAATGGCCCTAGAGAAATGATTCAAGATTCTGTAAGAGTGACCTATGTGCTGTTTTACTCTGGTGCCTAATAGATAATAATAATAATGTATGATGCGTGCAGGAAAACCCCCCTGAATGTGGAAAAAAGTTTTTTACTTAACTTTGGCCAATCGCTAGATGATAATGTGAGTTTACCTATCAGTCCTCAATTTAGTGCTGAGTCACGTAGAGTATATGGTTCTACTGTCCCATTTTTAGAACTCCTGCATCAATAAATGTATCAACATGCTGCCTCAAATTGATGTTGGCAGGGAACAGGTATATTCAGGTATATTCTGCTAATGGTGCTGCCATAGTACTGGGTGCTAGTTATCTGGCCCATAGCTACCCTTAATTTGTTGACATCCAATAGTAAACAGGTAGGTGACAAACATAATCTAAAAGTGCGCCCTTTCCAGACTCGGCCGTTGTTATGTTTTTAAGTGTACCACATAAGTGACACATGTTTTTATCCAGAGACTTATTAGTTGTTATTAATGAGACCGGTAAATAATCTTGATTGTAATAATTAATGCTTGTTGGTACTACTCCCCCTTCCAGGTACACAACCCTGAGACAACAGGTAGAGGTAAAACGTATTCTTACCTTAGCATATGACTGAAGCATGCAGTACAGACTGCGGAGGTTTTGTTCCATGCCCTAGCGAAGGCCCAAGAACCCTTTTCTGGACTTGGTTTACCCAGGAAAGGTTTCCCATAACATGCTGAAACATGTTGGCATAAGGAAGGGTTTGGGTGTGTTGAGACCTTGTCTCTCAAATTCACATAATATTTACAATAGAACTCTATTTTTTACACCATGCCTTTTGTATCCTGCTTATGAAGGATTTTTCCTGGAACTACACAGAAGTTGTTTTAAGTAGAAAATCTTGACCCCTGTATTGGTCAAAACTACTTTATTCTGTGCTCCCTTTTTCGTTTGGAATAAGGTTGAGGTAACCAGGTTGGTATTGTCCTAACTCGGTGGGGCCAACTGGCTTATGATGAAGCATGCCATAAATAAGGGCCTAATTTTGATTTCGGCGGATGGGTTACTCCATCCCAAAAGTAAAGGATATCCCGTTTGCCAAAGTAAAAATCCCATTATTCCCTACTGGATTTCCATTTCGGCCGACGGGATGTCTGTCATCTGCTGAAATCAAAATCAGGCCCTCAGTGGGTAAGGACTTTCCCTCCATAAACACTTGGTTATCTATTATTTTTTAGGTCCTTTTGTTCAGGAGTCGTGGAGACCTGATGGAGTGAAGGTAAGCAACTTCATACAGATCTACCTTCAGTGAGATTAGTGTTATTAGAACTAAATTACCCTCGCCAGATTTTTTAACACAAGAGAGTTCATAAAAATTAAGTATGCAAGTAAGAATAGTCTCTTGACTATTCAACTTCAGACCCATTCACAGCAATCTTTTGTGGTGAAAGATAATTTAAGTGTATTTGGCCAAATCCCAGTAGAAACTCTTGGCCCGAATGCAAGTTAGAATGCCAGACCGCCAAGGCGGCAGTCCCAAAAAGACCCACGAGTCATCGGTCTCCCGCCTGCCGTATTACAATGTTACTGCTGGGACACGGTCAGCAATACAAGGTATATTTTTACATTTGTGTCAATGCAGGTGTGTACATTTTGACCAAAAGGTACAGATATGCCTGATATGTGTAAAAATACTTTGTGCATGTATCATTCCATTTGCTGGAGACTGGGCCATAAATGGCCAGTCCAGTCAATGGCAAAAAATGCAAAAGGAACTCACCTGTACTTTTTTGCTTTTTTTAGGGCTGAAGTTGCTGCTGGGGATGTGGCTGGACAAAGGGGCGCACGTCGGAAACTGAAGCAAAAAGAAATAAATGGAGGAGATAGCACCCCATTTCCTTTGATTCCGTCTTCTCCAAGCAGGCAGTCTCCCCGCCGCAATTGGCTCAACGGTCGGTAGTACCCTTGTCTATACTGCCCTTTGACAGGTGTTTTTTCCCAGCTGCCGTCAAGGCGGTTGGCAGATGGCTCGGTGGTGTCGGTGGGACTCTGGCGGTTTCTTGTTCAGCAAACCACCAACATGGAATTTCGGCTGGCAGACCGCCTAGTCTGTGGTCGGGATTTCCAATGCCATCTTGATGGCAGTGACAAGACTCCCAAACTCGTAATCAGGCTCTATGTCTGCTGGTGTTGCTTTTTAATCCACAATTGACTGTAATGTTCATCATTCAGTGATGTAATCATCTCCAAACGGTGTTTGAGTTTACCTAGATGTCAGCGCACCTGGTTCTTGAAGTGTGCATTACTTTTTGTCATACCATCATTGTGCCAACAATAGACTTTTGTTAAAGTTGTAGTATCACCTTTACAGTTACAATATTTCAGTGGTGATCTTAGCAGACTGATGTTGCACCATGTGATTGTAATTATATGGTGTGTTTATATAATGTGTGTGAAATCCTATCTCTGGAGTGCATTACGGTTTTCATAAGGCGAGTTGAGCTGTATGTCAGAATTAGGAGCATATCAAAATATTGTATAAAGAATACCAACTGCCAAAATATGATAAAGAAAAGTATAAATGGTTGAGTATAGATTTACTATAATTATCTCCACGCCTACATATCTTGACAATATATTTATTGAAGTGCACACATGTGTACTTTAAACTAGTCAATATATACATAGCTATATATACTTAACATCACAATATTATGGTTGTCCGTATACTTACTATGATATTTTAGCAGCACAGTCATGAAAACTAATTAAAACTCAATACTTTGGTAGTGATGAATTGTCCTTCGTTTTCTGCATCCCATGGTTAGTCGTGATTGTAACTATTTACAGTAGCCAGAGTTGGGTATGTTTGGATTCCTTTTGGCATATTCACAAACTTTTGTATTCATATTAGTAGTGGGCGTTCTATGCCATGCATTTAGCTGACCTACCCTTATGTTTGTTTTTCACACTGCTTGTTTTTCAATGACAGTCGTGCGCGCCTCAGATGTTCTCCCACTTACAACGTGATGCTGAATCAAAGTGTATTTTAAGCATTTATTTGAACCAGCCCTGCAGCTTCAGGAAGCCTGGCACACTTAAATTCATTTCAGAAGAATAGAACTTTTTAAAAGCAGAAATTACAACATTGGAAACAATACACTGCTGCACAAGTACACATCTAAAAAACATATGTAAAAAATGCAAAGAACAGAGCATAAATAAAAAACAACAAAAATGATTTATAAAAGAAAGATACATCGGGGTCTAGTCACGAAGGTAAATTTATAAGTAAATCTACACTCTTTGTAGTGAATGTACAACTTTTGGCTATCCACCACTTCCAAGCTTAAATTTACTACAAATTAGAACATTGGAATATTGAGAGCTACAGACCCTTTGCTCTCGGCATTACAATGTCCTAATCCACAACCTCTTCCTCTGCCCTTCCCCTCCCTCTATAGAATGTGAATTGAGCAGGGGAGAGAGAGAGAGAGAGAGAGAGTCAAAGGTTGTAGACTAAGGCACACAGGAGCTTCCCTTTCCCTCCTCCCGTAGCTCAAGAAGGCAGAGGGAAATTCTGCTCAGCTCCTGGGTCTCTCTGGCTTGCTGTATGAGGAAAAGCAGTTTAGCTGAGCCCAAGGAGAACTAGGGGCTGATATTAGATTCTTTCATAGTTTGTGGTGTGTATGTTAAACAGTTAACAGCCATGGCCCTGTGCATGGCTGGAATTGTTGAAGAATCATAGCAACAGTTGTGAAACAAGGGCTTCGGCGCCACCAGGTTTTTTAGTACAATCTGTCTCCAGAGATGCCATTATTTTATAATAAAGGCACTACAACCTTATGGGACATAAAGTTCAATAGCCTAATAGACCGCAGTAGCAGACCATATTGGCCATTAAAAAAACACTCCACTGTTATAGGTCATCGCCTTCTGCTCACACCCTTTAATGGCAGTATGGTAAGTCTACAGTGTAGACTCAAATGTCTCCATCTGCCGGAAACAGGAGGTAGAGCCACATTTATGAGAGTAAAGGTATTACAGACAAAAATGACCCAGTATCAAGTCCAGCACCACAAATGGCCAACCACTGGCATTGCAACACTCTCCCATAGAAAATAATGGAGGTCACTCCTCTCTACCTCACTCCACTGTAAGCTACTCTACTGTACCCTATTCCACTGTATGCTACTCCACTCTACCCCACTCCAGTCTATGCTAATCACCCCTACGACAGTGCACTGTATTCCACTCCACTGTACGCTATGCCAATCTACATCACTCTAGTGTATGATACTCCAGTGTACGCCACTCTACTGTATGCCACTCCACTGTATGCTACTCAACTGTATAGTATTTCAGTGTATGGTAGTGCACTCTACTCTATTCCACTATATCCCACTCTACTCTACCCAACTCCCTTGTACACCACTCCAGTGTATGCTAATCCACTGTATGACACTCAACTCCACTCTACCACACTTCACTCTATGCCACTCCCCTTTACGCCACTCCCATTTACAGCACTCCACTTTATGCTATTCCTCTCTACACCACTTCACTCAATGCCACTGTACTGTATGCCAATCCACTATAAGCCACTCCACTGTACACTACTTCACTGTAAGCCAATCTACTCTATGCTATTCTACTGTATGCAACCCCACACTACACTGCTCCTCTCTGTGCTATTTGACTTTGCCCTACTCTACTGTACACCACTCCAATGTTTGCAACTACAGTGTACACTTCCCCTTTACACTTTACAGTATGCTACTTCACTCTACAGCAGTGCACTTGACGCTACTCAAATCTATGCAATCCCACTGAATGCGGCTCCAGTCTATGCCACTCTACTATCTGCTTTACCACTTTCTGGCACTCCAGTGTAGGCTACTCCACTGTACCCCACTACTCTGTGTACTATTCCACTCTACCCCCACTCTACTGCACACCGATACAGTCAATGACACGGCACTGTACACAACTCAACTATACACTACTCTACTCTACGCCACTCCAGTGTGAGCTACTCCACTCTACACCATTCCACTATATGCTGCTCCACCCAACAGCACTCTATACTACTAGACTCGACAACATTATAAGACCCTCTACCCTAGCACACTGTACCGTACTCTAGTTTACTGTACCTCACTCCACTATACAATAGCTACTCCACTCTATACCACTACACTATATTCCACTCTACAAATGTTGCACATACCCTACATGACATACCACTCTACTGTATGAGACGTCACTCCACTCTATGACATTTTACTCCACTGTATGCTACACCAATACAGTGTACTACACTCCACAGAACATACTAGACGAGATGCCACTACACTATATATATGACACTCTAGTCCACTCTGCACTATGCCACTTCACTCAACTACACTATACAACAGTTTAGCCCACTGTGTTGTAACAGGATTCTTGGCAATGTATCCCATTACACTCTACAGTACTCCGCTATGCTTTATAAAACTGCACCATACAACACTCTATGCCACTGCATGACACTTTACTACACTTTATACCACTACCCTGCACTGTACAACAATTCACTAGGGGGGTGATTCTGACCCCGGCGGTACTAGACCGCCGGGGCCAGGGTCGGCGGGAGCACCGCCAACAGGCTGGCGGTGCCCCGCAGGGCATTCTGACCGCGGCGGTTTGGCCGCGGTCAGAAGAGGAAAACCGGCAGTCTCCCGCCGGTTTTCCGCTGCCCTTCTGAATCCTCCATGGCGGCGCAGCTCGCTGCGCCGCCATGGGGATTCAGACACCCCATACCGCCATCCTGTTCCTGGCGGTTCGCCCGCCAGGAACAGGATGGCGGTATGGGGTGTCGTGGGGCCCCTGTGGGCCCCTGCAGTGCCCATGCCAATGGCATGGGCACTGCAGGGCCCCCGTAAGCGGGCCCCACTTTGAATTTCACTGTCTGCATTGCAGACAGTGAAATTCGCGATGGGTGCAACTGCACCCGTCGCACCTTCCCACTCCGCCGGCTCCATTCGGAGCCGGCTTCCTCGTGGGAAGGGTGTTTCCCACTGGGCTGGCGGGCGGCCTTTTGGCGGTCGCCCGCCAGCCCAGTGGGAAACCCAGAATCACTGCAGCGGTCTTATGACCGCGGAGCGGTGTTCTGGAGGGGGGAACTCTGGCGGGCGGCCTCCGCCGCCCGTCAGAGTTAGAATGACCCCCTATATGTCATTCTTCGACACTCTACTAAACTCTACGCCACTCGACAACACTGCACTTCACTCCATGACACTCGAGTCAAATTGAAGATACTCCACTGTACTGTGCCAGTTGTATTTATTTCTCCAAGCACAGTGTTCCACTAAGGATATTTCTTTGACCGTGGGTTTGCTGGGCTCATGTTCTTTGTGGACAATAATCTATGTAAAGTTCCCTATATAAACAGTGTTGGACATCTATTTGCACTACATTTCCAAAATGTTTTGATTTTTACAACTGTACTTCTACCAAATTGTACTCAATATCGACATCAACAATATATTGGCATACTAATATCGAGGGACAAAATATCCAAATGTAGGTCCCTATGGGCAAGTATAAATGTACTATTCCTAATTCCATATCTCAGTACCTTGAAGGCATAGCTACTGCATTTGTTCATATATATGGGGTTAGGTATAGAAAATCTAGACTTACCTATTGATATTTTATTTTTGATATTCTGTCCTTGATATTCTGTCCCATTGATATTGTTGTGTTGATACTCAGGGGGCACACCCTTGTAGCCCACTAAGGGAATATTACCTCTTAATTTAAGAGCAGTCACCATTATTGTGATATTTTATTCGTATTTGTGAGGTATGTGTATGCCCACACTGAGGTGTTACAACATTATCATATTAGTATATATTGTTTCTATCCTCAAAAGGGTTATTTTTAGAGGTCTACCATTCATTTGACTGTGTTATGCTCTTAGTTTACAGTTACTTAGAAAATGGGGCAGATGTCCGGCCGAGTAAATGACAATCAACAGCTGACATAATTTGGTGAACATGATGGTGAAAAAATATAATATAAAATATAAGACTAAAAAAAAACATACATTTTCTTGTTATGAGATTGCATTCGCAGAGGCAAAGAAGCACAAGGTTGGAGTGCATGTGTTGAAGACGGCAGTGAAAGGATATGTAACACGAAATTGTAAGTCTGTAACATATAACTAGTACATTTGGCCTAGTGACACAGATACATCAAAATATCTATGTATATACATCTACAGTAATTAAAGGATGTACTCTAGGTAGATGAATTTATAGTGACAAAGACACTTGTATTTCTATGTGAAGGCCCTATTTGTTTATCTGGTTTATAGCTGCTGGGAAATCTACTTTCTGGGAATGTAAAGTCTTCAGAAAGGATAGCTTGGTTCAGAATAATTAACCAAAAAAAGGATCTCAGTTTTACTGACTAAGAGAGATAGAAAATACCTGAAATATAGACCTCTAAACATAGGGTCTTTGGAACTGAGAGGTGTGGCCAGCAATTAAGAGAGTATGCTATCCTGGGCGAGCTCCTTGCTGGTTGCAGCGATAATCCTCCTTTATCCTGCTTTATCCTGCTTACTCCAGAAGTTTTGGAAATCTGGGTGCATTCCCCTCACACCCTGCTCTGGGGACGCTGGTAAAGCGGGGCAGCTGAGTAGCAGTAGTAGTCAAATGGTGGAAGTAGCCTAAGGGAATCCGAACATATAGCATGAGACTGGTGCCCAGCCCTCCTGTACTGCTGCCGAAAATGGACAGCAAGCGTACTCCAATCAATGGCACTAGTTTCTAACGAGGTGCAGTTCACAAATAAAAGGGCCCTCAACCCTGCAGGAGGGCCCAAACCCTCCAAAGAGGTCCCATTCCACCCAAGGCCAATATATGTGGGAACTCTTCACATTCTGCAGGGGGACAGGGGGGTATTATTTTACATCACACCACTGCTGTTGAGGTGCAGAAGGCAAACGTGATACTCTGCTGCCGCACTTCAGGTCTCACTGGACACTGCCATAGTGGAAAGGGGGCGCTCTGGCTTTTAAGGTCACTTTAGCCTTCTTATTTAAAAGCAACACCCTTCCCCATTATAGCAGCGATCTTGAGCAGTAGGAGATTAGGTGAATGGGTCCTGCTGTCCAAGGCCCACAAGGGGGGCTGGGAACGGAACAATAAACTGGTCGTCGTGCCCGCATCCTGGACACTTCCACATGAGTAATTACTGTAGGTGAGGTAATTACTGTAGGTGGGGGCTGTGGCTGTTCTTGCAGTGCCTGACTTTTACAGATATTTGAAGCCTTGAATCTGGAGAAAACATCTATGCCCATACTGCATCAGGAGACCACGGCAGATGCTCTCAGCGTGGAACTCAGGATTAGCACTATTATAACTGTTTCTACCTCTACACTGCACGGGAATGGGGAAGTCTAGGAATGCAAAAGGTAAAGGTTTCAACACAGAAAAGTCGGATTGAGGTGGAGATGCAGTTGTAGAGAAACACGCCTCTGATTCAAACATTAAACAAGTCTCATAATGTAACACAATGCAGGATAAGTTAGACAAGATTCTGTATGCTATTGTGGATACTAGGGAGGTGCTTGAATATAAAATACACTCAGGGGGTCATTCCAACCCTGGCGGTCATCGACCGCCAGGGTGGATGACCACGGAAGCACCGCCAACAGGCTGGCGGTGCTTCCATGCCCATTCTGACCGCGGCGGTAAAGCCGCGGTCAGAAAAGGGGATCCGGCGGTTTCCCGCCGGATTTCCCCTGTCTGGGCTGAATCTCCATGGCGGCGCTGCAAGCAGCGCCGTCATGGAGATTCCGACCCCCTTCCCGCCACCCTGTTTCTGGCGGTTTTTACCGCCAGGAACAGGATGGCGGGAACGGGTGTCGTGGGGCCCCTGGGGGCCCCTGCACTGCCCATGCCACTGGTATGGGCTGTGCAGGGGCCCCCTAACAGGACCCCAGCATGATTTTCACTGTCTGCTTAGCAGACAGTGAAAATCGTGACGGGTGCAACTGCACCCGTCGCACCCCTGCAACACTGCCGGCTCCATTCGGAGCTGGCTTCTATGTTGCAGGGCCTTTCCCGTTGGGCCGGCGGGCGCTCCTTTGCCGGGCACCCGCCGGCCCAGCGGGAAAGCCAGAATGGCCTCCGCGGTCTTTTGACCGCGGAGCGGCCAAATGGCGGTGACCGCATGGTAGGCGGCTACCGCCACCCGCCGCGGTCAGAATGACCGCCTCAGTGTTAATAGATATGAGCTTCCTGTAAGATGGAAGTGCAAAGAGGCAGGTGGAGTGAAGGAACCTGAAGGAACAGTGGCAGCTTCGCTCCCAGGTGCCTACAACTTACAAAACAAGTCACATCTGACTCAAAGTACACTTCATGTAGGTCAGAGCAGAGGATGTCGAAGAGAGATCACAGTACAGCAACATGCAGGTTTTTGCCTCCACGAGAAGAGAGAGGGTTATGACGTGGTGACCTATGTAGAACAGTGGCTACAGCAAAGTGTCCTATCATTTTGAAAATAGTTTGTGATGGAGAAAGTACAGAGAGTGTGATACCTCCAAGCTCCCCAGCAAGACGGGTATTGGCCAAGATCTTGAACTATAAAGACAAAGGTAAGACGCTACACTCTAGGCAAGCTGGCCCCTTCAGGGTGGATAATAGGAGGTTCATGATATTTCCTTACAGCTGGCTGCGGAGCAGCAGCAAACGTCCACCTTTCTAGCTGCATACATTGCTTGACAGATCCATCTCCCAGCTTGACTGAAGGTGTTGGTTTATGGACATTTGATAGGCTCTGCTGCCAGTACATCTTTGACACATTATGTAAGTTGGGGATCGGTGGGGATACTGATGAAGTGGTTACAGTTACTCTATACCAGAGGTCTCCAAACTTTTTAATGCTGCGCCCCCCCAGTTGAAAAATAAAAATCATTGGGCCCCACCTCAGAATTTTTCACAATTATTTTATAAACATGGCGATGTTTAAATATGTCTAAACTTATTTAAACATTGCAGTTAAGTACTGTTACCGTTTTAAAACTGCAATAACATGCTTCTGCTTAAAACAAAGGCCTGTTATCTGTATAATATTTATTTTGGCCAGAGTCTGGGGACCACCCTGGGATCACTTCAGGCCACCCTAGGGGGGCCCGCCCCCCAGTTTGAAGACCTCTGCTCTATACTAACCTGACTGCTAGGGTCCAAATTGAACATGTTGGACTTTTCATCCTTGGCGTGGTCTCCCTTAACTTTTTGCCTCTGTTCCCCAGGTTGTTGATGTGTGTTGGACTCTGATTTTGCTGTTTTTGTTACTCTGGGCACTTTACCACTGCTAACCAGTGCTAAAGTGCAAGTGCTCCTTTACAAAATGTGTATGTGATTGGTTTATCCATGATTGGCATATTTGATTTACTAGTAAGTCCCTAGTAAAGTGCACTAGAGGTGCCAGGGCCTGTAAATCAAACGCTACTAGTGGGCCTGCAGCACTGGTTGTGCCACCCACATAAGTAACTCTGTAATCATGACTCAGACCTGGCATTGTAGTGTCTGTGTGTGCAGTTTTACCTGTAAATTTGACTTGGCAAGTGTACCCACTTGCCAGGCCTAAACCTTCCCTTTTCTCACATGTCAGACACCCCTACGGTAGGCCCTAGGTAGCCCCAAGGGCAGGGTGCAGTGTATGGTTAAGGTAGGACATATAGTAACGTGTTTTATATCTCCTGACAGTGAAATATTGCTAAATTAGTTTTTCACTGTTGCAAGGCCTGTCCCTCTCATAGGTTAACATGGGGGCTAGCTTTAAATCTGATTAAAGTGTAGATTCCCTTTGGGAGCGGATGGACATGTGGAGTTTGGGGTCTCTGAGCTCACAATTTAAAAATACATCTTTTAGTAAAGTTGATTTTAAGATTGTGCGTTTGAAAATGCCACTTTTAGAAAGTGAGCATTTTCTTGCTTATACTATTTCTGTGACTCTGCCTGTTTGTGGATTCCCTGTCTGGGTCAGTTTGACAGTTTGGCTGGTTGCACCTCACACTAGACAGTGACACAAAGGGAACTGGGGTGTAGTCTGCATATCCTGATGAGCCATCTGTGCTAGGAGGGAGAGGAGGAGTGGTCACTCGCACCTGAAAGGGCTGTGCCTGCCCTCACACAATGCAGTCTCCCACCCCCTGGTGAGTGTCTGGGGCCTGGCCTGGGCAAGGCAGGATTTCACATTCCCAAGAGACTTTACTTTGAAGTAGGCCTACTTCAAAGGAGAAACTGGGTATAAGAAGGGCACCCCAAAACCACAGACGTTAGAACACTTCTGGAAACAAGAGGAACCTCTGCCTGGAGAAGAGCTGAAGAGCTGAGGAGAAGTGCTGCCCTGCCTGTGACTGTGCTTTGTGGGGCTATCCTGCAGTTGCTGCTTTTGCCAGAGTAAGAGGGCAAAGACTGTACTTTGTGTGCCTTCCATCTTGTGAAGAAATCTCCAAGGGCTTGATTCAGAGCTAGCCTCCTGTTATTTGAAGTCTCAGGGACAGCAAAGACTTCTCTCTTCCAGCACCTGGAGTCTTTGGAGAGACTCCTGCTCTGACAAGTGGTGCCCTATCCAGTCCATGGGCCCTTGAAAGGAAAGCTGGTGAAAATCCAAGGAAATCGACTTCGGACGACTTCGGACCGACGCGCTTCTGATTCCGGTGACGCCGCCTGCACCCGACGCACTGACCTTCACTGGAACACGACGATCTCCGCAGACCCGACGCCCCTGCAGCCCCGCTGAAGTCCGTGACTCCGTGGAAGTCACTGCACCACGTCGTGACCGACGCCGCTTGAAGTGCATGGATTCAACGTTTTGCATTGGCGCCGTGATCCCCGACTTCGCGCATCGACTTGTTTTCACTCTTCACCAAAGGTACTGTACTTGGGGGTCTACGCGACTCCGCGTCTGGCACCGCTGGTGTCGACTTGTTGGGAACGACTCCGTCACGACGCTGTGTTAACACCTCATTGAAGCATTTTATGGTTCTAAGCACTATTTTTTAATTTAATCTTTAAAAATTCATAACTTGACTTGTGTATGTCGGATTTTTGTCGTTTTGGTCTTGTTTTGTTTAGATAAATATTTCCTATTCTTCTAAACTGGTGTTGTGTCATTTTGTAGTGTTTTCATTAAGTTACTATGTGTGTTGGTACAAATACTTTACACCTAGCACTCTGAAGTTAAGCCTACTGCTCTGCCAAGCTACCAAGGGGATAAGCAGGGGTTAGCTGAGGGTGATTCTCTTTTACCCTGACTAGAGTGAGGGTCCTTGCTTGAACAGGGGATAACCTGGCTGTCAACCAAAGACCCCATTTCTAACAGAACACATAACATTGGACCATGTGAAAGGATGCTCACTGTTCCTTTGTGTTGATCGTGGAACCATTAGCAACTGTAAACGAGTTTTTAATAATTAGAAATAAATGTCTAAGTTAGATGTCATTCTGTTAGCCTGACTAGGCCTCAGTTTGCTTGCACTGACAGCTATTTGTATTTTCAGGTTAATGGTGAATGTATTTTTATGTGATCTAAGCCTTTCCCTCTTTCTGTATATTTGTGTGTTTTCCATTTCAGGAAAAGCATAAAAAAGCTTCAACAATGGTGTCTGTAATTTAATAATTTGTGTTCTGTTGAAGAAGCATTGTTCAAGGTGTTTCTTTAGTTTGTACCTTTTTAATGTTTCCTCCTGATGCTCTCTGTGTGCCATTTATTAGCTGGACCAACCATTGTACTTGTGTGTTACGTAAAAATGATAATTTATTTTCCTAATTAGTTATGCAAAGTTTTAACAATGAGATGTAGTAGAAAGTAGATGTCTCTAGAAATATCTTATTTACTAGAAATGTGATTGGTTTATGTAGAGCAATATTGCTAATTTAACATTGTCATATCATAATCAGACCATAAATGTGTGTGACCTCTGTATCCAAATACTGTTTTAATTTGTAGATACTATAAAGTATACAAAAAAGGGATGGATGGAATGCTTGAATTAATCTCAGCCACTGGCAATCTCGCAGGGCTTCATCCCACTCCAATGTTATGTTGCATACCAGGCCACCTCAGTTTGGACCCAGCCATATGCAGATCAGTCTTGACCTTACTTCAATTAGAACAGTTCAGCCAGATCTGCCAGGTCAGGTCCTCCCAGAATTTTTTTATGTTATTTGCATAGTTTTGGCCCACATGCAGAGCACGGCTGCAGTTCACACAATTAGAATACTTGTTTCAGTAACATTATACATGTTCTAAAAGGTTTTTTTAAAAAACACTTTTAAAATCATCACCTGGAAAATGAGTGATCACTAGTGATAGCGCGTCAGAGCCTTGATAAGTAAACTTACAAGGAGACACGCCTAGGTCGATGAAGCTTTGGACCACGTTCGGGGACTTCCCAGTACGCGATATCTTTTTGGCATCACAATCAATATGTCAATAACTCAATCAATAATCAATCAAGGCATTTATAAAGCGCGCTACTCACCCGTGAGGGTCTCAAGGCGCTGGGGGGGTCACTGCTGCTCGAAGAGCCAGGTCTTGAGGCGCTTCCTGAAGGTGAGGTGGTCCTGCGTAGTCCTGAGGTGGGCAGGGAGGGAATTCCACGTCTTGGCTGCCAGGTAGGAGAAGGATTTCCCTCTAGCAGTGGTTCTGCGGATGCGAGGGACGGCGGCGAGAGCGAGGTTGATAGAGCGAAGTTGGCGGGTGGGCGTGTAGAAGGCGAGGCGACTGTTGAGGTATTCGGGTCCTTTGTTGTGGAGGGCTTTGTGTGCATGGGTGAGGAGCCTGAAGGGGATCCTTGTGTTGACGGGTAGCCAGTGCAGGTGTTTTAGGTGGGCGGAGATGTGGCTGTGGCGGGGTATGTCGAGGATGAGGCGTGCAGAGGCGTTTTGTATGTGCTGAAGATGTTTCCGAAGTTTTGCGGTGGTTCCTGCGTAAAGGGTGTTTCCGTAGTCCAGGCAACTTGTGATGAGGGCATGGGTCACAGTTTTTCAGGTGTTGGCGGGATCCAACAGAAGATCTTCCGGAGCATGCCAAGGGTGCTGAAGCAAGATGACGAGACGGCGTTGACTTGCTTGGTCATGGTGAGAAGGGGGTCCAGGATGAATCTGAGGTTGTGTGCGTGGTTTGAAGGGGTTGGTGCGGTGCCCAGGGCCGTGGGCCACCAAGAGTCGTCCCAGGCGGACGGGGAGTGTCCGAGGATGAGGACTTCCGTTTTGTCAGAGTTCAGCTTCAGGCGGCTGAGTTTCATCCATTGTGCAACGTCTTTCACTCCATCCTGCAGTTTGGTTTTGGTAGTGGCTGTGTCTTTGGTGAGGGAGAGTATCAGCTGGGTGTCGTCGGCGTAGGAGATGATGTTGATGTTGTGTTTCCGAGCGATGTCGGCGAGGGGGCTCATGTAGACATTGAAGAGAGTAGGGCTTAGTGAGGAGCCTTGTGGGACGCCGCAGATGATCTCGGTGGGTTCTGAGCGGAAGGGCGGGAGGTAGACTCTTTGGGATCTGTCCGAGAGGAAAGAGATGATCCAGTCCAGGGCCTGTCCTTGGATACCGGTGGAGCGGAGGCGGGTTATTAGGGTGCGGTGGCAGACCGTGTCGAAGGCAGCCGAGAGGTCAAGGAGGATGAGGGTGGTTGTTTCTCCGTTGTCCAGCAGAGTTCTGATTTTGTCGGTGACTGCAATGAGGACGGTTTCCGTGCTGTGGTTGGCCCGAAAGCCAGACTGGGAGGGGTCGAGCAGGTTGTTGTCTTCGAGGAAGTTGGTCAGTTGCTTATTGATGGCCTTCTCGATGACCTTGGCCGGGAAGGGGAGGAGCGAGATGGGGTGGAAGTTCTTCAGGTCGGTGGGGTCCGCCGTAGGTTTTTTCAGGAGGGCGTTGACTTCCGCATGTTTCCAGCTCTCAGGGAAGGTGGCAGATGCAAACGAGCTGTTGATGATGCTCTGGAGATAGGGGGCGATGATGGCGTCGGCTTTGTTGAAGATGTGATGTGGGCAAGGGTCTGAGGGGGCGCCAGAGTGGATGGTGTTCATGGTGGTTCTGGTCTCTACAGGGCTGATGGGTGTCCAGGCGTTGAGGGTGATGGTTGGGGCTGTGAGTTCCGTGCTGGTCGGCGGGATCAGTGGTCCAAAGCTGTCATATAGGTCGGTGATCTTTCGATGGAAGAAGGTAGCGATGGAGTTGCAGAGTTCTTGTGAGGGCATGATGGAGTTGGAGCTGGCGTTGGGGTTGGAGAGCTCTTTGACGATGTTGAAGAGTTCTTTGCTGTTGTGGGTGTGCTTGTCCAGTCTCTCTTTGAAGGATGCTCTTTTGGTGGAGCGGATCAGCTGGTGGTGTTCGCGGGTGGCGATTTTGAGGGTTGACATATTTTCTGCGGTGTGTTGTTTGCGCCAGATTTTTTCGAGGGTACAGCAGGTTTTCTTGGATTCTCTGAGGGCGTCTGTGAACCAAGGAGGATGTTGGTCTGTCTAGGGTGGCTTCTGAGGGGGGCGAGGTTGTCAGCGCAGTTGGTGATCCACTGTGTGAGGTTGAGGGCTGCGTTGTTGGCGGGTTGGTTACGGTTGACAGTGGAGAGTAGCTGTTCTGTGGAGATTTTGTTCCAGGGTCTGCGGGTGGTAGGTTGTGTGCGATGGTGGTGGGTCTTGAAGTTGAAGGTGAAGTGGACACATCTGTGGTCAGTCCAGTGTATCTCGGAGGAGTGGCTGAAGGATACGTGGTTGCTGGCGGAGAAGATGGGGTCGAGCGTGTGTCCAGCGGTGTGGGTGGGGGTGTTCACCAGTTGCTTGAGTCCGAGGTTGGCGAGGTTGTCGAGCAAGGTGGCGGTGTTGGTGTCGTTTTTCTTCTCCAGGTGGAAGTTCAGGTCTCCGAGGAGGATGTAGTCTGGCGATGCTAGGGCGTGCGGGGAGATGAAGTCTGTGATGGATTTGCTGAATAGGGCGCATGGGCCAGGGGGCTTGTAGACGAGGGTTCCTCTGAGGGTGGTCCTGGGGTCAGTGTGGATCTGGAAGTGCATATGTTCGGCGGCAAGGAGGGTGTCTTCGGTGGAGGTAGAAATGTTGATGGAGCTCTTGTAGATGATGGCGATTCCTCCTCCAATTTGGTTGGTGTGGTCTTTCCTGGCGATCTTGTAGCCGTCAGGGATGGCTAGGGCGATGTCGGGGGCTGATGAGGAGTTCATCTGGGTCTCAGTGATGAAGGCGACGCCTGGTGCGATCGAGTCCAAGAGGTCCCATAGTTCAATGGCGTGCTTGTGGACGGAGCGTGCGTTGAGGAGGATGCACTTGAGGTGGTTGTTGGAGCGTGGGCTGGTGGACAGATTGCAGTCTCGGTTGAAGGTATACTTGCATGTGAGACAGGCGAAGGGTCCATGGGTGCGTTTCGGGTTGGCTTGGTAGCAGGTGGTAGTACATCTGGGGTTCAGTGCGTGGAGGGAGGCGGCGTCGTAGCAAAGCTGGGGGTTATGGGAGCGCTGGGGGCCCAGGGTTCTGGCGCTGGGCGCGGTCCAGGCGCGGACGGGTGCAGACGGGCTTGTCTTTGGCGCGCCTGCTGTGCGCCCGCTGCGCGCGGCCGCACAGCGGCCGCCATAAGAGGGAAGGGGGGGAGGAGGGGTCAGCTGGGAGGCGGGAGGTGGGAGGCGGGAGTAGCAAAGGGAAGTGGGGGGGCGGGGCCGCACTGGAGGCAGCGGTGGGAAAGCGGGAAGTCGGGAGGGGGGAGGGGGGAGAGCGGGGGACGGGGAAGCGACTGGAGAGCGGAAACGGGAGGGAAAAGAGAGATCACAACAGGAGAAAGCACAACAGGTGAAAAAAAAGGACAAGACCAAAAGGACAAGAGTCAAGTCAAGAGATTGAAGTAAACGGAGCGAAGAGGGGCACAACAGGAGACAGGAGAAGTACACTGAGCGTAGAAGGGCACAACAGGAGACCGGAGAAGTACACGGAGTGTAGAAGGGCACAACAGGAGACAGGAGAAGTACACGGAGCGTAGAAGGGCACAACAGGAGAAGTGAACAGAGCGGCAAAAGCACAACAGGTGAAGTGAACAGAGCGGCAAAAGCACAAGGAACAGAGCGGCAAAAGCACAACAGGTGAAGTAAATAGAGCGAAGAAGAGCACAGAGGAGGGCAAAAGCACGGGCAAGGAGACGGACGGGAGCGGAGCAGAAGAGGAGCCTAGGACTTACCAGACCAGAGGTAGGGGCCTGGGCAGGTGGAGCTGCGGTGGCGGGGGAGCGACCTACCCTAGACACAATAACTAGTCATTTAACTAATCAATAACACTCAGTAAGAATCAATAAGTCGAACACCCCATGACCTTTCAGTCGTGAATAACCACACCAATTTTGCTTCGGCCCCGCCCCCTCCCTCCTCGTATCCTTGCCTTCCCGTCCTTGCTCCTTTGAGCAGCAGGTAGGTCGCTTCCTTCGCTCCTCGCTGCTGCCAGCAGCCTCCATTTCCTGCTAGATTCCCGGTAATTTATTTTTCTTGGTTTCTCTCCTCATCCCGTAGCCGCTTCGGCCCGCCCCCCTCCCTCCTTGTATTCTTGCCTTCCTGCCCTTGCTCCTCTGCTGGCCTGCCCCCGTCCTGCCATTGGTTCCCGCCACCCCTCCTCCCAGCTGACACACCCTCCCTCCTCCCCTCTTATGCCGGCCGCAGCGCGGACGCGCCGCTGGCGCACCAAAAGCACGTCAAAGGCAAACCCATCTGCACCCGTCTGCGCCAAGACCGCGCCAGACCCCTGGCCAACACGCCCGCACTACCTTTCAACATTACCCCGCTGACGAACTCCACGCCCTAAACCCAGGTCGTTCCTCCACCTACTGCCAGTCCACACCAACGCGCACCAGAGGACCCTTCTCTTGCAGTGCCTGCAACTTCACCTGCAAGCCAACCCCCGAACACCATAGCAAAACAACAGACTGCCACCTAAAATGCATCCTGCTGAACACCCGCTCCGTCCACAAACACACAATTGAACTCTGGGACTTACTGACCACTCACTCGCCGGACATCGCATTCCTCACCAAAACATGGATGAACCCTGCCTCGGAACCAGACATAGCAATAGCCATACCAGATAATTACAAAATCACCATAAGAGACCGCAACAACAAACCAGGAGGAGGAATCGCCATAGTCCATAAAAACACCATAAGAATCTCCACCAACTCCGACGACATCATCAAGTCCGCCGAGCACCTCCACTTCACAATATACGTAAACACCAACAACACACTCAGAGGAACACTGGTCTACAGACCCCCGGCCCAAGACCACAGTTCTGTGATGATATCGCCGACACCATCAGCTCCCAAGCCCTCGCCTCAACAGACTACATCCTCCTAGACGACCTGAACTTCCACCTGGAAAATAACAACAATAGTTACACTACCAGCCTAATCGCCAATCTCGCCAACCTCGGCCTCAAGCAATTTGTCACCTCACCGACCCACTCCGCAGGCCACACACTCGATCCCATCTTCACGACCAGCAACCATGTCGCCTTTAGCCACACCACCAAACTGTACTGGACAGACCACTGATGCATCAATTTTTCCTACCAAAAACCAGTCACTCACCACCACCGCACACAGCCGCCCGACGCAACTGGAGCAAAATATCCACGAACCAACTGACCTCCACCCTCGCCCAGACCCCCTCCCCTGGGACCTCAGTCCCCAACACAGCCGCCATCAACCTGCACCACTGGTTAGAAGACTGCGCCAACACCCTTGCAATGCTCAAAAAACACCCAAACACCCCGCACAGAATCAAGGCCAGCTGGTTCACCCCAGATTTACAGGAATCCAAACGATGTTGCCGCAGAATGGAAAAAAACTGGCGCTGTGACCCCACCGCCTCCAATCGCTTCACCTTCAAGGAGGCCCTACGCAGACATCACCAATTTATACGCACTGCCAAAAGGACCCACTTCATAAACCGCATCGACACCAACGCTCACAACATCAAAGAACTCTTCAGCATCATCCAAGATCTAACGACCCCGAAGGCATGCTCCAACGAACCCCCGCCATCACAGGAGCTCTGCAACTCACCCGCATCCCACTTCCGTCGAAAGATAGAAGAAATCCACAACAGCTTCAACTACCAGCTAACTACAAACACCCTTGAACCCTACGCTCCAACAAACACCCACCTCCTCCACACATGGACCCCGGTCAATACAGAAGACACCGCAAATACCATGGCCACCATCCACTCCGGTTCTCCATCGGACCCCTGTCCACACCACATCTTCAACAAAGCCAACACCATCTTTGCCCCCCATCTCTGCCACACCATCAACAGTTCTTTCGAATCAGCCACCTTGCCAGAGAGATGGAAGCACGCAGAAATCAACGCCTTGCTAAAGAAACCTAAGGCAGAATCTGAAGACCCCAAGAACTACCGACCAATCTCCCTCCTCCCCTACCCAGCCAAGGTCATCGAAAAAATCATGAACAATCAACTATCCCGGTTCCTGGAAGACAACAAGGCACTCAACACATCCCAATCCGGATTGCGCAAAAACCACAGCACCGAGACCGCACTCATTACTGCAACAGACGACATCAGGACCATGCTAGACAAAGGAGAAACAGCAGCACTCATTCTCCTGGACCTCTCCGCAGCACACGCCTCCACAACGCTGGAATCCGCGACAAAGCCCTGGACTGGATCTCGTCGTTTCTCACGGACAGGACTCAAAGAGTTCGCCTCCCGCTGTTCCTATCAGAAGCCTCCAATATCGGCTGTGGTGTCCCTCAAGGATCTTCACTCAGCCCCACACTTTTCAACGTATACATGGCCCCCCTCGGCAACATTGCACGAACACACCACATCAACATGGTCTCCTACGCCGACGACACTCAGCTCAACATCTCCCTCACGAAGGATCCCACCACTGCAAAGGACAACCTCCACAATGGAGTCCACGCCATAGCCAGCTGGATGGAATCAAGCCACCTCAGGCTAAACACAGACAAGACAGAATTACTCATCTTCGGCACCAACCCCTCAGCCTGGAACGACTCCTGGTGGCCCACCTCCCTAGTATCCGCACCCTCACCCACCACCCACGCACGCAACTTGGGCTTCATCTTGGATTCCACACTCAGCATGACTCAGCAGGTCAATGCCATGTCCTCTTTCTGCTACAACACCCTCCGCCTGCTCCGCAGAAGCTTCAAATGGATTCCCATCAAAACCAGGAAAACCGTCACCCACGCCTTGGTCAGTAGCCGATTGGATTACGGAAACGCCCCATATGCAGGAATAACAAACAAACTCCAAACAAAACTGCAAAGAATCCAGAACGCATCCACCCGCCTCATTCTGGACATCCCACGCTGCGACCACATCTCACCCCATCTCAGAGACCTACACTGGTTA
The DNA here is from genome assembly GCF_031143425.1 of Pleurodeles waltl. Taxonomy (NCBI): domain Eukaryota; kingdom Metazoa; phylum Chordata; class Amphibia; order Caudata; family Salamandridae; genus Pleurodeles; species Pleurodeles waltl. The sequence continues at coordinate 618,454,095 of NC_090436.1, forward strand.
CCAGTATCAAAGAGGATCACCTTCAAAATCCTCATCCATGCACACAAGGCCCTCCACAACACAGGTCCCACCTACCTCAACGACAGACTCACCTTTCACACCCCCACCCGCAACCTTCGCTCCGCCAACCACGCCCTCGCCTACGTTCCTCGCATCCGCCGCACGACCACCGGAGGAAGATCATTCTCCCACCTTGCTGAAAAGACCTGGAACTCCCTACCACTCCACCTCCTCCTGACCGATGACCTTCTATCTTTCAGGAAACACCTTAAGACTTGGCTTTTCGACCAGTAGCTCCCTCCCCCCCCCCAGCGCCTTGAGACCTACCGGGTGAGTAGTGCGCTTTACAAATCCCTGATTGATCGATTGAATTTAGTTAAGTGTTTGAATATTTATTTCCCTATTGGTTACAATCTAATGTTATCTCCGTTAATCTCATAGCAATCAATCTCATTAGTAACTCTTCAAATTTTGTAATTATAACACACTTAATCAATTCATAGAGAATATTTATTCAGCATTATCACATCATTAATAAGAAGCGGCTTAGCAAAGTTTCAGTAGTACGTGATTCAACAAAACAAGAACCCAGTCATTTGTCTATTTGCGTCAAATATTTATGAACACCTTAACTAACCTTGAATTAGCATCAGCATGTTGGGCTTCATGCAAAACAATTTAGCAAACACAAATTTTGAAAACATCTAACTATGGCCTCTATCAAAAGCGCAGTTGGCACCCAGAGAGAAAAGGCAAACAGACAATTACAATTATCATCAGATAGTTATCCCTTCAACGAATCAGGAAACAGCGTCAGTCTTCGTCCTCAGGACATCAGTCTATTCACCATCAGCAAAGATAGGACAGAACAAAGTCTCAGTATGGCATGGCTAAGGAATAAGGCTCTTGCCTCATATGGAGGAGAAGTAAGTATCAGGTAAGAATTGGATAGAGGATGGTTAAAGTATCAGGATGAATAAATGGCAAAGTCTCAAAAGCATAATGGCAAAGTATGGCTTGGAGTGGAATGTCCGATAATGGCCGATTTCTTCTCGGGTCACGCGGTTATATCAAAAACTGTCGAACTAGCCCTTAATTCCCCAATGGATAATATTTGCTGCATCATTATCTCTGTCCAATAATTATCTACGTACTTCACTAGAATTTTCCACAAAACATAGTTCTCATGTCGTTGATTGGCTCACATTATTGACGTCTTCATCGGGTGGAATGCCAGGTAAGAAAAGTTACACTTTACACTCCAGTCAGTAGTCCCATTGTTTTCTCCTACTCCAGGCAGCCTTGCACCTGTTACGAATTACACTGTTGCATTCAGCAAGAATGTCTCCTTGAGCAAGTCGGGTCCCATGAGAAATAATTTACTATGGCTACACACACAGCTAGCTTCTGGAAAAGTACAGTTTCGTGTCCTTCAGGAAGACAGCACATTGCACGTTAGAAAAACACAGTTTAATATGAGACCAGGCAGCTAGGCCCAGACTCTCGCTAAACTAAGGCCTAGTGATCTAGTTAACAAACCCCAAATACATGACTCTGGTTATAATATGCTAATACAAATTTAAACATTAGTACATAATTAGTTCATCATTAATAATTTGCATTAGTCTTCGTATACATTGATGGCCACTCCCAGTGGGCACCTTTCAAACGCGTACATTATTTTCTATGTTAACACATTTTCTATGCAGTTTCATTACATAATATATTGCAAGCTTTTCATGTTACTATTGCTTTTAACAGACACACTCCAACAATCACTCCTCTGATGACTCTTGTCACTCATCACACAAAACCTTACCCCACGAATCTTCCATCTTAAAATTCAGTCATTTCAATTTCTTCTCTTAATCGTTCCCCCGTTTGATTTTGCCCTGAATAATTTTTCCCTTTGTTTTTCCTCCCTCCTTATTATTTTTCGCCATTTTAAATTTTATTCTTTCACTAATTTGACATGCCACCCACAATCCAAATAAGCAAGCTATAACAATCAACATCCCATGTATTATTTTCAACAATATCCCATTACAAATACTTCTAAACCAATTTCCCACTAAAGCAAATCCTTTCCCAACCTTTTCCCAAACTCCTGGTTCTTTCAACTCCTTCAAGTCTTTACTATCCCTAGGTAAGTTAGTGAGCATACTTCTAATCTCATTACTATTATCTGGTATTTAAGCACAGCAATGACCCTCATTGAGCATCCTACAAACTCTGCCATTCTTTGCTAAAAGAATGTCTAAAGCAAGCCTGTTTTGAAGAGTCATAGCCCTCTCCGCAGCATCTTCAGTATCCATCAAGAGTATAGCTCCTGAAAAGTTTGTCAGCATGTCATCCACAATAGTAGACAACTTTTAAATCTTTATGGAGTTTAAGATAACCCCCACTGAAGGAATTATCACCCCAAATATGTCTCCTACTACACCAGCAGCAGTCTCTCTCTTCTGTCTAGTACGATTTAATTCAGACAATTTCAGAAACCTTTTCGAAAGTTGATATATCTTTGGGAAAACTATCCCCAAGTAACATGTCCCATACCATCCCTTTGGAAGACGGTAAAAAGCATTAAGTCCACATATATAATAGATCCCAGGGATTGCTGGATCCTGTCCATTTAACATGAATGTCCACTTACTCTGAAACAAAAACACATGCCTACATTCACTCGTTCCCACAAACACATTGTCATAATATGATTTCCGCCTAGATATGCAAAGCTTACCTATGTGTAGTGCATCTAAAGCTAACTTCCCCTGATATCTAATTGCACTATAACCCTCACTACTAGCAAAAGCTTGCTGCTGCAATCCTTTCTCCAATTAACCCTTCAATGCCTTTCTTCTATCTTCCGTGTGATCTAAAAAGCTTTTCTCTACAGGTGTAAGCAAGCATATCAAATTATTGCGGTGTGCATAAGATGTACTAATTGTTAATGGCGCCTCAAAGAATCCTTTAACTAGCTTTATACTATAGTACTTATCTACCCCATTCAAATCCTCTATGATAGGCATGTAAGAAAACACGAGATCATGGTTTGAGGAAAAATACTGGATCTCTTCCTGGTTATAGAATCTTGTTAGTAACAGACTACAACGTATCCCATATGTTAAAGGCAGACTATGATAAGTAACCCCCTCTTGTACCGAAACAGGAATCTGTGTACACACAAAACAATCCTTCGCATCCACTGTGTCAACGTACTCACTCAGCAAGCGATAGAAAACAGTAGTGGATATTTCCCCTTTTGCGTTAGTTCCCTCATGCAAGTATTTTGTATCCTGCTCAAACCTCTCCAAAGCTGTTAGTGCAGTGGTAGTCTCAGGAATTGTAGCATTGTTAGTTCTGCTTTCATCCATTAGTGGCATACCCACAACCACAACTATAATGAATATCACACACACAATACCCAAACCAACACCCAAATATTTACAGCGCCTACTCCCCCTATCATCCCCTCTAGTGTTAGTCATGATCTTTAAAGAATCAGAAAATGAAGGATGATTAGTTCAAACAACAGAGGACAGTTAGAATGAATTTTTCTTCTTTTTATTTTTATTTTCTCTCGCAGCCAAGTCAAAACAAGCAAGTATTTACAGCTTTCACTTCCTCTCCCAGGATCCTTGACTACTCAGGAATTGTCTAAATAAGAGCCCTGAAGAAGTCGTTCGGGATTTAAAAAAGGAATTTCCCATGACGAAACACGTGTTGGCTGAAATTGTATTACCTCGGATGGATTTCTAATTGCTGTGGATTCTTAATTTATGTTTGGTCTAGTTTGGACAATTTAAACTTGTATTAAAATTGATTATTTGTTTCTTCAAAACTACTTACAAATATTTCGTTTTTCCGTGAGTGGAGTGCCACACACTGCATTACCTCCTTGTCAAGTCAGGTTAGCAGCTTGTCAAAATCGATTTTCAAAAGTCAATTCAGGTTATCCATGTCACATCCAGTAAATTTTCAGTCTCTTTTCTCAGTTTTTTTTCCTTTAATTCAAGCCTTATACCATTTCAGTCCCTTCAGCCAGACTCAGGTACCGAAGTACTGACCTGGAATCTCTTGATCAAAGCAAAACGCCAAGAACTCTTGTTGCCATTCAGCTGACATTGCATACGCCCATTCAGGACCCTCGTACCTTCTATTCGCTACTCTCTTTCTTTTCAACTTGCGATCCCCTTGCAACTCTCTTTCACTTAGATCTTCTCTCCTTGTTGTATCAACCTCTTCCTCTATTGCATCTTCGACAACCACCTTTCCCTTTTTCACTTGCAACTCTGGCCACTTATCTCCTTTCAGTGCCTCTCTGGTCTTTGATCTTTCCTGTGGCAACCCTTTGCCCTCCTCTGACTCTATGGTGTTTTCTCTTGATGGACCTGCAATTTGCTCAGGAGGAGTCTGGACACTCTGACTTTCTTCCACCTCAACTCCTTCGCCTTTTGGGTCTGTCAGGGGCTCTAGCTCATTTCCAAATTCGTCTGCTTCTGGGAGACCCTCCCTCTGATTTGGCTCTCCTGATGCCTCAGTTGAGATAGGCTCACCTTCACCCCTCTGTTTTCCCTCTACTTCGTCTCTTACTGGAGTGACCAAGCCGTCCTCAACAGGCTCTCCTTCTGTCTCAGTTCCCCTTCGATCACTCTCCGGCCCTGAGACTTCCTTCTCTGTTGTTGGTACTTTCAACAACTCAATTTCCTAATCGGTTGGACACGTCACCTTCTTTGTGTTACTGGCATGGATCCAATTCGGAATTCCTGCACACTTCACAGCCGTAGTAGTCGTTAGTATTACTTGATATGGCCCCTTCCAACGAGGCTCCAAACATGACTTCCTTACATGTTTCTTGATGACAACCCAGTCACTAGCTTTCAGGTTGTGTCCTGGATCATTTATCGGTGGCAGGGTGGTAGCTTCCACCTGGTGAGAAAAAGAGCGGACCACATCAGCCAGACCCGTGCAGTAGTCCAACACCATATCATCTGTGATATTCACAAGAGCATTCACAGACACTGCGGGCAGTCTCATAGCTCGGTCCATGAGAATCTCATGAGGAGACAGTCCTGTTTTCTTGTTAGGTGTATCTCTCATTGACATTAGCACCAAAGGCAACGCATCGGGCCATTTCAAATTCGTGGCTGCACACATCTTTGCCATTCTCGACAATCTGTTCCACTAGTCCTGATGCTTCAGGGCGTTAACTACAATGCAACTTCTGTTCAATGTTAAATTCTGCACACAGTAGCTTGACCACCTCGTTGTTGAAGTGACTTCCCCTATCTGATTCTAAAGAGATCGGAAACCCGAAACGTGGTATCAATTCCCTAAGAAGCAGCTTAGCTACTGTGAGACTGTCATTCCTACGTGTAGGGTATGCTTCAATCCAGTGACTAAAAATTCACACAATCACCAACACATATCTCAACCCTCCACACACAGGCAGCTCATAAAATCCAACTGCATTCTGCTAAATGGACCTCCTGCTCTCATATTCTCCTGACCTCACATTCACCACTGTCCCTTTCCCCACATTCACCTGTTGACAGATGATACACCTATGGCAAATCACTTCTGCAGCTTGTCTGAACTTCGGGTTAAACCAGTCAATTTTGAACAACCTGATCATGGCATCCCCCCCAATATGTGCTTGACCATGGTAAAACCTTGCAAACTGTGACAGGAGACTGTTCGGCAAGACCATTTTCCCTTCGTCTGAGACCCACAAGTCATCTGGTCTTTGTACACATTGCATCCTAACCCAAGAATGCTTCTCATCTTTGCTGGCACGTCCCTGCAACAATCTCAATTCTTCTAACGTGTCACTCACCCTTAATGCGTAACCTGTGCATGTCTCATTTTCTGTTTCAGGTAATAATTCCCACTGATCCTTAAACAATATACAGTTCAGTGCGCAAAACCTTGCGACTTGATCCGCATATCCATTTCCCATTGAAACAAAGTCTTGTGACTTCAGGTGAGCACTGCATTTCACCACGGCAATTTCATGAGGTAACTGAATCGCATGCAACAACTCCTTAATTCTCTCACCATTTTTCACCGGAGAACCAGAAGAGGTCAGGAAACCCCTCTGTGACCATAATTGGCCAAAATCATGGACAATTCCAAATCAGTATCTGCTATCAGTATAGATAGTTACTCTCAACTGGGCGGTGGCATGGCAAGCTCTAGCAAGAGCAACCAATTCAACCACTTGAGCAGAATATACTCTCTCAAGCCAAGACGCTTCCAGGATTCCAGAGTTCGTACATACAGCGTATCCGGTTCTCAGCACTCCTACTGAGTCTCTTAAACAGGAGCCATCGACAAAGATAATTTGGTCATTCTCTTCCAATTGGGTATCTTTAATATAAGGCCTTGGTTGGGTGCACATTTTGGTTACCTCAAGACAATCATGTTCTACATCTTCAACATCTTCAACTTCTTTGTTTTCATTTGGAAGCAAAGTTGCTGGGTTCAACACTGTACATCTTTTCAACGTTACATTTGGTGACCCCAATATAATCGTTTCATACTTTGTCAGTCTTGCATTTGTCATGTGTTGCGTTTTTGTGCGGGTTAACAGGATCTCAACTGAGTGAGGGACCATGACTGTTAGAGGATGTCCCATCACTATGCCTTCACACTGTGTGAGGCTTTGACCAACTGCTGCTACTGCACGCAGACAACCCGGTAAGGCTGCTGCTACTGGGTCTAAAGTAGCTGAAAAATATGCTACTGGTCGGTTTACACCTCCATGGACCTATGTCAGGACAGACAAAGAACATGCATCACGTTCATGACAAAACAGTAAAAAAGGCTTTGTGTAATCAGGCATACCTAAAGCTGGAGCCCTGCACATGCTCTCCCTTAACTCAGTAAATGCCTTAATTTCCTTCTCTGTCAGCACTATGACATCTGGCCCTTCCTTGACCATCAGTCTCATCAATGGCTTGGAGATGACTGAGAAATTCGGGATCCACTGACGACAGTAGCCCACCATTCCCAGAAACATCTCTCTGTGTCGGTGGGGGATTCATCTGTAACAGTGCAAGTACTCTTTCCCTGGATAACATCTTTGACCCTTTCTCAATTTGATGACCCAAATACTTCATCTCTTTCTGGCAATATTGCAACTTCTTTGGGGACACCTTGTGTCCGTTCTTTCCCAAGTGGTTCAGCAATGCAATCAAATCATACTTGCACTCCCTCGTTTTGGATGCGATCAACAGATCATCAATGTACTGCACTAGAGTCGACTGAAAAGGCAATTCCAATGACTCCAAATCCTTCTTCAGTATTTGATTGAATATGGAAGATGATTCCAAAAACCCTTGAGGAATTCGACACCAATTGTAAACCTTGTCCAAGAGTTTGAAACTGAAGATAAATTGACTGTCCTCATGAAGAGGCACAGAAAAGAACGCTTGGGACAGATCAACTACTGTGAACCACTCTGCATCACATGGAACCTGAAGCATGATCACAGCTGGATTTGGCACCACCGGGCAACATTTCACCACTATGTCATTAATCTTTCTCAAGTCTTGGACAATTCAAACTTTCCCACAAGACTTTCTCAATCCCATTATTGGTGAATTACATGGGCTGCTTATCACTTCTTTCAAGACTCCTTGTCTCACAAAGTCGGCAATTAATTGTGCCACCTTTATAAGGACATCTTGCTCCATATGGGACTGCGGTACCTGGGGGAACACAGCATTTGGCTTTACATTGAATTTAACTGGTTCTACTCCTTTTATCAGTCCTACTTCTTTCCCTGTTAAATCCCACACCTTCTCTTGGACTGTTCCTTGCAAGTCTGCTGAGAGATCAGCCACTGTGAACATCGGGAAGAAGTTAATCAGAGGACACTCCTCGTCTGTTGTCTCTGTTTCAGGCTCTGAAACCTGCTCTTCATCTCCTTCATCGTCACTGTTTGTCTGACCCTCAATCCCCTCATTGGAACAGGTGATCAAACACCTTGTCTTGCACAGTAAGTCTCTTCCCAGTAGGGACACAGGACTCGAATCGCAAACCACAAATCGGTGCAACCCCTGAAAAGTGCCAAGCTCAACCTGAACCAGATCTGTGATCGGGTTTGACAGGAGTTGATTTGCCACTCCTACCACCCTGACTGTACGTCCCGAAAGAGGCAGTTTCGGAACCTCTGCGCTTTTGACTGTAGAGCGTCTAGCTCCTGTGTCAACAAAGAATGAAGCCTTGTGACACATCACCTTTCCCTGAACATAGGGATCCTTTCTGATCTACCTCTAAGGATGCTTCGAGTCTACACTCCTCACTATCTGAACTCACATCCGACCATTCATCGTTTATTCCATTCTCACCACGCAATGGGAACTGTTGTACTGTGTTATTTTGACTCATTCTTTGACCTGTGACCTGTTGAGGAAGCATCACCTGTTGCTGTTCCATCAGCGCTAAGGGCACCTGCATTTGCTGTCTAGGTACCATGGGGAACCTGCTGTTGCATTTGCTGCATCTGCATCAGTTGTATATGTGGCATTTGCACCTGCTGCATGGGTGGAAAACCCTGCATTTGATTCATGTTGTACTGAAAGTTCAGATTAGGACCTCTTAGCCTTGCTCCTGTCACATTTTGAAATTCACTGACATCATTGCTTTGTTGAACAACACCCTCCTGCACCATCATCAGGCACTCCCGCTTCCAATGTCCAATGACCCCGCAAGCATGACAAGATAACATCTTCTTCATTCCCTGCACATCGTTTTGAACTACTATAGTGTTTAAGTCTGGAGTTCTGTTCACAAAACCTCCTCGCCCTCTGCCTCTCACTTGTGCCTGAAACATCCCGTTTCCTTGCGGCTGTTTGCACCTTATGTTGTAGACAACCTCCCTGCATCCCTGACTGTGCTGCCTTAATTTGCATCACCATTGCTTTCTCCTTCAGCTTTCTCTGCTTCAACTCAATCTCGTCACTACAGTTCTTCTCATACTGCAACACCTCATCAATCGTCTTTGCTTGCCAGCAAATCAAGTGATTCTCAATCATCTGACTAATCTCAGGTCTCAACCCTTCAACAAATCTAAACACAAGGTGATTCATGTCCTTCGCCTCAACGACCTCTGTACCACTGTAGTGTTTGAATGCTTTCAAGAACCTCTCATAATAGGCATGTATCGACTTCTTGGCTTCTTGTGCCGTCCAATCAATCTTTTGCCAATCAATATTCTTCGGCAAAACTCTCTGTTTCAAGAATTCAGTCACCTTATAGTAGTACTTCATCACCTCAGGAGACAGTGCTCCGGTGACTCTATGCCTTGCGGTTCCGCGGTCGGACAATCCACACTTCTCTTGCATTCAAGCCACAGATCAGCTGGAACTATGATCTCAAAGAGAGAATTCAGGTCTTCCCAGAGACATTTCGCAAGCTTCACAAACCTGCCAGTCTGCTGATACCACTCTATTGGTTTCTCCCTCAGCCTGGGAAAGTCATTTGTAAACGACAGGATATCCCCTCTAGTCCACGGCACATGGACAAGAACCCCTCCAGCAGTTTCTCTCATTGGTAACATCTTTACCGCACCAGCATCCTGTGAGGCTTTAGCTGGCTGCTCTATGCAGTCGCTCTTTCTCTTATCTCTCTTCTTCGCCCATCTACCTTCCCACTTCTCTAAGGCTCCCAAAACTTGTGCACTCTGCAGTATCTCTTTAAGGTGTGCCTTCGTCTCAGTAGACCTCATGTGTTCAAAATCCTTAGGCTCAAAGTCTAACCTGCAACTCCTCTTCAAATGTTTAGTACTTTCTAAGTCTATTCCATATTTATCTGCCAAATTTGCCAACCTCTGGTGCACCCTGCTAACTTCTTTAGTTGCCTTTGGACACAAGTATCTCAATTCTGCCTCAGTGTATGACTCTAACCTGTTCACTCCCCTGCTCCCTTCAACAAGTTCATTTGCCTCCATGCCCAACCTCACAAAATTCAGGTACTCCTCTCCTTCTGACCTCCCTGCTGCTGCAGGAGTAGTCTGTGGTGAATTTAACTTGTCTAACCAATCGTTCAGTTGTTGCGCAGTTAACCTTGTAAGGAGATATTCCCAGCCTGCACTATCGGTGTTTGGGGCATATTCACACTCGAGATCTGCGGAGTTAACAGTCTCGAACCTGTCTGTCTCATGGCCTCTGGAGGAGCACCAATCGGACTGAAGTCTAACAGGGATCTAGATCCTTCAAATGTCGGTTCCACTGGAGTCATTCCTTGAGAGCTCCCTACAAACCCTCCTCTTGTCATCTCTTGAGTCATTATCCCTTGATCGCATACACTAGGCTTCACCTGCGCATACAACAGTACTGGTGGACCAACTGTAATGGGCAAGGATATGGCGGCTGGCGGCTGTCTGTTTCCCAAAACCTGTGGGGTATTAACTCCCATATTCTGGCTCATTACTGGTGCTATGGCTGACTGCTGTCCTGTAACCGAAGTGTAATTCTGAATCATTTGTTGCTGCACCCGGGGCAGTAAAGGTGGAGTTGGATCAGTCTGAATCAGCTTTTGTCTTGTATGTACCGGCTCTGACGGCACCATCAGATTTGTGGTAGTTTCTAAGATTGGGACATCATGGTAAAGTCTCTGAACCTGTGGTGGCTGTAGCTGAGATTGCATATCCGGAGCAGTGGACACACTAATACTACTCAGCACCGGAACTGGTGTCGAGACAGGACTAGCCTGTACCGGATTCGTTGTCCCCTTGTTTTGAGTCGAACTTACAGGACATGTACTAGTACTCGGTCTATTGTCATCTATTGCATATGGCGGTGGTCGGTCATTCAGCAACTGATTAAGGAACTCATCATCGTCTGAGTCATCCATCTCTGACCAGGGATTCTTAGCCTCTTTATCTTTAGAAGAACGTTTGTCAGTCTTACAAGTAGCTTTCCCTCCGTTGTCTTCACCTTCTTGAGCTATTGCTGGAAACATCCTGATTCCATCTATTGTTTCTCTCCTCCAAACTCTCTGTGCACTATCCCACCTAGCCTCCGCTAGTGTCTTTTCTGCTTTCCTCATTCTCCTCTCAAATTTCTGCTGCTGTTGTCGTATTGCCATCAGTTCCCAAATTGCTAACGCCTTTAACTGTGCTGGCCTAGGAGGTGGCTTTAGCTCATTTAGCACCCTCCTCAAATTTTCCAAAACCCTTATATTGAACGTTCCATGCTCTGGAAACGCTAAACACCCTTCATTCTCTGTCGCTTTGCACCATTGCTTTAGCCATATACATGGCGCGACACCCCTTTCCTCCATTACAGCATAAGCCGGTGTATATTCTGGCGGTGTAACCTCCCCTACACTCGCAGTAATATATACATCACTCCTCAAGGCGCTCTTTAAAGCCTTGAAAAATTTCATTTTTGCGTCTTTTATTTTGTTCACAATCGAATCAGGAAGTGACTTTAATTCCCAGAACTCTCTTCGCCTACCTTCTCAACCAATTGCCTCTCACGGACGGCTGCCAATCCGTGCGCGACCCTTCTCACTGACCGACCTACCCAGCGTGGCTCCAATGACGTCACACTCACACACACTGCAGCTGACAAAGTCTTGCAGCTTGTCTTCTTCACTCTCGATTCACACAAAAAAGAATGCAATATATCGCGAGCACCAACAAAAACTCAAATTTGCCGGTTTACTACAGGAAAGGGTAACACAATCGCTACTCTCTCCTTCTCAGATCCCGCACTTGCAAGCAAAATTTGACCCGCAAATTTTACTCTCAACTTGTCAATGGGTCGTTCTAGTGCACTTTAGAACTCACCAAATCTCCATCGAAGTTTTCATTCACTCACTTTGACTCAAACTAGACTCGTCAATTTCACCATCGACCTATTAAACCGCGCAAATTACAACATAAACCAAGTGTCTCATACACTTATCAATATACTCCGGAGTCTTAGACCACACAGGGCCCGTACATCATCAACAACCAAGTGGACAATTTTTTTTAGCACAAAGCGCCACACTCACATGAAGTTCGCCCACTTCCCCACTCTCATACTGCGGAGTACGCACACTCCTACTAAAACATCATCATCTGGCCTAAAATCCTCACAAACTTCACAATTCACCTGCGGTATGTAAAAACTGTGCAAGCGCAAACCCTACTTCATCCACACTATCACTAGAACGCCAAGAACATATTCAAACTTCCTTCAGCAAGCTCCGAGATTCCGGAAAAAGTCATTTGGGACTTAGGGGCACATCATCTCTCCAATTTGCCTCATCGAAAAAGAATAATTTTCCTAAAGCCCAATTTTCTGATACACCTGGCAATCTTCTGTACTGGGGCCCCAAATGGTCAAACCATTACCTCTGCTACCAAAAACTGATAGCACGTCAGAGCCTTGAGAAGTAAACTTACAAGGAGACACGCCTAGGTTGATGAACCTTTGGACCACTTTCGGGGACTTCACAGTATGCGATATCTTTTTGGCATCACAATCAATATTTCAATAACTCAATCAATAATCACAATAACGAGTCGTAATCAATAACACTCAGTAAGAATCAATAAGTCAAACACCCCATGACCTTTCAGTCATGAATACCCACACCAATTTAGTTAAGTGTTAGAATATTTATTTCCCTATTGGTTACAATCTAATGTCATCTCTGTTAATCTCATTAGCAATCCATCTCATTAGTAACTCTTCAAACTTTGTAACTAGAACACACCTAATCAATTCATAGAGAATATTTATTCAGCATTATCACATCATTAATAAGAAGCGGCTTAGCAAAGTCTCAGTAGTGCATGATTCAACAAAGCAAGAACCCAGTCATTTGTCTATTTGCGTCAAATATTTGTGAACACCTTAACTAACCTCGAATTAGCATCAACATGTTGGGCTTCATGCAAAACAATTTAGCAAACACAAATTTGGAAAACATCTAACTATGGGCTCTATCAAAAGCGCAGTTGGTACCTAGAGAGAAAAGGCAAACAGACAATCACAATTATCATCAGATAGTTACCCCTCCAACGAATCAGCAAACAGCGTCAGTCTTCATCCTCAGGACATCAGTCTATTCACCATCAGCAAAGATAGGACAGAACAAAGTCTCAGTATGGCATAGCTAAGGAATAAGGCTCTTCCCTCATATGGAGGAGAAGTAAGTATCAGGTAAGAATTGGATAGAGGATGGTTAAAGTATCAGGATGAATAAACGGCAAAGTCTCAAAAGTATAATGGCAAAGTATGGCTTGGAGTGGAATGTCCGATAATGGCCGATTTCTTCTCGGGTCACGCGATTAAATCAAAAACTGTCGAACTAGCCCTTAATTCCCCATTGGATAATATTTGCTGCATCATTATCTCTGTCCAATAATTCTCCACGCACTTCACTAGAATTTTCCACAAAACATTGTTCTCATGTCGTTGATTGGCTCACATTATTGACGTCTTCATTGGGTGGAATGCCAGGTAAGAAAAGTTACACTTTACACTCCAGTCAGTAGTCCCATTGTTTTCTCCTACTCCAGGCAGCCTTGCACCTGTTACAAATTACACTGTTGCATTCAGCAAGAATGTCTGCTTGAGCAAGTCAGGTCCCATGAGAAAGAATTTACTACGGCTACACACACATTTAGCTTCTGGAAAAGTACAGTTTCGTGTCCTTCAGGAAGACAGCACATTGCACGTTAGAAAAACACAGTTTAATATGAGACCAGGCAGCTAGGCCCAGACTCTCGCGAAACTAAGGCCTAGTAATTTAGTTAACAAACCCCAAATACATGACTCTAATTATAATATGCTAATACAAATTCAAACATTACTACATAATTAGTTCATCATTAATAAATTTCATTAGTCTTCGTATACATTGGTGGCCACTCCCCGTGGGCACATTTCAAACGCGTACATTATTTTCTATGTTAACACATTTTCTATGCAGTTTCATTACACAATATATTGCAAGCTTTTCATGTTACTATTGCTTTTAAAAGACACACTCCAACAATAGTTAGTTTTCTAAAAAGCAATGGGCCGCAGCTATAACTAAATATTTAAAAGCCCTAGTCTTAACTATATGGCTTTAGAAGCATAGGGTAGGTCCAGCATACACCCGCATATCACAGTTTTGTTTTCTGTTCCCAACTTCTTCTTAAAAATCTTCCAGTCCATTTTGTTGTTTTTCGAGGCAAATCACTTACAAGGAAGAACATTTCCTCCTCAGGCTCGTCTTAATGTTCCTGGTTGAGTAGTTTAGTAATGGTACTCTTTCTCATGGCACTGTACAGGAAGGCAGTCTACTAAACAGTGTTTCAAGACTTCTATGGCACCACAGTTGTAGGTAGCAGAAATAGCAGTATCTGCCCTGTTCAGGGTTTATGTTTTTTTGTTTAACAGCAGACAGCCTCCTCTTGCCAATGCAAAAAGCCTCCTTTCTCTGTGGTTCGTCAGCAGGGTTAAATACTGCTGTACAACTGGCGAGGGATCAAACATATTTATGTGGCCAGTATAAGAAAGATTATCCAATGCGTTCATTTGTTTGTTCTTTTGCCAGTTGTGTAAAATGTTTACCAATTGTGGAGCGTAGTCGCCTCTCTGAGATCATTTGAAGATTAATCGGGCTTGGGATAATGCCAAGCTCAATCTTTTTGTTTCCTTAAACCAGAGAATTACAAACAGGGATTTGCTGCTCAGTTTGAAGTGCTGGTCCCAAGCCCAGTCCACCAGGTTCTTTGGACATGATTTTAATCTTTTAAATCATATTTTGTGGGGGAATCTGGCATTTCTTTTTTTCTATAGAAGTGCAACCCACATCTGAATCTAGCTAGCAGTGGGAAATCCTTTTGGTAGATTAAGGGTTGTTTTACAGAATGTTCTCTCAAAACTGCCTACAAGATTGACACTCTTATCCAGACCCCAAAGTTCAGAACCGTAGGCAATTTAGCTTCCTAATTTCCCTGAGAAGACTTTGTCAATATGAGTGGAGAAACACCGGCCATTTTTCCTGACCATTCTTACAATAGCATGTGCCAAACCTCTTCTTTGTTGAATGTATGTTGAATATGTAATATCCAGTTTAAGATCGTTCTTATTTCTATTCCGAAATATTTAAAGGATTCCACTTCTTCTGGGGTTGACCCGTTTATACGGAACACACATTTCTTCTTTCTATTTGTCTTAAATGTAATTATTTTTGTTTTGTTTTCCTGGTGTTGACTTTTAGTTGATTTCTTTTGCAATCCGTTTCCATGGCTGTCATTTAGAATTGTAGGCCCCTTACATTTCTGGCAATCAAGATTGAATCACCTGCATATAATAGTGCTGGAATTTTGAAGCCATTTATCATAGGGTTATCCTCAGAGGCTGTCGTTACTATATTGTAGAGGTGATTGATACAAAAGGAGAACAAAAGTGGGGCCAGCAGGCACCATTGTTTGGCTTAATTCCCGATGTGACATTTTTTACTGAGTAGCCCTTGTTGGATGAGACTACTTGCAAGTGAAACAAGAGCCCATCATCAATCCCCATACATGCTAGTTTTTGCCAGAGGCACAGCCTCCAGGTCACATCGAAATCTGGAGTGAGCTAGAACACAAACAACCAAGGACCAGTTTCACCCAAGCTGGGGCTCATCAGGTAGGTGCAGCTTGGCTCCAGTGACACAGTGTGCATGGAACCTAGGTCTGGGCAAAAAGTGATGGGTGGAATGCTTAAATTAAGCTCAGCCACTGGTAATCACTTGGGCTGCATCCCAGTCTATTGTTATTTTGCACCATGCCACCTCAGTTTGGTCACAGCCTTGACCTTTCTCCAAAGGGGACAGTCCAGCCTGAGCTGCGAGGCCATGTCCTTCCTCAACTAGAACACAATCAACCCAGGACCACTTTTGTCTTAGTAAAGGCTCATCAACCAGGTATATCTTAGTTCTCATATTTTGGAGATGATCCAGTTCTTTCTGGGTTTCATTAGAAAGCAGACTCTGCGCTAATGATTCAGTGCTAATTGTTTACTGATTTATACTTAGTCTTTTGGCTTGCTTCTTTGGGAGCAGGCTCTATGTTAGTACCGTCAATTGCGGGTCTGAAAAGACCATCACATCGACGGTTTCCTGCCCGCAGTGTTTAGATGCATCATGGCTAAGTCAAAGACCGCAATGATGGAGTGTATTACATCGCACCAGCTGCAGCCTACAGCTGACATGGCAGACTCCAAAGCCAAAGATTAGCACTCCATTGCCATCCTGACGGTGGCACCCCCCCAATCCTATATAGATCACACATTTGTGCTGCTGGTATGTCACCAATGGGCCCGTGACAGCGGGAGTCCATCGCAGGACCAGTTCAGTATAGTACCATGACTGTGACCATTGGCTGGATGCCAGTAGTCCACACCTGTTTCAAATTAGACCATTGTGAACACCTGCAAAACACACTATAAAACACACTCCATTTTAGACCATGGTCCTTTGTCATTGCACTGCAGAAGACCAGCCAGCCAGCCAACTCCACAACATAGGAGGCAGGTTTTTGATTAAGGACACCTCTCCTCTGTTTTTTTTGTTAAATCTAAGGCCCATATTTATACTTTTTTGCACCGCATTTGCGTCATTGTTTGATGCAAAAGCGGAGCAAACTTACAAAATATAATTTCTATTTTGTAAGTTTGCACCGCTTTTACGTCAAAAATTTATGCAAATGCAGCAGAAAAAAGTATAAATATGGGCCTAATTTTCGTACAGTGCCCTTCATTTTTTTGAAGACTAGTTTTGTTTAGATATATTTTACTAAGACAGGGAGAAGAAATCCCCATTTCTCAGAGGGTCAGAGGGAGAATTGTCAGTCATGGTGGATGAAACCATCAGAGTAGAGCCATTATGTTTTGGCGCACAAGTCTAAAATACTACCATTTCCCAGGGTGAATGCAGTGTCGTAGTTGGACTCTCGTGCCTAAGCGAGACTGCTGGTTTAGGGATGACAGCACTTTTGTTTGTAGGCGACTGAGTCACTCCTCCAATAAGTTGCAACTGTCAGCCCAACCCTTCCGGCTCACAAGCAGTTCCTCACCAAAAGTCAGAAGGCAAAGGGGATTTCTGGCAGCCTTACACATGGACTCTAAATTAGACCTCTCAGGGAAGTCATGGTGAAATGGACGTTACCCTTTCCTCTCATGAGGAACAAGTCTCATACACATAAAGACAATGAAGGAGATGCAGGAGAGTTTTCAATAGATTAATTGAAAAGACTGCAATCTATGATAAAATCCATGTGCTGCAATGATTAGGATAATGAATAATAATTAAAGCAGAACTGTGAAGATGAGAGTTGTGAATATGAAAGCCCCACAATCTTACAACATACATTAGATATAAAATTCCTAAGCAAGAAAGCCTCCTTGTTACCGTTCTCTAGGTCAGACTGCGTGGTTACACAAAGACTGAGTTCTGCAGCAAGGTGACATGCGGCATCTATGGCATCTGGAAGGAATCCCTCTAATGACCTAGTCTGCCTGAGGTGTATTTATACGGATCATGTAGGATCCCTTATACAAGTATGTTCCTAAACAACTGATAATGTGGCAAACTTGTGTCGGCAATTGCATGAACAATCCCTAACAAGTGTGTATGATGTTCTATCACACATAAGTGGGAAAGGGACATAATAACAATACCTACGTGTATCACTGATAGTGACGCTGATAATGATGCCTGCTCAGAATGGCACTGATAGTGAAAATGAAAACATTTCTTATAAAATGTAAACACATGATGAAAGCTAAAATAAATAATAAAATAAATGGAATAAAACAGAGAATGCTAAGTAGGAAAAAAGTCACTTGGTGGTCGGGACTCAGGCCTGCAAGCCAGAGGCTAAGCTGACTTCTGTGTCCCAGGGGGAAACTAAAATGGATTCACCACACCGTTCCCATTGTCAAAACAAGGATGCTAGCTCACTTGCAATGAAGCATGAGTCCAAAACAAAAAATGCTCTGAGCTAAAATCTAAAATCGAATTAAAAACTAAGCTAAAACGCACATGAGTCACAATGTCAACCATGACAAGCAAGGCAGACCAAATATGAGCCAAATCAGTAAGGCAATTTGATATTACATTTTATACATTTGAATGAAGTCAGTGGTTGAATTTACTCAACAATAGGTATGGTTGTGTTGAAGGTCTCCAAAGTCATCAAATGGGAGTGCGTCCAGGAAGGACTACTCATCGGCAGATGCTAGATCAATCACAGGATTAGCAGAAGGATCCACGGAGCAGAAGTGCACAGAAGCCTCAGACGCTGGATCACTCGCGTAGGCAGCACCAACCATAATGCCAGATGGCGTTGGAGCCAAGTATTTCACAAGCAGTGGCTCATAAGTGGCCTTGTGAATCAACCTCAGTCTCATGGGGCACAACTGTGAATGAACCCTCAACAGGAACATTAACAGTTCCTTTTCCACAGAAGGCCCTGGCTGTACAGCAAAGGGAGACACTCGAAGAGGCACCAGGTGCAATGAAAGACAGGTTGCATGCACCACAGGACTGGTCGGAATGACAATGACCAATCATGCACCAAGTTCTTCAGCAAAAGAGCCCAAAAGTACTGCATCATGTGGTCACAACACAGCTGGGCTGGTGGTAGCTCCATCACTCCGCTTAGCTGAGAAAGCACAACCACTGCGTATTAGGAATAGCAGTAGCAGTATACCACCATTCAGCACCAAAGTTACAGGAAATAGACCAAACACACTCAAAAAGAGTGAATGAATAGCTGAAGGAATGACTCCGAAGACGATCTGGAAGGTTGAAATAAATCCAGAAGGAACAGCCTTAAAGAAGTGTACAATCACTGCAGTGCTCGAGGCACTGAAAATTCAACAGACCAGCTCTCCAAAGTGCTTGGGGAAGTTAGTATTTAATAAGGATTTTATCTCGGCTGATGATCTCGCTATCTGGAGGGTGTACGTCTTCTTGGCCAATGTCAACGCAACTTGTTTTTGGAACAGTAGTGACTTTAGTCTGCTCAGGGTGTCAAAAGTTACATTTGTAGTATCAATGTGAGGCCACATTTCTACTACTCTCATCTCTTGTGTGGGGGGAATAAAACATGTCCACAACAAGTTACAATATGAGAAACTGAAATTGCATAGGCAATTCTTGGTCCCATTCTGCATCAACTCTGATCATTCAGAACAACGTAACTTCCATTTGAAAGTATATGAAATACTGGACGAATCAAAGGGACGGGAGTTCCATTCAGAAAGCATGCCAAGTTTGCGACCCCCACATTTTAAAAGCTGTGAAGGGACACCTGTTTGCAAATCATAGACTGACTAGCAGTAGTCTCACATTCGCTTCCGCTCAAAAGACCTCTGTTTCGCCGTTCAGATATTTGAACAACTCCCACTCTTCCTTAATATAGCTATCTCCTAGCTGCTTGTATCTGCCCACAGCAAAATGTTTCAAACATTTTGTGAAAAGAAAGGTGGACATTGGCAGATTTATAACCCCATGTACTAACCATACTGTTTATGGTGTCTGTGCTACAGTGAAAGGCAGCTTTTATAACTTTTCTATGTTAAGCAGTTTTAGCCATTTCTGTTTTTAGCCATTATCTGTTTCTCCCTGGACAAATTAAAAGCAGCAAACAATTCATTACTGTTAGTGTATTTCCAAGAGATTCCTAACTGCATGATAAAGCAGCTAACTTTGCCCATGTTGCAAAAGGAACATGTCATTCTGAATTATGTCAATCGCAGATGACACAATATCATTAAGTGTGTTTATTCTGTTGGACAGAGTATTCATGCCATTATGGACAACAGCCTTTTCCATATTTTCTTTATCTATCTGCCTTAAACGTACAGCTGCTTCTCTTTGAGAAAGCTTCCAGATCTCATTGTATGTGGCATGCAGTAGTTGTTTAAAGTGGGGCTTTCTTGGGCCTAGCAAAAAATCCTGCAACTCTACTTCCTCTGATAGGAGACTAAGATGTTCTTCAACTGCTGCTAAGGTGTTAGTGCATAACCATTGTTGGCACAGTTTAGCCACACTGTATGTAGTAACTATACCAGAGTGTTGACCTAAGACATAGCAATGGTCGGGCCGGCTAATTCTGAAACCCCCTGAGGAATTAATAAAACATGCCTGAAACCCATTTGTGACCATAGCCCACAATAACCACCGGCCGGGACTTGAAAGTGTGGAATTAAAGGTACCATATTGAACCCAAGCATTTAGTTCTTCCTCGCTTACATTTAGGAATGTTTACCAATTGATGAATTTGGCTGGTGTGGGGATTCTGGGCACGTTCATTTCTTTTATTTTTGCTAACCCTAAACAGGATGTTTGTTGAACTGTGTCATTTAAAAATATCACTTGTACAGGAATAACACATACTCTTAACAAAACTTCCCTACCCTGAATTTGCCAATCTTGTGTTCCCCATACACTTTTCATAGTGCTCTTCCAGTATTCATAACCCTCAATAGCAAGCCAGAAAAAAAGGAATCTGAATAGAATAATTTAGTGTCAGTTAGAAAATGTTTCCTCTATTTAGAAGGTGGTAATTTAAAACAGTATGACTCTGCATTTGTAGTGTCATGCCCAGAGAAATAAGCAAATTTATCAACATGTGTGTTGAGGCTCCCCATTGTTGGAGTTGAACAATGTTCCCATTGTGTATAGGTAAATACCGCTCTATGTCTTGTTGCTCGGTGCAGCAAGTAACGTCCCCAGTGATGATAACAGAACATTTCTCCATAATTTGCTGTGTTCATATTCACATCTTCACTTTCCAGTACAGTGCAGTCAGTTCAAACAGCATAGAACCAACAGTTTTACTGTTTTAACATCCCAGTCATCAGAAACAACACCATGTGTAATCATATCAGTAATTAAAATGTTAAATACATAAGGAAGTTGGATAACCTCTGTAGGCAAATGTATATCAGAAGGCACTTTATCCCAAACAATCCCATCCAGAATTAGTACTGCTGAATTGTTCACAAGGGACAAGTCTCTTCGAATCTTATGTGAAGAAAGATATGGTGTTAGAACTTCATCCACTCGCCAGAAGAGCATTCAGGAAGATCAAGAGAAAGAAAACAGTCACAAAAGCAATCCATAACAGAAAAGAAAAGCAATGTCAGTAGTATCCCCAAATAATGCCATAGATAGACCAAATAGTTATTTTTAAGCCATATGTACATCTTACATGTCTTTGAAGCAGTTTCAGTTGCAGACGTAGATGAAGTTGTAGAAATGTCATCTTGGTCGATGAAGTAACCAGAAGCAGTCTGTGAAAATATAGGAACCGGTGCATTGCTGGTGGATGGATCCACTTCACGTGGAGGTTCACAGTAGACAATGTCATCAGTTTGTGTTGCACTGGAGTAATAAACAGCTACATCTTGGACAGTTCTTGTTGGTGAATTGGTAACAGGAATTAGCAGAAGCTCATTCTCTACCCGCCCCATGCTTGAGGAAGCATTTGTAGCATCATTGTACATGCTAGTACATTCAGAAGTGTTGTTTCTTCTTTGAAGAGGTTTATCCTGTTGGGTGGTGAGAGGGGACCACATGGTGCAATTTGATGTCAATGGAGACAAAGCTGTTCCCTTTGGAACCTTGCAGCTGATGTAGAATGACAGTTCTGATACCCTGAATTACCAGGACTGGAACCGGTGCTCTGTAAGATGGGCTAAATTCCATCTTCACAACAATCTTCTCACAAACCAGATCCCCCACTTCAGGAATCCAACCTGTAGAGGTTGTTGGCAAATCCCTTATTCTTAAAGTGGCAGTACTGGCGGATGGATTATCATCACAAAATTGTTGAAACTCCTGCAAGACAGTGAGATGCTCATTTATGTCAAATGGTGTGTCTGCCGCCACCATCCTAGGGCCATTTAGATCTGGGACATACATATGTATCCCAAAGAAGACCTCATAAGGAGTGGAAACCCCCAAGGACCGTCTTGGCAGATTTGTCAGTGATGTCTGGACCCCATATAAGTGATGAAGCCAACTGCGACCTGAACACAATACTCTTGATATTAAGGACTGCTTTAGGTCACAATTTCTCCTCTCCACAACACGGTTACCTTTGGGATGATATGGGAAAGAGTAATGGAGTTCAACACCCATCTTCCTCATGGTGTCCCTGAATGCCCTAGAGGCAAAAGCAGGGCCCTGGTCCGAGTAGAATGCTACAACCGCATATGTTTTGATAAAGACCAGCAAGTTTGAGCATCAGCCGTCTACTGTGGCCATACCCACAGGAATCTAGAACAAGAATCAACAGCGTCTAAGATGTATTTGTATGCACCATCAGGTTGTAGGAGACCACAGTGGTCCAGGTACACACATTGTAGTGGCCTATTGGACACTAAGAGGTATGTCTGCGGTGGGCATTTGATGTTGGAGTTCTTTATTTGATGGCAAATGTCACAGCAAAGGACATATTGCTTGGTCTGTTTGTATAGACCCACCACCAGAAGCCTTTCTGTAAGAGTGATATTGTGGCTGCCACACCAGCATGAGCAGATGCGACACCCTCATGCGCTGCTTTGATGAGATCTAATCTGTGGTCATGGTTGGGGATCACTTCATCTCCCACCCCAACGATTATCACAAAGGCAACATTCTGTGCACTGATATGGTAGGAATATTTTGTATGGTATGTTTTTGGAAGAGGCTTACCCTCAGCCGAAGCTTTCCCGCAGAGTAAATCTCATTATCCAATCTCGTGTGTGAATGAGTCACTGCAGCAACACAAGCCGTAGCTACTGCGGATTTGGCAGCTTTATCAGCCAAAGTGTTTCCTACAACGTGTACTCCTACACATCGATGGTCCAGTGTATGTACTACATGAGCATCTGGTAGCTTATCCTTAAGATCAGCTACCCTACCCCACAGAGTTCTGTGTTTTATGGTGTTCACCTTTGAGTCTCTGAACCCATTCAACTGCCAATGTTTGATATAATCATTGTAGGACTGCACAGAGTAGTATGAATCACACACAATGTGAGCTGTTCTGGATCCATATGTTCCAGCGCCAAGATAAGAGCTTTAAGCTCAGCCAGCTGTGCTGCGCAGTCCCCCAGGGTCTGCATGCAGGTACATTGAATACACCATCCTTCATCAATCTGCTCACAGCTGCACAAGTGACTGAGTATTGGTGTATTTTACTTACAGCTGATTGTGCTGAACTGTCAGTGTAAATGACAGTTTGATATCTGTCAAGTGGCAAGATGTTAGTAGGTGTGGGGTACTCCTGTTCGCATTGGAGAAATTCTTGTGTTTGAAGTTTTGGGTCAAAGATGTAGTCAACATCAGTGGCAGTCAGGGAGGTTGCCCTTCGAATCCAACATGGATGCAATGCTTTAGCGTTAGGAATGCTTGCTTTGGTGACAGCCTCTAAGACCGGCAGCGGGGTAACAACAATAATTTATTTTCCTGGGGCAAGTGGCCTCTCCTTAATGACAGCCATCTGTACAGCAGTCTGAATTTTTTCTGTGGTGCAAAGTGTTCTGTGTTTTAATACAAATGTGATTTGTATGCTATGGGTACTGTGTCACCCTCATTAAAGGTGACATAGGTGAACCCAATGGCACCAGCAATTATTCTAATGACCAAATTTGTTTTGTTGTCACGTGTGAGTAAGTGTTTTACTTCTAGAATGTCTTGTTGCAATCCTTTCAGAATGCGCCTGTGTTCAACTGTCCAGTGTCGGCTTGAGAAATCTGGGTGAATTAAATCATAGAGTTGTTTCCTGTGTTGTGCATAATATGGAATGTAAGTTCTGGCAAAGTTAAAGAAACCTAGTAATGACTGTGGTTTCTTGATCGTGTTTGGTGGTTGAAGTTGAGCACATTTTCTTAAAAAGTGCGAGCCAGGCTCTTGCCCTCGTCTGATAGCTCTGATCCCAGGAACAATACACTGAGAAAGGCTATTTTAGCTTTCTTAAAATTACATTTTTAGCCAAGGGGTGAGAACCCTAAGATGATCACATCGACTCAAGTAAGATGAATGTTGAGGTCATCATCTGTGAGATAGATGTCATCCAAAGAAGACAATGCCTCAGTATCAATATCATGCAATATTGATGTTGTACGGGCAGAGAACAACACTGGGCTGTTCTTATAGCCCTAGGCCAAACAACAAAAACGTTTTTGTGAGCCAAATGAGAATGCACTCAGGTCCCAACTTTCAAGCACTAGGTTTTGGCAGAAAAAACAGTTGGAAACATCCAAGGTTGTTTTGTATTTTTTACGCACTATGGGCCAGATGTATGTTCTGCTTTCCCTCTTATCTCATAACCAAGCTTACAGAACCTCCCTGTAATGCACTTCTGAGTTTAAAGAAGACATTTATTGTTATTAATTCCCCACCCACAAGTTCCTGAGAGACGAAATTAGTAGATTGGAAGCACACGTTCAAATGTAGTCGCAGCAATGAAAGCAAAATATATCAAAGTACTTCTCAGTTGCAATGTACACAGCAAATATAGGTGATTCTATTATAGCATAACATCAAAGCAAAGCATATAAGTCAAAATTCATCACCGTATGGGCAAGGCGGTAGGGCCTATACTCAGCTTCATCTTTCTGCGGTCTGCAAATTGATGACTCCGGTCAACTGTGAGAAAGAGATTCTCTACCCAAACGGGAGGTAGGCAACTGACGTCTAGTTCCTGTCTGAAGTCAAGCAGATTTTAAATCTAACTCGCTGTAGCCCAGAGTCATCCTTAAAAGCAAACTCAGTGTGAGAGCCGAAGAACCTTGGAGAGTGGCCAATTCTCCTGAGCTCACCCGCTCTCAGACTGGATTGAGCGGTAAACACAAAATCTACGTGCTCTTATCAGCTAAGGTCTGGTGTGAAGAAAACAGCTTGGTCCATCTTGTGGAAAAACACAGCTCATCTGCAATGTCTCAACTGCAATGTCTAACTCCACGTTAAAGCCAATAGGCAGCTAACCTAAATATCAAATGTAATGTCTAATGTCATGTCAAAGCCAATAGGCAGCTAAGCTGAATACAGAATGTAATGGCTAACCTAAATATAACTCACACTCACCCGACACGCATGCAGGCACCACCAACACACACATGCACACACCCCGACATACATGCCAACATCCACACACACAGTCAGACATGCACACCCACATTCAAACATACATGCACACATCCATACAGACATACCCACAGACATACACGCACTCATTCCCATACACACAACACCCCCACAAGCATACACGCACTCACACACCCCCTCTACATACACACACGCACACCCCCATGCACCCACACAACACCCAACACCCCACACCCCCCTCCCCTAACGGACGATCAACTTACCTGTTCCGTCGATCCTCCGGGAAGGGACGGGAGCCATGGGGGCAGCTCCGCTGACACCACACCGCCAACAGAACACCACCACGGCGAATCTCAGGACGTGATTCGCTGGGCAGTGTTCTGATGGCATGGCAGTGGAGGTGGAGCAACCACCACTTCCCAGCCTCCCGCCAGTAGGGCTGTTAGCGGCTCTCTGTCCGTAAAGGGACGGAGAGCTGCCAACGGTCATAATAGGCCGAGCGGCACACCGCCTGCACAGGCGGTCTTCCCCACGGCGGTCCCTCGCGGTCTTGAAAAAAGACCGCTGAGGTCGTAATGACCCCCATAATGTGCTACTGGTGAACATTGAGCAACTAATATGCGCAGTGGTGAAACACAAAGTTATTGGTCAAACACAATTAATAGCATCACAATGTACGAAGGTTGTTTGCATTTCTAAACAGTCTGAATCTGTAGTTTGGGCTGTTAAAAAATTTAAACTGGACGTTTCTAATGTACAATGCCCCTAAAGGAATCGCAAATGCGATTTGGGCAGTTTAGAGATGCAATTACCACAGACATGAAGTCGGTGGTAACCAGGTGCAATTAAAAAAAAACACTCCTTGTTAAATGCAATAGAGCATACACATGCCTTTTGAGTGCTCTATAGGTGCACCCCTATTTTGGGGGTGCATCAAGAGGGGCCTTTTTCCCATTACCACCCCTGGTTTTGCATTTTCTAAATAACTATTTCTTAATAAGAAATTGCTATTTAGCAAATGCAAAACCGGCCCACTGACTCAAATGCAATGGGACTTCTTAATACCGATTTTTAAGGACTCACTATTAGGAAATAGCTATCTTTGTCCATAGCATTTTGCACTTCTTAAATAGCAATTTCTATGAAGTCTCTATTTAAGAAATGCAAAATTGCATTTTCGACATCTGGCCCTAAGTTGTTAATTAGTGCGGCGCTGTGTGCATTTTGTATTTGTATGTGTGTGTGTGATTGTTTAAGTGTCTGTAATCTAAGACTATTCTATATGAATGGTCTAGTTTTTCAACAGAGAATAATGGGTTATTCATTGCAGAGACACAGGGCTCTATTACTCCCTGGTACTCAAGTTGAGAGAGGATCTCTCTCACTGGAGCTTTATTCTTGTGTTTAACAGGATATTGGGGCTGACAGGATTTACATGGTAGGGGGAATTCTTATCCCATGCTACATGTTTGTGGTACAGCGCAGGTGGCTACGCCAAAGCACAGTTAGCAACGTAGGCTTCTTTTACTGCATCCTGAACATAATCTGTGAAATAAGGCAAAATGACATCTCTCCCATGTGGGAGCTTGCAGACGTACTCAGGTGGCCAGTCCTTTTCTGCCAATAAGTTATCACAATTAACTTCTTCTCAAAAAGTTACACTAAAAGTGCACTCTATGTCTCCCTAAATTTGGATATTTAAATCGTAAACCCTGTTGATGGGAAAACGCGCCTGTCCGCTCTCAAGCACAAACCAATCAATCAATCGGGAATTTATAAAGTGCACTAATCACCTGTGAGGGTCTCAAGACTCTGAGGAGGAGGGGGGAGAGAAGGGGGAGAGGTAATGCTACTGCTCGAACAGCAAGGTCTTGAGAAGTTTCCTGAAGGTAAGGAGGTCTTTGGTCTCGCACAGGTGGGTGGGAAGAGTGTTCAACGTTTTGGCGGCGAGGTGTGAGAAAGATCTACGGTTTTAGTTCTGCAGATGCGTGGGACGGTTGAGAGGGCGAGGTCGGTGGAGAAAGTAGTTAGTTGCTGTCACATCCAGATAATCTTTAAGACTCTGGCAACATATCATGACTTCTGCCTGCTTTCTAGGAGGGTCACTACCCAAGTCTTGTTCCTCAGCAATGTTCTCAAGTTTGCTGGCATGTTTTATTGAAATCCCTGCCACCTTCTTCTTTTTGAATTTTGGCTTTTGTTGTGGAGATTTGTCCTTTTTTTGTCTAAGGAATTCTGTGGGTCTTTCTTCTGTTTCTTGTAGTCAGTGCTTTGCTCTGACCGGCCCACTACCTCACTCTGTCTATCCAGCGTGTCCTGAAAGGAACGAGAGGGATGTGTATCAGTATATCTGTCAGGAGCCTTTAAAGTTTCTCTTTTTCTGAGATTATGGGGGTGATTCCTAGTTTGGTGGGCGGCGACCGCCAAAAGGCCGCCCGCCCGCCCAGCGGGAAACCCACAGCAACGATGAAGCCGGCTCCGAATGGAGCCGGCGGAGTTGCTTTTGTGCGACGGGTGCAGTTGCACCCGTCGCGATTTCCAGTGTCTGCTATGCAGACACTGGAAATCAATGTGGGGCCCTGTTAGGGGGCCCCTGCAGTGCCCATGCCATTGGCATGGGCACTGCAGGGGCCCCCAGGGGCCCCACAACACCCGTTCCCGCCAGCCTGGTTCTGGCGGTCAAAACCGCCAGAACCAGGCTGGCGGGAAGGGGGTCAGAATCCCCATGGCGGCGCTGCCTGCAGCGCCGCCATGGGGAATTCTGCAGGCCAGGGGAAAACCGTCGGGAAACCGCCGGTTTCCCTTTTCTGACCGCGGCTTTACCGCCGGGGTCAGAATGGGCCTGGATGCACCTCCATCCTGTTGGCAGTGCATCCGCGGTCCCCTACCCTGGCGGTCTCGGACCGCCAGGGTAGGAATGACCCCCTATGTCTCCTTTCTGAGCTTTCTGGATGAGGAGAGTCTTCTCTCTAACTTCTTCTGTCTATATTTTGTTTTTGTTTATCCCAACGTTTTTTAGAACCCTCTTGTGCTTGCTTAATACCTTCCTTGGGGGTTTCAGGCTTCTCCGGCTTGACTCCCGAACTATCCCATCCTATACTAATATAGGTTTTTCTAAATAATTTTTGGTATTTGATGCTCCTGTTCCAATTGTGGGATTTGTCGGACTGTTGGGTATAGCCAAAGCTACTGCTTACCCTTTACTGTTACTGAGTATTATCTAGGAGACTGTGTCGAAGTTACGCATCAGTTTCATCCCCAAATCAAGGGGTGAAGCAGCCAAGTGTTTATTTTGAATTAGTTTTAACACTTCTGGTAAGTTAGCAAGTGTCGGGGTGTAGGAAAGTACCATCTTGCCTGGCATGTTACCCCCTTTTTTCTTGTATGTATGTTTGTTTTTGCCTTTGTTACTGGGATCATGCTAGCCAGGACCCCTTTGCTCATAAAGTATGCTCTGTATATGTTCCCTGTGTGGTGCCTAACTGTATTACTGAGGCTCTGCAAATCAGAACCACAGTGTTTATGCTCTCTCTGCTTTTAAAATTGTCACTGCAGCCTAGTGACTAATTTTACCAATTCTGATTGGCACACTGGAACACCCTTATAATTCCCTAGTGTATGGTACCTAGGTACCCAGGGTATGGGGGTTCTAGGAGATCCCTATGGGCTGCAGCTTTTATTTTGCCACCCATAGGGAGCTCAGACAATTCTTACACAGGACTGCCACTGCAGCCTGAGTGAAATAACGTCCACGTTATTTCACAGCCATTTTACACTGCACTTAAGTAACTTATAAGTCACCTATATGTCTAACCCTCACTGAGTGAAGATTAGGTGCAAAGTTACTTAGTGTGAGGGCACCCTGGCACTAGCCAAGGTGCCCCCACATTGTTCAGGGCAATTTCCCTGGATCTTGTGAGTGCGGAGACACCATTACACGCATGCACTACATATAGGTCAATACCTT
Source organism: Pleurodeles waltl (assembly GCF_031143425.1). Lineage (NCBI taxonomy): Eukaryota > Metazoa > Chordata > Amphibia > Caudata > Salamandridae > Pleurodeles > Pleurodeles waltl. The sequence goes on from NC_090436.1 coordinate 618,483,151, forward strand.
TATGTAGCGTCACCATGGTAACTCCGGACAGGGCCATGTAACATGTATAGGATCATGGAATTGTAACCCCAATACCATTCTGATATTGGGGTGACAATTCCATGCATCCCCGGGGCTCCAGCATAGAGCCCGGGTACTGCCAAACTAACTTTCCGGGGTTTTCTCTGCAGCAACCGCTGCTGCCAACCCTCAGACAGGTTTCTGCCTCTCTGGGGCCTGGGCAGCCCAGTCCCAGGAAGGCATAACAAAGGATTTCCTCTGAGAGAGGGTGTCACACCCTCTCCCTTTGGAAATAGGTGTGAAGGGCCTGAGAGGAGTAGCCTCTCCTGGCCTCTGGAAATGCTTTGAAGGGCACAGATGGCGCATAAGCCAATCTACACCGGTTCAGGGATCCCCCCAGCCCTGCTCTGGCGCAAAACTGGACAAAGGAAAGGGGAGTGACTACTCCCCTGACCAGCACCTCCCAAGGGGAGTTGCCCAGAGCTCCTCAAGTGTGGCCCAGACCTCTGCTATCTTGGATGCAGAGGTGTGAGGGCACAATGGACACCTCTAAGTGGCCGGTGCCAGTAGGTGACGTCAGAGACCCCTCCTGATAGGTGCTTACCTTTCTCTGTAGCCAATCCTCCTTTGAGGGCTACTTAGTGTCTCTCCTGGGGGTTTCTCACCAGATAACAAATGCAAGAGCTCACCAGAGTTCCTCTGTACTTCCCTCTTCAACTTCTGCCAAGGATCGATTCTGACTGCTCCAGGATGCCTTCAAAACCACAACAAAGTAGCAAGAAGACTACCAGCAACATTGTAGCGCCTCATCCTGCCGGCTTTCTCAACTGTTTTCTGGTGGTGCATGCTCTGAGGGCTGTCTGCCTTCACCCTGCACTGGAAGCCAAGAAGAAATCTCCCGTGGGTCGACGGAATGTTCCCCCTGCTAACGCAGGCACCAAACTTATGCTTCACCGGTACTCTGGGTCCCCTCTCATCTTGACGAGCCTGGTCCCTGGAACACAGGAGCTGGATCCAAGTGTTCCCGACAATCCAGTGGCCCTTCTGTCCAAGTTTGGTGGAGGTACGTCCTTGCCTCTCCAGGTCAGACAGTAATCCTGTGTACTGCATGAACTGCAGCTGCTGGGCTTCTGTACATTTTTGCAAGACTTCCTTCATGCACATCCTAGCCCAGGTCCTTAGCACTCCGTCCTGCATTGCCCAACTCACTGAGTTGGACTCCGACTTCGTGGGACCCTCTTTTGTTGTGCTGAGATGACCGAAATGCTCAGATCGTCTGAATGCCTGTTCATGTGCTTCTGCGGGTGCTGCCTGCTTCTGCGTGGGCTCTCTGTGTTGGTGAGCCCCTCCTCTGTCTCCTCCTCCAAGGGGCGACCTCCTGGTCCTTCCTGGGCCCTGGCAGCACCCACAATCCTCAACCGCGACTCTTGCTGCTAGAAAGGCTTGTTTGTGGTCTTTCTGTGTGGAAACAACTCTGCATCCTCCAGCACATCGTGGGACATCTTCTGACCAAAGGAGAAATTCCTGGCACCTTCCTTTGTTGCAGAATCTTCGGCTTCTTCCAGCCAGAGGCAGCCCTTTTGCACCTTCATCTGGGGTTTAGTGGGCTCCTGCCCCCCCGGACACTTGCGTGACTCTTGGACTTGGTCCCTTTCCTTTACAGATCCTCAGGTCCAGGAATCCGTCTTCAGTGCTTTGCAGTCAGTTGTTGTCTTTGCAGAATCCCCTATCTCGACTTTACTGTCTTTCTGGGGTAGTAGGGTAACTTTACTCCTACTTTTCAGGGTCTTGGGGTGGGGTATCTTGGACACCCTTAGTGTTTTCTTACACTCCCAGCAACCCTCTACACACTACACTAGGCCTGGGGTCCATTCGTAATTCGCATTCCACTTTTGGAGTATATGGTTTGTGTTGCCCCTAGGCCTATTGTCTCCTATTGCATCCTATTGTGTTCTACAGTGTTTGCACTACTTTTCTAACTGTTTTCCTTACCTGATTTTGGTTTGTGTGTATATTTTGTGTATTTTACTTACCTCCTAAGGGAGTATATCCTCTGAGATATTTTTGGCATATTGGCACTAAAATAAAGTACCTTTATTTTTAGTAACTCTGAGTATTGTGTTTCTTATGATATAGTGCTAAGTGATATAAGTGCTATAGTAGGAGCTTTGCATGTCTCCTAGTTCAGCCTAAGCTGCTCTGCTATAGCTACCTACTACTAATCTACTAATAAGGGATAACTGGACCTGACACAAGGTGTAAGTACCATCAGGTACCCACTATAAGCCAGGCCAGCCTTCTGCATGGGGTCTCTAGTTGGCAGGGGTTTGCACCCTGTCTAAGTAGGGACACTCACTCTAGTCAGGGTAAGAGAGTCACACAGCTAAAATAATCCCTGCTCACTCCCTTGGTAGCTTGGCTCAAGCAGTCAGGGTTATCTCAGAGGCAATGTGTTAAGTATTTGTATACACACACACAGTAGCATAATGAAAACACCACAAAAGTACTGCACACCTAATCTACTAATAAGGGATAACTGGACCTGGCACAAGGTGTAAGTACCACAAGGTACCCACTATATGCCAGGCCAGCCTCCCACACGGGGTACCATGCGTGGCAGTGAAAATTGAAGTGAAGACTGTACCCCATGTGGCCCAATCATCCACTTAGGGAACCATCCTGAATGGAAAGCACGTTGTGAGAATTCTATGTTTATTTTGGGGTCCCGTATGGGAAAATACACTGCTTCCAGCTGGTTAGTTTATTGTGCTATCCAGAACAGAATCTTCTCACGTTCCGTGGTTGCCTTGCCCCTGATACAATGTACTGTTTGTGAGTTAATCCAAGTAACAGCCAAATGGTGACCACCTGGTGCAGCCCGTGCTGTGGCGGTATTCAAGGACCGTATAGCAAATTGTACCAGTCATCTCTAAAGTTGTACTAGCTCAGTTTAAAGTGTGCATACGCTAGCTATTTGCATTGCCTCTATGCCAGTATTTGTTCTATATGTGCAAAAATGGACCACGTTGGTCTGTCATTACTTAAGGGACCTAATCTCATGGGTTGTTTTACATGTGGTAGGGCGCCATTGAACCAATTTTGATGTTCTTGATAGGAAAGTGGTATCTCTAAATACTGGTAAGACTGGTACATTTGTGGTACATTCACTATTCTATATGCGTGAAATGTATGTGTTGTATCATCTTCTTCAGGAAAGGTGACCCAGGAGTAGAATGGTTAGGTTTGATAAGCTTCATGAGCTTCCACAATAAATGTGACATCACCACCCTCATCTGTTAAGCCATGAGATGCTAGATGTTGTGTACATGCATACCTGGTATTTTCTGGAATGTTTATGGTGTTAGCCAAGTTCAATAATGGGTACAGAGGAGGAACACCAAACGGGGAAGATCCATTAGGAGTTCAAACTTGAACAACCTACAGCCTAGGTAGGTGCTCCCTATTTAGCTGAGGAGGATTACCCCTAAGACCATGGATGTACCTGCTGTGTGTGAGACAGAGATGCTCAGGATATCCGTAGATTAGTGCCAGAACACCATCGTTGGTGGTGCCGTGTCCTAGTTGGATTCTCACTCCCAAGTGAGGCTTCTGGTTTAAGGATGACAACACTTTTATTTGGAGGTGACTGAGTCACTCCTACAACAAATTGCAACTGTTGGCCCAACCCTCCCAGCTCACAAGCAGTACCTCAACGAAACTCTTTCTGGCAGCCTTGTGCATGGACTCTAGATTAGACCTCTCAAGGAAGTTGTGGTGAAACGGAAGTTACCCTTTCCTCTTATTAGCCACAAGTCTCATACACACAAACGCAATGAAGGAGATGCAGTCAATACATTTATCGAAAAAACTACAATCTACGATAAAATGCATATGCTGCAATGATTAGGATAATGAATAATAATAAAATCAGAATTGTGAAGATGAGAGTTGTGAATATGAAAATCCCCACCATCGTACAATAAACATTAGATATAAAATTCCAAAGCAAGAAAGCCTAATTCTCTACCCTAGTGTAAGCTAGGTATGATAAACCTAATCTGCCAGTACCATGTCCATGAGAAGGCCCCCCAACCCTCGTTACCTTGGAATGAGGTTTCTAGGTCAGACTCTGTGGTGACACAAGGGCTGTGTTCTGCATTAAGGTGACATGAAGCATAGATGGCATCTGGAAGGAACCCCTCTATTGACCTTGTCCGTGTGAGGTGTATTTATACAGATCATGTAGGATCCTGATACAGATATGTTCCTAAACAACTGATAATGTGGCAGACTTGTGTCAGCAGTTGCATAAGTAATCCCTAACAAACGTTCATGATGTTGGGAAAGGGACATGATGACAATACCTATGTGTATCACTGATAGTGACACCAATAATGATGGCTTCTGAGAATGGTACTGACAATGAAAATCAAAACATTTCTTATAAAATGTGAGCACATGATAAGAGCTAAAAGAAATAATATAATAAAGGAATAAAACAGAGCAAGCTAAGTAGGTAAAAGGTCTCTAGTTGACTGGGGCACAAGCATGCAAGCCAGAGGCTAAGCTGACTTCTGTGCCCCAGGGGGAAACTAAAATGTATTTATCACAACAGTAGCCAACAACCTGCACACAAATGAGGAGATTAGGAAGAGGTGGAATAACGTGCTTTGGAAGATTTGTTCACTGGCCTCCAAGCATCACCTGGTGGTCCAGATGACTGGTATTGGTTCTCCTCTCCCCCGTTACAACTCTTTCCCTGAGAGGGAAGGCCCTGCAAACCCTCCATCCCGAAAGCTTGACTGGAATCCCTGGTAGAGTGCAGACTGGTAAGTCAAACCTATGTTTGTCTCCCTAATCACCACTGGAGTCCTGCCCTTAAGGTTGACTTTTAGAATGCTGCAACAACCTTAACGGCACAGATTTAGCTAATTTTGAATAAACAATATATGTTGTGTCATACAAATTACCAGCCACATAAGTGACGCTCTCCTTCTAACATAATGTAATATGGACAGTCAAATTGTGTGTAGTTCCCCATGGATCATCCCTTGCATGGGTTCTGCCCATTACTGTCTACCAATGTATGTTGTTGTGCTGACAAGAGACAGGTTCAAAACTATATCCATTTCACAGGAGAGTATGGTGTTCCTAAGTACCTACGCATTTTCTCCTAGTCACATTATATCCATATGTGTGTAGCAGTTCAAACTGTGTTTTCAACTCTAAGATAGTCTTTCAAAGTGAAATGTGCAACATATTTCATAAACAAGTATTGTCCGTGGTGTCAACAGATGACTCCAACTACCATGATGCTCTGTTATTAGATCTGATAAACAATAGTGGAATGTAATGTTGTTAGACTGTTCTTTGCTTTCATATGCACACACATTTTAAAATCTAGTGCATTTGCCAGTCACCATGTGATGCCATAGATCAAAATATCACTTCTTGTGTATCGCAAACATGTTGACACATGCTCATAGCTACAATGAATTGATGAAAATGCTTACATCATTCATTGTCTGTTGAATCCAAGATATCCAAAAATGTGTTGTGGCATGCTGAACAGAATCAGTAGCCACACACAAGTTCAAATTCACTGTCCATATGATGACCAATTACAGTATCATGTGCATTATGAACCACTTTGTATTTAATGTTTTGCAGCCTGCTAGTCGTTGGAATGGTCCAGTACTGCAATCTACTCACCACTATGTTGGGTTCAATGTCTGTCACATGTAACCTACAAATCTGAACTAACATTTTGGCATTTCAGGACATATCTACGAGTTCTGCAATGGAGTTGTCATCTATGTAAATCAGGCTGCATGGGTAAAACAATGAAAATACCACAAAGACCCAATCAGTCAATCTCACTCTTTCTAGGTTTTTGGTTGGCCCTTTTGTAGACAAAAACACATGCAATGTACAAACAATATTTTAAGCACATATCCTCTGTATCCTTCGCAGGCCCAACAACATGGCCCAGTGCAACATCTTCTGCCAGCCAAGACACCTCTACTGCATCTCAGGAGTAAGCCTTCAGTGAGGACTACAATGCTCCAAGTCCGGATGATGAGGTGCAAGCTGGTCCATCTGGTCTATCTGGCCACACAGCTCCAGTGAGTCAACCCCAGGCCACAGCTACACCTCCCACCAAAGCTGAAACAAGACCTCAGTGTGAGGACCTCTTCACTTACTGTGCACCGAGAACCAGCAAACCAGTCCTGTGTCCCCCCAGACCTGGCTACTGTTGAGCCAACAACAATTCAGCCTCCAGTTCTGCCAGGATGCAGTGGTTTGGGGCACTATTCAATTCAGCTTGTCTATGGAAAGTTTCGGGGTGAGTCATCAAGTGGGAGACAAGGAAACAAGGAGACAAGGAAAAGGATGGTCCCAAAATGTGTTTTCCCCCTGCAATTTCGCATAGGGATTTTAGACACTACAGCCCAAATTTGGTAGAAAGCTAGATCTTGGCCCAGAAAGAGTGCCTTTTGTAATTTGATGTAAATCTGTTCAGTAGTTTTGGAGTTATTAAAAAAAGATGTATGTATATCTTGAGACACAGAGAGTCCACGAAAAAGGAGATCTGATTGGCTGCCACCACTTCAACCTCGAAGTGGTGGCAGCCAGCTTGGGACTCAGACTCAGCAGAGCCCCAAGAAATACCACAGGGGAAAAGTAGGAATACCCTAACCCCCTGTGCTGTGCACTCCCCCTCAGTGCTTGTCACCCCTGTGGCCCCGCCCCTTTAAAAGAAAACAATAATAAACAAAGTTTATTATTGTTTTCTTTCAAAGGTTTTGCAGCTGCCGCTGCTGGCAGGGAGTGAGGCTCCTCCGCCCTAACGGAGGAGCCACCCCTGACAGTATGCCTTTGAGGACAGTGGAAACCAAGCACACTTCATTAATGTGCAGTGCTTGCAGTTGGTATTAACTGAAATATCCCTCAAGTGCTGTCATGTCTGCAGTTGTGTTTAACCAAGTTAGGGGTCGCTTGTAGTCTTTCAAGAATATTCACCTCAGGTTACATTTCTTAGATAACTCATTATAATTATCCATGTATTGAGATTAAGAGACACACCAGTGCCTGCGCCTAGATGGGTTAATGATTGACTGTGTGACTGGCTGGTTGGATTAGAGAATTAATGGATGGATAGAGAGCTGTGTTGGAAGACAGCTCAAGCAAAGGACTGGAGGTTAGATAGATAGATAGATAGATAGATAGATAGATAGATAGATAGATAGATAGATAGATAGATAGATAGATAGATAGATAGATAGATAGATAGATAGATTTTTGGATAGACAATGATGGATGGCTTGGTGTGTATGAGGGAGCTGGTGGATGGATGTAGTAGTTCAAAAATACGTGAATGAATAAATGTATGGGTGCATAGTTTGTGCACTGTTCGATGGATGGATGATACCTGGGTGGACAGATGGATGTATGGGTGGGTGCGTAAAAGGTGGCTGGCGGATGGATAGATTAATTATTTTATAAATAGATAGATAGATAGATAGATAGATAGATAGATAGATAGATAGATAGATAGATAGATAGATAGATAGATAGATAGATAGACGAAGCCAGGAAAATAGACACAGAGGAATTAAACTAAGAGACAGTGAACAAATAGGTACATTAAAATGTACCCGAGATATGTGGAGTATATAACGGATGTCGCAAAACATTAAATAATTTTACAAATGTCTTGAGAACTATCACAAATAACACACTTTATTCCCCTTGTGATTTCAAGGTAAGGCACACCTTTTGTGCAAAAAGATCCTTTTTATGAGCTTCCCTTGGAGCACCACACACAGTATTAAACCACATTGAACCTGTCATTCACCACACCAGTCCAATTAAATGTAAATTAATGTAGCAAGTAGTAACAGTCGCAGGTGTGTGCCTTTGAATCACTAACCCACCTCATGAAACACAACCACCCTGCCCGACGCTGAAGTAATATCTTTTGTGGCTACCTCTAGGCTTTCAGGACATTTGACACGTGGATTTTAACATTTACATCGGCAGGGATTGTGCAAACTCTTCACATTAGTTTCAACAGGAGTCAGCACTTGTTGCACAGTAACAAGTTATCGGTGTTCGTTAAAAGCTTGTCACAGTCATAAATGCGCTTTGCCCTTCCTTTGAATTATTCCTTGATGCAGTGGCGTAGCAATATTGGAGCCCCCCCTCCTCACTTGCAAAGAACAGGGAGGGCCCCAGCTCTGGACTCACTCAGGAGCTCTCAGGCCAGGGTGTGCAGCTCAAGGGGCCCCTTGAGCTGCACACCCCCTGCACTCCTGCACCGAGTGGGGCTGCGGGGGCCTTTTTTATGCCACTGCTTTGATGGTGAGGTTTTTAACCGAGACCATGAAGTGGAGCCTCAACCAGGAGCCTATCTTTGTCAGTAAGATTGAGGGGGTGTGAGCTTCAGATTTTCCGACAATCAGGCTGGCACATAGGCCCTCATTACAACTTTGGCAGTCTTCCATGAAGACCACCAAAGCCGCAGGCACCAGTAGACTGCCATATTACGGGTACTGCCGGATTTCTGCCACACTTTGGCCGGAAATCTGGCAGTTGTCGTGCTGGTGGGTAGAGGCACTCTGGTGGTTCCACCACCGACCCCGTCCTGCCAGTAGGACACCGCCCGCCATATCATGGGCCATAATGCGGCCTGGCGGTGTCCTGCTGGCGCGGCACTGCCGGCCGTGGAAGCGCCCCTTCCCGTTGCCTGACGGATGATCTTCTCCCCGGGGCAGGTAAGGTGATCGTCCGACAGGGGAGAGGGGTGGGAGGGTGGGGGGTGTTGTGTGTGCATGTGTGTGTGGTGTCTGCATGTGTGTATGTGTGGCTGTCTGCGTGTCTGAATGTTGAAGTGTGTGCATGTCTGCATGTAAGTGTATATGTGTGTGAGTATGCATGTTTGGATGGGTGTGAGTATGCGTGTTTGAATGTGTGTATGAATGCTGTTGTGAATGCGTGTGAGTATCTGTGTGCATGTATGCGGAGAGGGGGTGCTGTGGCCGAGGGGGTGGGGATTGGGGGAGGGGCACTGTGTCTGAAGGAGGGGTGGTGACAGGGAAGAAATTCCCTGTCACCAGTACACTTTCCGCAATTGTTTTCGTGGCAGTGCTACCGCTGTGGAAACCATGGTGGAAAGCCGGCTCTTAATACAGCCGGCGGTCTTCTATGGATACCATTGCCATGGTGGTATGAGTGGAGATGTGGCGGGTTGGCAGAGGCCAACCCACCACACTCATAATGTGGCGGTCTGCACTGCCAGCCTGTTGGTGGTGTAACCGCCACATTTACTCTGGCTGTGGTCAAAATGACCACCATAATGCATAAATACATTATACTACAAGCGAGGTGCATGGGAAGGGCCTAAGGGGCACTGGAAAGAGAGAGGAATGTGGAGTGTTAGAGGTACTTAGTGAGGGAAAACACAATATTTCACAAAACTACCAACATTTTTTGACAACTTTAAAAACTGAGAGGAAGAGAGTCTGTGTGCATTTCTGTATGAATGTATGTAAAAATTCCTCGTGAAATATGGCAGCCATCTCACCATACCTGACTGAAAGCATCTGTACCCAACTATTTATCTGAAAATTAATTTAATGGGGAATGTACCACATCCATCACACCCACCCCAACCCCATCTCCCCTAACCCCCAGCCAAAGCTATGCCACTGGCCTCAATGCTTTCACACCCTGTCTGGGTACCTTAGTGCTGGCTCTGCAGTGTGGAACATGCAAATGTCCCTTGTCTGCACATTACCCAAAACGTCCATCGCGTTGAGGACTCCCTGGGAAGTAGCAGTGGAGACTATGCGTGAGAAATGTATAGCACAGTGTAGCTGCTGGAGAAAAGAGAACCAATAACTTAATATAATCACATTTAAATTGCCTAATTCGGCTAGTTTTGAAGTTTCCAGCCAACTCCCAGCTTCCTGTACACAGAGTGCAAATATAGTATGCTCACAACGTACAATTTGCCCATCAAACTAGGACACTCAAGAAAAGGGGATCAGAACAAATTTGTGGTTATACCCACGGCGTAGTCTTTATTTATATTAACACATTAGTCTTTAGTCGTATTCATTCCAAGTCCACCCAGAAATCAGTAATACTTTTACTAGATATACATTTAGAAGATATCAACTGATGCATGAGGAATAAGATTACACTCACAAAATGACACCTCCTACAGTTAAAGAAACTTCAAGAGCTCGTTGTCAGGAGATCTGCAGTGTATTTTGTGCCAGAAGGCCCTAACTTGCACCATCCTCCTAGGCTCCACCCGAGGCAACCATGTACAATAACAGATGGACGATACAGAAGGTATTTCTCAAGCAAACATTGGTCCCAACATGGTTAAGCATGCACAGCATGGAGAACTAAAAAGCACACAATCCATCATCATACACAAACAAAGGTGGCAGGACAACAGCAACAATAGAGGGGAAGCTAAAAAGTTACAATATGTCACAGACATGCAGTATAATGCATCACTTACATCCCCACAGGTGCCCCAGCCAATCTCAGCGGCAAGGAGGTGCCACGACTAATCAGTTCCCCAACAGAAGAAGACCCCAGTGATGACAGTAACGCTGGACTTCAGGATCTGGATTAACTACCTGGCCCATCAGGGACCACTGGTTAGTCGCCCCCCCCCCAGTCCACTCACAGTCCACCACACAGCCTCCCCCATCAGTATCCAACACCACAGCACCCACCCAACATCCCCACACCTCTGTCCCTAGGACACGTCAATCATCAGTGTGCCCACCTGTACAGGGACCCCAGTCCACATCTCACACCCAAGACAATCAGGGACCTGGTGTCAGTGGCAGTGGGCACACCGTTCAGGGGACAGAGGCACAGGGGAACAGGGACACTGTGAGGACCCCTGCCGCCAGGGGGAGGACAGGCCCAGGGAACCGACTCTCCAGGAGGCACTCACTAGTGTCCTGGGGGCCTACCAACAATCCCAGGACAAGATGGCCAGATCCTTACCAACATGCAGGAGAACAAGTGGCTGCAGGAGGTACACCATCAGAAAATCAGGGAGGATTTGCAGGCCGTCAACACCACCATGGTCTCCATATCAGGGGTGCTGGCAGATATGGCCAACATCATGAGGGAATGGACAGCACATCAGCGGGCCCCTACCACTAGCCAGCCTACTGATCAGCCCACCACTTCCACGGCAGCTTGTCGGCAGGAGGCCCTGCCACAGGACCCACAGGCCACCAGCACCACTTCTCCTGCAGAAGGTGAACCACCCCGAAAACGTTCCCTGCGACCCAGGCAGAAGCCAGAGATGCTTGCCAAGACCAAGACCACCGCCAGGAAATGAGACCCTGCTGAATGTCCCCCTAGTGTTCCACCTTATCACCTTGTCCACTTTGAACTTCCTTTGCTCCCCTTCCTATGGTCCCTTGGACACTGGACTGCTACAAACAGACTGGAACAATACCCTGGACTTTCCACAACCAACACCCCATTCCATTGCACTTTTCCATAAATTATTTGCACTACAATAAACACCCTTGAACACAACTTAAGTGAAAGTGTTTTATGCGATGAAAATGTGCATATATGGAAACAGTCATATCATGTACAAATGATCCAAACACTGTGATAGCATACATTTTATGACCTGTATCTGTCTGTAGTCATCACATCAGTACACTGTTGTCATAACACCATCTGCAAAATGAGAAGTCATAGGTGACAGTAAGTAGAGATGCAAAGGAAGTGAATGCCATCCTGCTACAGCCACACAGAAAACAAATAATCAGAGGAATGGTCAGTTCCACTGTCTCACCTGTGTGTCATTGGAAGTATTGACGTATAACTGATGTTCTGTTGTCCAAATACTCTTCCTCTGCCTCCTCATCATCACTGTCCTCAGGGTCCACTGCTGCCACAGGGGCATTTCCGGTCTCCTCCTCCTACAGATAAGGCACATGTCGTCTGAGGGCCAGGTTGTGCAACATGTAGCATGCCACTTCTAAATGGCAGACCTTCTCGGGTGAGTAGCACAGGGATCCACCTGTCAGATGGATGCATCTGAATCTGCCCTTCAGGAGGCCTCAGGTCCTTTCAATAACTCTCCTGGTTCGCCCCTGTGCATCATTATAACGATTCTCAGCCCCTGTCCTGGTATTCCTCACAGGGGTCAGGAGCCAAGATAGGTTTAGGTAGCCAGAGTCACCTGCAAATATTGAGGGTCAAACATTATCCTTACACAATGGTATGGGGTCAACACCAGAAGGCATACACTGACATAGGGGGGACAAATGCAACATGTGTATCGTCAATCGCCCCAATAATGTTGGGTATATATCCCATTGCATAGAATCCTGTCTTCACAGTGGCCAAATCTTCCACCTGGGGGAAAGCAATGTAGCTGCACATGTGTTTCACCAGGGCAGACAAAACCCTTGCCAGCACGATTGATAACATTGGCTGTGACATTCCTGCTGCCAAGCCCACTGTCACTTGGAAAGAACCAGTTGCCAGGAAATGGGGCACTGATAGAACCTCCGCTTGAGGGGGGATCCCAGTGGGATGACGGATAGCTGATATCAGATCAGGCTCCAATTGAGAATACAGCTCTGTGATTGTGGCCTTGTCCAGTCTATATGTGAGTATTATGTGCCTGTCCTCCAGTTTATCCAAGTTCACAATGGGTCTGTACACAGGGGCTTGTTTCCTTCTCCGATTCCTCTGCAGTGGTAGGTATCTAAGGGATACAAGAGTGAGTAGGCTGTCACAATTTGAACAATGGAACCACCACCTCAGTGTACATAAAGCAGTAACGTAATGGGGCATTGGTAATGGCAATGTATGTGCAAATTACGGAAATGGCACAGTTCTCAATTATCTGAATATTGTCCGCCACCCTAAAATGGCGAACACCTGTATGTAGGGACAGGTGGAAGTATGGTAACTCCGCCGGCGTTGTGCGTCATGGTGGAAGGCGGTCTTGCACTGCCGTGCTATTCCTCATTGGATAACAAAGGGCTCTATGGAGTACAGTGGCCCATGGGGATCACCGGCGGCGGTGACCACGGACATGACCGCCATTTTCTGTCTATACCTTCACTTGATTCCTGACTTTCCACAGGACAACACCTACACTCCGTGTACTGCTGTGACCTTTGTCTGGATTCCTGCCATGGCCTATGTGAACGGGAAAAGGGCCCCTGCTTTCACTTTGGAGGAGTTGGAGCTGTTGGTGGATGGGATCCTATCCCAGTATGAGCAGCTGTATGGGCCTTCAGACCAACAGATGAGTACACCTTGGGCACAATGCATGTGACAAGGTTGCATGGATATGTGTGTGCAAGCATTGTGTCATTTAGGGGGGTCGTATGTATGGTTGTAGTGTACATGGTGGGCGTTGGGTGGTGTGAGTGCCAATAGGGATGGAAGGGGATTTGTGGGCCATATGTGTTACAGGCTGGATTGTATGTGTAATGGTGTCCTACTGTCTGTATTACCTCTGCAGGTCAGGAAGCACCACGGCGGAGACTGGAGGTGACAACACTGACTCAGATCCCTCCTCCGATGGAAGCTACCTTGTGGTGGCAGACACCTCTGGGACCACCCCAGATACAGGTACAGCCGCCGCCCCCCATACCAGCACCACCCTCCCGTTAGCCCCTCACCAAGGTGCCCATGCCCGCTCACCCAGGAGGGTGGGTATCTCCTTCACCCCAGGCACCTCAGTCCCTGCCCCAGTAAGCCCTGCTGCCCTGAGTGAGGAGTCTATAGACCTTCTGAGATCCAACTCTGTAGGGCAGTCAACCATTGTGAATGCCATCCAGGGGCTGGCATCCCAGATGCAGCAATGCAATGGATTCCTGGAGGGCATTCACTGTGTATTGGCGGACCAACAGAGATCGTTCCAGGCTCTGGCCTCCTCTCTGATGGCAGCCATTGTCCCTGTTCCTACCGTCCCCCTCCAACTACCACTTCCAGTCCCAATCTCCTCGACCCCAACCCATCCCATGCACACATAGAGACAAGCATACACACAAAATATCACACAAGAGTGGCACAGACAAATACAGGCAGCACACTTCAGGCCACAAGCACTCACACAAAAAACAGACAGTTGCACATACAACAACATCCACTGCCTCCACTGTTTCCCCCTCCTCCTCCTCCTGCTCTCTCACTGTCACATTGGCACTCACACCTGCATGCACTGCATCAACAACCACCATTACCATCACCACACCGAGCAGCACACACACCTCACTTGCAGACACCTCCGCAACATCCAATGACGCGTCCCCTGTCTGCCCCCCTCCTAAGAGACACAAACGCACAAACTCAGACACCCAACAGCCATCCACCTCACAGCAGCACACTTCCCATGCACCTGCACCCAAGTCCAGCAGACATAACCTCCAACAACCACTCCCTCAACCTCCACTCCGATCCCTCCTCTCTCATCCCACCACATCGTCCTGAAGAAGGTTTTCCTTGCCCAACTTGACCTCTTCCCTCCACCTCCCACCCACCCATGAATGCACCTCCCAGCACCTCAGCCAAACAGTCCACAAACTAGTTGTGAAGGCACAAAAAGAAAGGATCCCACTCCACTACCTAAGAGGGGGAAGGATCCCACTTCACCACCCAAAAGAGGGAAGGATCCCACTCCACCACCCAAGAGAGAGAAGGATCCCACTACACCACCCAATAGGGGGAAGGATCCCACTACACCACCCAGGAAAGGGAAGGATCTCACTCCACCACCCAAGAGAGGGAAGAATCCCACTACACCACCCTGGAAAGGGAATGTTCTCACTCCACAAACTAAGAGAGGCTCCCTCCAACAGCAGTGGGAAAGGAGCCCTCACCTCCCGCTGGGACACAGCAGCCCTCACTTCCAGCTGGGACACAGCAGCCCTCATCTCCAGCTGGGACACAGCGGCCCTCACCTCCAGTTGGGACACAGCATCCCTCATCTCCAGTTGGGACACAACAGCCCTCACCTCCAGCTGGGACACAGCAGCCCTAACCTCCAGCTGGGACACAGCAGCCCTCATCTCCAGCTGGGACAAAGCAGCCCTCACCTTCAGTTGGGACACAACAGCCCTCACCTCCAGCTGGGACACAGCAGCCCTAACCTCCAGCTGGGACATAGCAGCTCTCACCTTGAGTTGGGACACAGTAGCCCTCACCTCCAGCAGAGGTCATGTAGGCCACCCTCCAGGGACTGTTGTACAATGAGCCCCCTCGGGAACCAGTTGGCAAGTTCCCCAACTCAGGGACTGTGACCTTGCACTCCGCAGCAAATTGAAAAGGGCATGGAGCCCTGTCCAGAACTAGTGGGCAAGTTCCCCAACTCAGGGACGGTGACCTTGCACTCCCCAGCAAATTGAAATGGGCATGGAACCCCCCCCAGAACCAGTGGGCAAGTTCCTCAACTCAGGGACTGTGATCTTGCACTCCCCAGCAATTTGAAATGGGCATGGAGCCCCCTCAATAACGAGTGGGCAAGTATCCCAACTCAGGGACTGTGACCTTGCTCTCCCCAGCAAATTGAAATGGGCATGGGGCCCCCTCCAGAACCAATGGGCAAGGTCCCCACTTCAGCTGATGTGCCCCCTCTCCCCATTCCCCCTGAAGTGCCTGGCCATTCCCAACATGATGCCCCTGCACAGTGTAGTGTGGATTACGTCAGGAAACGAGTTGGGCCTTGGACTGTGCCCTGTGGCCATGTGGGCCTTTTGTACTTTGGACTGGCTAATGGCACTTTTGGAACAGTAGCTCATGTATTTCTTGTCATATGGACAATATGGTGGCTGGTAGCATCAAATTACACTATCAGTTCTGGAAAAATGTAGTTCTTGCATTATTATGATGTGGGTCCTGTGACATTGTTTTTCTCTGCAGCTGGTTGTGTGTATGGTGTGTGTGTGAGTGGTGTGTGTTGTGCGTGTGTGTGTCGTGTTCTAGGCAGCTGTACTCACCGTCATCGTCTTCGTCAGCGTTGGTGTTCCAGGTGGAGCATGGCATAGAAGAGCATTGGAAAGACTTGAAGTTCCGGTTCAATGGCGGCTTTGATCTTCTCTGTGTCTCTGTTGGTGAGTCTTTGGTCTTCTGTAATCTGATTCTGCCAGGGTTCTGATGGTGTTGGTACCGCCCCGGAAATCGTGGCAGTTTGCTATGTCTTAATATGGTGGGCGGTAGTTTGTCTTCCGCCTGGCTGTTGATGGCTACCGCTGTGGTCAGTGGTGTTAACGCCCTGGTGGTTGGTGTGGTACGTGGGCTGTCTAGGGGAGTTATCAACCCCATGATCATAATTTGGCGGTAATTACCGCCAGCCTGTTGACGGTATTACCGCCACTTTAACAGTCACCGCCAATGTCATGATGACCACCATATTGCTGAGAACATGTTGACCTTCATCTGCTCATCCTTTTGATGGCTTCTAGCTGCGGGTGGCTCTGCTCAGTTGATCCAGACTACTTGAAGGCCTGCTGCAGTGTAGGGTAATCCAGCCCACAACTGCAATACCTGCTTCATTTTTGTTATGCATCTTACAAGAACAAGTCAGGTGGATGCTCACCACGTGTGAAGTGTTGTGGTGAACTGTTCTTGTGGCATTGGTCATCTCTCAACTCCATTAGCTCTGATAACATTCACCTTATGCACCTAGACTGAGGGCATTTTCCAGACAGAAGAGGAGTGTGAGCTCACAAACACCAACACACACACTCCTCAGGTCAAACGCGGGTGTGCACAAACACACACACACATGCAAAATCTCCTTAACTCAAATGCCCGCACATTCACACACACTCTCTCTCTCCTCACTTGCTCTCACATACATACACACACACACACACACACTCACCTACACACAATCTTTCTCTCTCTCCACACACACATTCACATACCCTTTCTCTCTCCATGCACACCCGCCCGTATACCTCTTTTCTCTATCTGTCTTCCTCTCGCTCTCTCTCTCTCTTCCCACTCGACACCCCTGCACACGTACACCAGACAAGTAGAAATAAATATATTGTGCAAAATACAATTGTCACAGCCTCTCTGATGGGATAACCACAGGTGATGCACGAGTTTTGTTCCAATCCCAGTTATACAATGATTGTGGGCAACTGCCTGTTGCATTGTTTCTTTTACCTGCCATACTCAGGAGGACTCTGAAACAGGTAAAACATTTGTTTTTGCAACTTTATAAAATGAATTGTGCACATATATACACTGTCAAATAAAAAGCTATCTAACTCTAGCATGTTATTTTGGTTGTCAAATGCAGTATACTTTATCATATTGTGCATTGCATATTCATACCATATCTCACTTTTCCATGTTGTATTTAAACCTATACTTAAATCAGAACGAGGGAACAAAAACACATGTTTATTTCAATAATCATAATTGCATAAGCCACAGTAGTTCCATTGCTAACCAATTCACACCCTCTGCATCTTACTGTGTAGGGAAAGCATTGGGGCCTGGTCCAGCAGAAACCACCATGAGATTATAAGGAGGTTTGTGATACTATCTGGCATATGAGCATGTTGTGTCCCCATACAGCACCCCTATATTGCACCCAGACCCAAGCAATTTTAGACCTTCTTCTCATGAAGAACACATTCGTCTTTCAGAGTCTTTGAGTTAGTTGCAAGCTTGATTCTCAAGCTATGCACCTACAAAGATTGCTCAGCCAGTTAATGCACCCACTACATAGATCTTTTCTGCAAGAAGTAGATCAACAATTTGAAACCATGAAGGGGCAATGTAGGAGTGAGCAACTGTTAGAAATGGGGTCTTTGATTGGCACTACAAAAAGGCCCAGCCCAAAGAGATTCCACAGGGTGGACAAGAGAAAGAAAAAGGTTTTTTTTGTGTCAAAAACCCTCACACACCAGGGTTACCCTTTGGTGGCATGCTTCATCATGGGGTTTCCTCCCGTTCCACTGAGGAACATGGGGCCAGATGTAGGTAGCCTTTTGCGCCTCGCAAACGGCGAAAAACGCCATTTGCGAGGCACAAAAGGCCTCACGCGATGCAGAAACACATATTGCGAGTCGGTACCGACTCGCAAAATGTGTTTCCGACTCGCAAATAGGAAGGTGTGTTCCCTTCCTATTTGCAATTCGCACCGCGATGTTGAGTTGATTTGTGACCGCGAAAGCAGTTGCAAATCAACTCGCAGTTACCATCCACTTGAAGTGGATGGTAACTCATTCACAAACGGGAAGGGGTCCCCATGGGACCCCTTCCCCTTTGTGAATGCTCACAAAATTATTTTTTCAGAGCAGGCAGTGGTCCTATGGACCACTGCCTACTCTGAAAAAAAACGAAACAAAAAGGTTTTGGTATTTTTTCTATTTGCAGCTCGTTTTCCTTTAAGGAAAACGGGCTGCAAAGAGAAAAAAAAAAACTGCTTTATTTGAAAGCAGTCACGGACATGGTGGTCTGCTGTCTCCAGCAGGCCACCATCCCCGTGAGTGCCTAGACTCGCTATGGGGTCGCAAACTGCGACCCACCTCATAAATATTTATGAGGTGGGTCTTTGCGACCCCATAGCGAGTCGCAGAAGGTGTCTGAGACACCTTTCTGCATCGCGAATTGTGAGTTGCAATTTGCGAGTCGCTATGACTCGCAAATTGCAAGTCGCAATTTGTGACTTACCTACATCTGGCCCATGGTGTGCTACAACCGACGGAATAAGTGGGAGCACTGTTGTAGTTTCATCAATTTGAATTTTGAGAGGGATAGGAATGGTGGGGTCTTAGATAAGTGAAAAATACCTGCCTCTGGGTACTACTACTAACGTAATATGTCTCACAGGGGTAGGATGGTTAAAAAGGGGCATCAGAGTTAGGGTATATTATGTACCTTACCTCCTGGTTGGTCTACATGTTTTGGAGTCTAACACCCAGACTCCTCTTCAGGACCAAGGTGGACTCCATAATGTCACTCCTTGATTGACTACCACTAGCAAATGCTGAATGCTCTGTGGTATGGTGTGGTACACCTCACTAAAGTGGAAAAATAACCAATGGTACCAATAGCCCTCTGAGATACCTGTGGAAATGAAAGAGCAAAGGTTATCATGGCCCTTATATGTGTAGGGCTGCTATTCATATTGCTTATGGGTGTAGTGCCACTTCTTTCCAAACTCCACCCCACTCACAGGAAAAAGCACTTGTGAGTCTCATAAAATAGACAAATACAGGACATACTACACTTAGAAAAACATGTAATCACACAGAAATGCGTGAAGCATCTCTAAAATGCACATGTGTTGCGTGCGGGACCTAATCTTTAGTGTCTACGCTCTCATATCATAGATCCTCCAGGAGGGGGATGTGCTTGTAGTCACACACTGAAAATATACGCAGAATATTAGGCTCACCAAATGGCTGTTTCTGTTGTCCATAGTAAAGAGAGGTAAAATAACTTACTTCTTCAAAGAGACAATCCCTCCTTGTGCCTAATGCTCACCTCCCTGGGGTCTAAACACCATGACTCACGTGGCAGTCAAGTTTATAAACTCACTGCAGCTGATGTGTCTCGACTTGCTGCAGCGTGTGGCACTAGTCCACTCATTTTCCAAGATGGCGGCCTTCAGTGGGCTGATGTAGGACTGCGAGGACCACTAGTTTAGGTGTCACTTGTGAGTGCCTATTTCGGCATGGAAGACAGAAAAAAGGGCTGGCAAAAAGGGCAAGGGGGGCTGCACTTTCTCTGGGGAGTGGCGGTTATTTCACTTATGGTTTTTGAGGCCTGAGTCTACTGATCTTTTGTATGTAAGGGGATGGTCACGTATACTAATGTCAAGGAAAGATGGCCTTACTGATTAATTTGCATTACAGTCGTAGAGTTACATAGGTGTTAGTGTTGCATTAACAGGCCCCAAAGTATATTCTCATTGAGGCCTCATTGGTGGGTGCATAATTTAAAGACCCACGTTATTCTCTTTTGAGCAGGAAGGATTCGCTATTAATCTTTTTGTGGTGTTCTAGGATAACCCATCGGTAATCCTTCACAGTGTGTACTTTGTCAAGGTAATGAGTGGACATTTTTGTGGTGGCTCGGCCACATCTCATATTGTTCTGAAGTTCACAGATGCAACTATACGGGGGGTCATCCCTATATGATGTAAACTGCATGGGCAAGTGATCATGTGTTTTACTCGCTGGGTTCTGCAGTTGGTGAAATCCCTGATTTCCCATGTTGTATTGCCATTGAAGGTGACCCTTTTAGTAGCGTTTGTTAAATGCCAAACACTACAGTTGCCACACGGGTAATGTCCTGTGGATGGTGGTAAATAGTTGTTGCCAATCAATTTTCTCCTGGACAGGCATGGGCGAGTATGCACTAGTATGTCCCTTAGACTTTTGCCATGTTTGTGGGAAAACATGGGTTTTGGAATCTCCAAAGAGCCACTGTTCAGGATGCACCAAAGTTTGTTTATGATCTTGCTCACTTGATTAGAGGCTACATTAAATGTTGTGATACATATAGGCCTTCCTTCTTTCCTCTTTTGAGGAGGAGTGTCCAGGAGGGCTTCTCTGTTGTTGTTGTTGTGCGCTCGTTTCATGGCTCGGTTAATGATGTCGGGGGAGTATTTCCTCGCCTCCAATTTTGATGCTAGATACTGGGCTTGTTTGTAGTCAGACACCACAGAGTAATTCCTCCTTAGTCTGAGAAACTGTAAAAACAGGAGGTTCTCCCTCAAATGGTGGGGATGGGCACTAAAGAAAAGTAATAGAAAGTTTTTAGGTGTAAGTTTTTCATGGGTGGTCATTTTGAGGGCCCCATTGGTTGCTATGATGTTAAGGTTCGGAAAGACCAATTGTTTCTTGCTTTTAGTGTGAGTGAATCTCAGGAACTGATCCTGTCTATTGAGCCACTCTAAAAAAGACCCTACTTGTGTCTCTTCCCCTTTCCAGTTGACCAGTATGTCATCAATGTATCTCTTCCATAGCACAATTTTGTCTCTGTATAGGTTAGTGGACTTTAAAATTCTCTTTTTCTCAAGATGGTAGACGTAGAGACCAGCCAGACTAGGAGCAAAGGTGCTTCCCATGCTTGTCCCATGTTTTTGAAGGTACAGATTTCCTTCAAATAAAAAAAAAAATGTTTGTTAAGGTCCAGAAACAACATTCCATAACCACGTTTCGTGGTGTTTGGTAGTCCCAATCTACATAAAAAATGACCTCCTTGATTATGCGCAATGTGTCAGAGTGAGGAAAACTCGTGTACAGGCTTTCCACATCCAGACCTATCAGTGTTTCATTTGCAGGGTCGAAAAGGAGTCTTTTAGGAGGCACAATAGATCTTTCATTTCTTTAAGGTATGTGTCCGTGTTCTAGACTATGGGTCTCAGGAAACCGGACAAAGGGTCCAAGATTGAATTGATGCCAGATACAATAGGTCTGCCAGGAGATGTGTCAAGATTTTTATGAATTTTAGGAATGGTATAGAAATAAGGAGTCACTGGATTTTTATTGATTAGGAAATCACCTTCTTTCTGGGAAATCCAGTTGTGCGTTAGCTCTTTCTCCACCTAACTGGTGATCCTAGTCTTAAGGAATTCTGTGGGGTCTTCCTTGAGGTTCTCATGGTTGCGTGTATCATCCACAGACACTCTTTTCGATAGTTTTCAGTGGTCTGAATGATGATGGCGCCTCCCTTATCTGCTGGTTTCATGACTATATTGGTGTTATCAGCTAGTTCTTGTAGTGCATTTTTTTCGTCCCTTGTTGTATTATAGAATACCTTTAAAGTGTTAGGATTAATCTCTTTGATGTCCTTCAGGACTGCTTGTTCAAAGGCAAGAATTTCTACTGGAATGGATGCACTTTGGGGTGTAAAACACAACTAGTTGAGGAGACCAGTGTCTCCCTTTGTAGAACCATTAGTAGGTGGCCAACCCTCAAAAAAGGATCTTAACTTGATCTCTGATTAACTCATTTACTGCTATGCATAATCTGAATTTGTCTAAGGAAGCAGTTGGGATAAAACCCAGACCCTTCTTCACGACACGTGTCTGTGCATGGTTTAATATTTACTCACTGAAATTTACCACTATGCTGGGCGGCTGCTTGGACCTGCTTGATTGTCCCGACCCTGTGTGCTCTCAATTGTCATGCTCCGTGTCAACATCCTCCCCTGTTCCGGGTCAGGTGCCCAAATGACCTGGGGTTTTCTCTTTGATTTTCCTATTGGGCGTCCTTGGCCAGGTCCTAAAAAAGGACGGTATTGTAAAAATTGATCCCCATGAGATTCCCAATGTTCAAAGTGTGGAGGATATATCTGAGGTGGTAGGGGTCCTTGTGTAAAGGGGCCTTGTGTAAAGAGGAGTGAGTACATGGGTTACATGGCCCACTCTGTCACTCTTCTGAATACGGCCCTCCAGTTTCTTCTGTTGTTCCATCTTCCTGGATACTGCGCCTCATGTTAGGGTCTGAACTACTAGAGCCTGAATCGGATGAGTCGGAGTCTGTGTTGTACCCTGGGTTTCCTCCTGGGGGAACATAGGCCCTCATTACGACCCCGGCGGTCGGTGATAAAGTGGCAGTAATACCACCAACAGGCTGGCGGTAACTACCGCCAAATTATGACCATGGCGGAAAGATCTCCGATAGTCAGCCAATGTACCACACCGACTGCCAGGGCTGAAACAACAGCCACCACAGTGGTAGCTACCAACAACATTAAAAACCTGGCAGAAACAGAGCTCAGAAGGGAAAGGACTCACTATTGGAGACACAGGGAAGAACCACGCCGCCATGGAACCTGAACTGCATGTCTTCCCGATGATCTTCTACGTTCTGCTCCACCACGAACACCAATGACGGTGAAGACGATGACGGTGAGTACAGCCGCCTAGCACACAAGGGAGGGGGGAGGAAAAAGAGAGTGACACACACATGCACAACACACACCCTCTACACACACACACACCATACACACAACCAGATGCATTATAAAAACAATTTTACCCCGTCACTCAGCTGAATAATGCAAGGACAAAGCGGTTTAGCAAAAGTGAATGTAATGAGATCAACACATTATGAAAAATAAGTGAGGCAAGATAATAGATAATATACATATGTACAGAAAAAGGGACCCTGCCCAGTCCACAATGTTCATAGGCCACATGACCACAGGCCAAAGTCCAAGGACACACATGTCACCTGCTTTAAACATGGAGAGAACACTGCAGTGGTAAAGAGGCAGGCACCTCAGGGGGACAGGGGATGGGGGGAGCACCTCAGCCGGGGGATGTAACAAGACCACTGGTTCGGGAGGGGGCAACATGCCCTGTGCTTGATCCTGGGGACTGATGGGCCACAGTCTTTCAGCTGGGTGTCATACCCACTGGTTCTGGAGGGGGAAACATGCCCTGTGCTTGATCCTGGGGAGTGTAAGGCCACAGTCTCTCAGGTGGGTGTCATACCCATGGGCTTTGGAAGGGGCAGGCTGCACAGCAGCCCATGGAGGCAGGATTACATACCGCCGGCGGTGATGGCTGCACAGTGCTGGTGCTGTTGGTGGGGGGAGGCTCCTGCCCATCCCCTGCAACCTCGGATGGCTGCACAGTGGTGGTGCTTCTGCTGGGGAGAGGCTCCTGCCCATCCCCTACAGCCTCGAATGGCTGCACAGTGGTGGTGCTCCTGGTGGGGGGAGGCTCCTGCCCATCCCCTGCAACGTTGGACGGCTGCACAACCATGGTTGGTGGTGTCACAGTTCCTGGCCCAGGCCCATTGGTCTTCCTGCCTGCTGGGGCAGGCTCCCTTCCCTTCTTGCTGGCTAGTGCAGGCTCCTTGGTCTTCCTGGCTGCTGGGACAGGCTCCTTTCTCTTCTTGCCTGCTGGTGCAGTCTCCTTGGTCTTCCTGCCTGCTGGTTCAGGCTCCTTTCCTTTTCGGCTGCCTGGTGCAGGCTCCTTCACCTTCAGGACATGTGGCCTAGATCCCTTTCCACCACAAGTGGGTGTGGTGATGAATGTGCCCGTGGACTGTGTGGCTGAGGTGCTTGGCTGGGTCCATTCTACCCTGCCCATTAGTGCTGGATGGGGGGGTTAGGGAAGAAGTCAATAGTGGATAGGAACAGTTTTTTTAGGGACATTTGGGTGGGAAGAGGGAGAAGTGTGTCTTGTGTGCATGCTCGTCTGCCTGTGTGCTTGGGATGGGTTGGGGTTGAGGAGAATGGGACTGGGAAGT